>NC_022023.1:11116085-11119590 GCF_000317375.1 Microtus ochrogaster
GAGTTGCACTGTTACTGTGTGAGTTGCACTGTTACTGTGTGAGGGACACATCTGCTTCTTCCCTCAATCTTTAAGCTATACTTCATCTAAGAATTCTAAAAGCTGGGGAGCATGCTATTTTTCCCAGCTACCTCGTCTAAGCATTAGGGGTTTTGCCTTGTAAATATCTTAACTTCTGTTTTCCAGATCGGAGTCTGAGCCTGGAAATAGCCAGATGTTCCTGGAATTCTAATACAATTCAGGAAAGACGATCCAAAGAGGCCAACCCAGAAAATGTTCTATGCTGACAGCAAAGTTGTACACACAAAAGGGAATCTGTTTCCGAGAGCTGCTTTCTTTCCAAACTGCTTTGCAAGTCCCCTCAATTGAAGATGAACTGCTTCTGTTTAACACCAAGATCCTGTTAACATCATGTAGTTTCTGACAATCTCCAACCGGCCACAGCCTGAACTTGCCTTTCTACAAAGGCAGTCAGAGAAGAGTGTTATACCCTTAAGCTGGGGTGTGGGCACTCAGAAAGAAGGTGGCTCAGGGAAGACTCAAAAGGATCCTCCAGGAAATCTCTGAAAGAAGGAACTAAATAGATCAGCTGAGAGAGTACTACAGTTAACTGTCTCCTTATGACCTTTAACCTAACTGAATTTTCCTGCATTTCCAAACCCACCACACTCTCTCCACTCCTCTGACCTAACTAATATGTTTTCTTGGCTCCTTTTCTTTTTTTGACCCAAGACACTTTCTGATCCTTCTGTTATGTGCTCTTGCCTCAAATCCTGAGTAGCTACATTCCTCACACGTCAGTGCTACCTCCTTCAACTGGGAGAAATGGCATTCCTCTCTCATTCAGCTACTCCTTAGCTAAAATAAGTGTCAAGCCCAATCAGAACAGGCATAGAAAGGCAGACAGACAGACAGACAAGACAGAGAGATCAATGCACGCACTAAAAAATGTCCTTTGATAGTCTTTGTTCTGCTATATAGCTCGCAGCCTTCTAAAATTTTTTTTAGAACACCAGCTTAATACTGAATACTGGCTCCATACTGAAGCCACTTCAAAAAATAGAACTTTCTACATTGTATTTCTCAATCATTCGTTTGCTTTTATGAAATCCACACTTAATGTTCTCACTTAATTTTTTGGGAAACTATGAACCCAAACGTGTTTCCGCAGCATCCTCTAGCCTCTGTGGGCACAGAGACACGGACAACACAGCAGTCTCCACGCATCCAAACTCTGCTAAAGGTCCAGGGGAAAGAGAGAGCCCCGGGGCACACAATGGCGCCTCTGTACTAAAAGGTGGAGCGCTCAGCAGGAGCAGAGAAGTTAAAAATAGAAGTGAGGAGGGAGCCTTTCTCCCCTGGATGGCTCTCATCTTTATTCCTGGCCTCCGGATTGATGCAAACCCCAGACCTTGGGGATCCTCCAACTTGAGAGGAAATAGGACCTGGCCAACCCAAAAAGGCAAATTGGGCTTTTGCTGGAGGGGAAGATGAACCTAGGAGCATGCGCACACAGCCTAGCAGCCCCTGTGAGGCAACAGAGCAGGAGAGGAAGTCCTGGCTGACGATGACTGACAGGTAGAAACTCTACTCCGCTGGTCCTACCCTAACACTCCCAGGTCTCTTGGCGCTCTCCAGTTGCATCTTAGACATTTCCATAGATGATTTTCTAATCAGAGGTTGCTGTTGGCTTTATGGGTGGGGGACAGAGGAACTAATACTGAATCCAAATTTGATACCATTTACTCCCTAGGAAAAAACAGGCAGCATTTCCACAATGCCAAGGTATGACAAAGTGATGCCCAACACCATGTCCAAAGCTTAAAAAAAAATACTATCACAAATGTCTCCATTGCCTACGTCATTCCCTAAGCTTGCAAAAGCAACCAACTGAAAAACCCTTGAGGGACTAATGGCCTCTCGAAGGGTTAGATAAACGGGCTGCTTTTCTGTACTGGAGACGGCTCTTGTCAGAGGTACAGGCTCAGAAATACTGCAAAGACAATGTCACGGGCGCTGCACTTGAAAAGGACGAGCATCGTTAACCCTCTCAAAAGTTATGATCTAAAACCATTCAAAATTTTTAAATGTGTCAGAAGTATGAAAATCTTACTTCTCAACCGGGGTGAGAAGAACCCCAACTAAATCACGAGAGGCATTTAAAATACTTAGGTGTAGCTCAGCAGTCGGACTCTTACGAATGTGTTCAACAGGAAAACCCAGACGAGCTGCACCTGTAAGAACTCTCCCAGGGGATTCTGATGCACACCACACACCGGGGTAAAGACCACTGCACAAATAAAGACCATCCCTTAACCAAGAAACCACAAGAAGCCAAGTGTGGTGGCGGACAACTATGGCACGGGGCTCATGGTTTCAGTCGGTTACCAGTGAGCCCCAGGCCAGCCTTGGCTACACGACGCCCACCCTGAAAAAAGAAGTTACCAGCGTACTAAGAAAGCTCAGGTCTCAGGTTCCTCATGGAAACGAGATGGCTGGTTTGGACAGAAATTGACCTTGTGCTGGGACGTGGTAGCAGGTGCTTTGCCTAGCAGGCAGCAAGCACAAGGCCCAAATCCCCAGTGCTTCAAAAACGTAAAACTTTACGCTAAAATGGGGTATGGCAATATCACAGTGGATGGTGGCGAGATGCTCCGAGATACCACATATGAAATGTGAATGTCCGTGTCACATGGTAGAACGGCGACATCACCGTAGAAAGCCAACATTGGGCAAAAGCAGAGGAGCTACTGGGGGGAGGGGGATTGAGGAATTAGTAAAGCCGGTGTTTTCGGGCACCTCAACAGAATCCCAGTGACTCCACGGAGCACAAGATGGCCTCCGAGACCAGCAGCAGCTTACAAATTCCTTGACCTTCCACAAGGAGAAGTTCACAATTTGAGTGGCAGAGGACTTAGTATTTTCATTTATTACAAACATCCTGTGAGAAAATACTCGCTGTTTACACTTTCGTTGACCATTAAGTTGGGAAAGAAGCTCAATGGTACAGCAAATATTCTCTACGATTCAGCCCCTGGTACTATCATAATAAACTTCCATTCGGATGACTAGTGTCAAACAGAGGTAAGAGGATCTCTGAGTTCGAGGCTAGCCTGGTCTACAGAGTGAGTTCCAGGATAGCCAGGGCTACGCAGAGAAACCATGTCTCGAAAAACCAAAAAATAAAACAAAACAAAGCAAAACAAAAAACTAGTGTTATCGCTACTCTTCACCTAAATGACCATTAATATCCTTCTCTGACTTTCTAAAAAGGCTATAAACTCAGAGAAGCACCCAAAACTCAAGACACAATAGGGGGCAGGAAAGATGACTCTGGAGTTAAGAGGCAGGTTCAGTTCCTAGCACCCATGTCAGGAGGGTCGATCTCCTTCCAGTCCGGTTCCAGGGAATCCGATGGCTCTGGCCTCCGTGGGCATGAGCACATGCGGTTAAAAATAAAAGGTAAAGCCGGGCGGTGGTGGCGCACGCCTTTAATCCCAGCACT
>NC_022023.1:11120046-11126011 GCF_000317375.1 Microtus ochrogaster
AAAAAAAAAAAAAAAAAGAAATACAGAAAGTCAAAGTCAAATCTTTACTCTTGTTTTTTCAGCCCCATTTGAAACATCCTTGATTTTTTAGTAAACTTGAATGACAAATATCTTTCATTATTCCTCGCTGCACACAATCTATAATTGTATTCATCTACTCTGGAATCTTGCAAAGGAATATAAGCAACAGAACAAAAGAAACTACTGATAGCAAATTGACACCCTAAAATTAAGATCACAAGGTCTTGAGATACCTGGGAAAGATAAACAGCAGCTGGTCATCCACTTTGGTAAAGAATGCGGAGGAGATGGGCGTGGTGCTTGCATGCCTGTAATCTCAGCACTTGAGAGGTGGTGGTGGGAGGAGCAGGCAGGCCTCAGCAACAGAACTGAGTTTGAGGCCAGCATGGGGCTGTCTCCAAAAAAAAAAAAAAAAAAAGTGGGGAGGGCACATGGGAGCGCATGCATTTGATAGAGAGTCTCTCAACGCTGCCAAATGGATGGATCTGTACCTACAGCACTGCCCTGGCTAGACAGCTTCTTGGGCTTTCTTCTGGCACTGGGTGTCTCAGGACCTTGGGCACACTTGAGAAAGGTACATCCTTAGCCCCTTATGGGACTATCCTCATCAGCCTCCCACACCTAATACCCACTCCACAAGTCACAAGGGAACACGGGGCTAAGTATAGAAACGAAAACTTGTGAAGAATTAGGAAACATTAAGTTCAAGAACACCAAACCCAAACTTAAAATGTTATTTCTAGGGCTGGAGAGATGGCGGTTAAGAACACTGGCTGCTCTTTCAGAGAAACCCAGGTTCAACTCCCAGCACCCCACAACTGTCTGTAACTCTAGTTCCAGGGGATCTGACACCCTCACACAGACATACATGCAAGAAAAACACAAACGCACATAAAGATAAATAAATCTTCAAATGTTATTTCTAACAGATCGCCTGGCAGGACCCAGAACAACCACCATACACATAAAAAACTGTATCACACAAATCTAGAAATCTCTTTGGTATGCACAAATATTCGACACAATCGCGGACCACCTGTCACTATGACTACCACTAACACCCTCCAACATTCTTACCTAAAGTACAGTCCACACAAAGGAAGCCATCTGGAGGCTGGACAGATGACTCAGCAGTTAGGAGAGAACCGCAGCTGGGCTCCCAGCACCCACATCAGGTGACTCAACCGCCTGTAACTCCAGCTCCTGGAAGATCTACTGCCTTCTCCTCATCTCTGCAGGTATCCATACACGGGTACCAAAACAAACACACACAAATAAAAACAAATCTTCAAGTGCTCCCTTCATTACCTCTTTGCTTCTTCCAGATGACAGAGGTACTCGTAGGCCACGTTCTGCCGCCTCCTTTCATCCATCTCCTCTGCGGTGAGCCTCTCATTATCCAGCACAGCTAAAACAGGACAGAAAGAGGTTGAGGGCCAGAATCTACCTTTCCTCAGCAATAAACGAGGGCCGTGGCCACCAAATTGCTGCCAATCCCTTAGAAGAGCAGGCTAGCTAGTGAATATGTGGGTAGCCGGGTGTACTACAAATGATTTTCCTAAAAGCAAACACACATGGCTTCAACTACACTCATCTTACCCTTAAGTGTGTGTGTGTGTGTGTGTGTGTGTGTGTGTGTGTGTGTGTGTTGGGGGGGGGTTAAGGGTCTGCAGAGATGATTCAGCAGTTAAGAGCACGTGAGGAGGACCTGGGTTCCTAGCACCCACATGGCCACTCACAAAATTCTGTAATTCTAATTCAAGGGGATCCAATGCCCTGTTTCTCATCTCCAAGGACACCATATATGTATGCAATGTACATACATACATGCAGGCACTCATACACACTAAAATAAAAAATGTATGATATGGAAGGGTGGTCACTGGTAAGATGCCCATGCTCCAATAGACAATCTGATACCCAAGCACATAGGGGGCAGCACTAATTGGACCTGGTTGGTTGGGGGTTTTTTTTTTGGGGGGGGGTTGTTTTTTGTTTGTTTTTGTTTGGTTGGTTTTTGTTTTTTTTTTGTTTTTTTTTTTTTTTTTAAGGTTGGAGCGATGACTCAACCTAAGTTAAGAGAACTGGCTACTCTTGCAAAGGACCTGGGTTCAATTCCCAGCAGACACATGAAGGATCACAATAGGCTATGAATCCAGTTTCAAGGGATCAGTGTCTTCTGGCCTCCGCAGACACTTCTGCACACACATGGTGCAGAGACATCATACATGCAGACAACAAATCATCCATACACATAAAAAAAAAGTTAAAAAAAAGAAAAAGAGCCAGGAGTGATGGCATAAACCTGTAATCCCAGCATTTAGGAGCAGAGACAGGCAGACCTCTGAGTCCAAAACCGGACTGTCTTAAATAGCAAGTTCAGGCC
The DNA here is from genome assembly GCF_000317375.1 of Microtus ochrogaster. NCBI lineage: Eukaryota > Metazoa > Chordata > Mammalia > Rodentia > Cricetidae > Microtus > Microtus ochrogaster. The sequence continues at coordinate 11,122,454 of NC_022023.1, forward strand.
AGCAGCTAGAGTTATATAGTGAGATACATTATTGAAGGGGAGAAATGAGAGATAGTTATAATCATATTTCACTTTTTTATATGCATGGAATTCTCAAAATGTTTTAAATATATATGTACTGCATTTTCCTGTAGCCTCAAAAGGCACCAACTAATGTCTATCCTTGTTGGTCAGAACTAAGACAGAGGGCACCACACTCTCCCCTCTCTATTCGCAGATTGTATATAAAATGTTTAATCCCATAGCCAGAGTCAAAGCCCCCGCCCCCACCCCACTCCCCACCCGGGCTGTGGGATTAAGCATTTTACACACATTCTCTCACTAAAGCCCAGAACAATCCCCCATTACCACTATTGGACAGACGAGGAAATTGAAGCTGGATGAACTCAGCCTCAGGGCTAATAAAGGGACCTACATTCAAATCCTCCCGTCTCCAGGGCCTGTGGGCTTAACCCTGAAGCAATGTGCCTCCTCCACAGTCACAGAGGTAAGAAATGAATTCCTAACTCCCTAGGAAAGTGATCAAAGCCGTTCTCACTCTGGTCTTGGCCACTTTGGGAAACACTTTTCCCCCTTCTTTCCCTTCCTATCCACTACTACACTACCACACCACGCAGGGTCTTCCACGGAGAATCCCTATAGCCTTCAGTACCATATTTAGTTTATGTCTGCCCTCTCAAAGTCACGTCTTGCACACCCACCCTGCCCTACACAGCATCATTCAAACCTCTGTTCAAAAGTCACCACCTGTATTCCCAGGGCCTCCCTAAGTCCCTTCTCTTCACCCCCATCACTCTCTACACCTAGCTAGTTCATGCACCAAGTACCTTTATTGCACCTCATTATCCCCCTCCCCCAGCAGAGGACCGAACCCAGGACCTTGAAATTGTTAGGCAAGTGCTCTACCACTGGGCTAAATTCCCAACCCCACATCTTATTATTAACCGTTTGTCCACCTGCCTCTGACAGTTCTGGAAGGCACTGCGTGGTCTTATTCATCTCGAATTTCACAAACGAGACACAGTATCTCACACATAACTGTGGATATTTTGAAGTATCCTTTAAGAATGTACTTTCCCCAAAAACATAAATCAAAATCTAAACCCGAGACCCAAAGGGATCCTCTTGTAACTACTATCCCACGTAGAGTTAGCTCACTGATGTTGCAGGTATGGCCACAGAAAATGAGGAAGTGTGTGTGAGTGGGGAGAGGGAGTATTGTGTGTGTGTCTGTCTGTGTGTGTGTTTTAATTTTACTTTTGAAACGCTGACGAGAGAACCCAGTCCGAGAAAGCTTAAGTGGCTTGCCCAAAACTACACCTCACAGCTAGTCTGACCGCGCGTGTCTGTACCCTGGGTCACCCTCGCAGGCAGCAATCGGGGCAGCACAGCACTTTCCCACCACGCCCGAGCAGAACCCCTGGGTCCAGTGCCCAGGACACGCCCTGCACAATCCTCCTGCCACCTCACCCCAGGCCGTCTTCCCCAATCTCAGTGGAGCTAAACGGCGGAGGCGCTGGGTGGGGCTCCCCTGCCGCAGCGCCTGGCTCAGGCTGAGGCCTCCAGGTTCCTACCCGCCGCCTCCGGAGCTCGAGAGGGATCGGGCGCGAACCTTGCTGCCAGCCACACAGCTGGGCTGCTCTTCCGGGTCCGTGCGGTCCCAGGTCACCCCGCGCACCCGCCCGGCTGAGCCCCCGGGAAAACCCGAGCCTGGCCCCTCTCCCGCGCATCCCAAGCCCCGGGCACTCACAGCCATAGTGCGGCCGGACCACACCCAGTCCATCAACCTCCTCCGCGGCGGACATGGACATGGCGGCCGAGTCCGGTCTCCGGTGAGGAAGCGCTGAGACCTTGAAGACGCGGACGGCAGTAGCAGCGGCAACTCCTGCCCAGTGCGCGGGCTGTCGATGTCCTCGAGGCCCCGCCCCTCACCGTCGGCTCCACCCTGCAGACCCCGCCCCGCAGACACCGCCCTTGAGGCCCCGCCCATCGGGCGGAAGGGGTAGGCGTGGTCAATTTTTCAGGACCCGCCCCTGCCCGCTTCGCCCGCCACTTGCGGAAGCGAGGAGGCGGAGCGCACGTCCCTAGGCCCGGCTTGGTCGGTTGTCGCGACACTCCTCCGCCACCGTCCTATCGGCGGCTCAGACTGAAAGGCGGCCAAGCTCGAGAGCTTGAAATCTAAACTTCTTCAGCCGCCTGCCTTCCCCAGACAGCTCGTGGAAGGAGCCCTTTCAGGTGGCCCAGGGTGTTCTTGTTGGACGCAAGAAAGACCCAAACTGACGCAAAAGACTTCCACCCCTACTCCCTGCCACATTTTGTCTACCTGGCCTCCGTTCTCCGCAGCAGTGCTAAAATGGAGAGCGGCTGCATCTCTTCAATTTGGGGGACAAAGACGCTGAAACGGGAGAACTGTTGATGAGACTAATTTTATGCTCCATGCTCTTCTTCGCAAGCTCCTAAGGGGTATCTTCACTCTGTTAGGGCTGCCTTTTCTTGTTGCCCTCGTAATCTGCTTTCAAAGCGTCAGTATTCAACCGAATTCTATCCTCAGCTCCCCCCCGCCTTTTTTTTCTCAGTAACCTGCCTGGCATGGTGGTGCAAGCCTATAATCATCCCACTATTGGGAGGCTGAGGCAGAAGGATCACCGTGAGCTCGAGGCCAGCCAGGATTACGGAGTGAGACACTACCTCCAATAATAATAATTAAAAGAAAAAGCCCCATTCTCAGTAACCTTACGCTGGCCATAAACCTCGAACAGCCTTTGCTTAGAACCTGGACCATTCGGCAGCCCCTCAGTAATTTCAAGTTGTCAAATGCACACTTTCAGCTGCGTCTCCCACAGACACTAAACATTGATCCCGTTCCTGCCCCATTCTCTGTAGTCAGTCACGAGTCACACACACCCCAGGTTCTTGCGTCGCGCGTCGCCTCTATTTCTGAAGCGTCTAGTTTTAGTTTCTGTCCCTTCCTGTGATTACACTGTTTAGATTATCAGCGTCTCTCTCTTCTCACTTCTGACAACCAGATTGTCACAGTTACCAGTTTGTTCTTCTTTCCAAAACACGAAACAGAGTTCTTTTTGCTAATTCTGTACCTTCAAGCATTTAAACTAATATGCAAAGCTCTATTTGATTTTCTTTTTAATTCCTTCAATTATTTAATGGCAAGCATAGAACCACCTGTTGAGTAATAAATGGGTCATATGGGACAAGGGAACAGGTGTCTTCCTGTGTTCAGATGACGTTGTGTGTGTGTGTGTGTGTGTGTGTGTGTGTGTGTGTGTGTAGTTAGTCCCAGGTCTGTGATTCCTGAGGTTCAAAGGAGAGCAGTCCAGACCCAGTGGTGCGCCATCTAGGTTAGTATGAGCCACCCTGGATGTACAGACTAGTCCTGCCATCTGTGCTATGAAAACCAGAGCAGTCCTGGTCCAAGGCCACAGAGCTCTGGGTTGAATCTTTTTCAGGCCATGACTTGGCCTCCACTGTGATTTCCAGGACAGTCTAGGCATTTTCTTTTTCTTTTTTTTTTTTTTTTTTTTTTTTTTTTTTTTTTTTTTT
>NC_022023.1:11126221-11126889 GCF_000317375.1 Microtus ochrogaster
TTAGGGATTTTCAAACAGACAGACAAACCCAAAGTTTCTGTTAATGGCTCTGTGGATTGGAGTAAAGGCAGTGGTTGCCAAGCCTCAGAACCTGAGTTTGGTGCTCAAGTCTCACAGATGGAGATCAAGGACTCAGACTCCTTGGAAGCTGCCCTCTCACCTCCACATGTGCAGTGTGGCCCTGGGCATGAGCCAATGCACTGACCTACATTGTCCCAACATAAGCGGCCGTTCACCTTGGAGACCTGCTGTATCCGGGTGATCTTGAGTGAGATTTACACTCTCTCCCCAGGATTTTCAGGAGTCAGTGAGAGTTCACCTATGCCTTCAGAACCAAACAGCTTCCCAAGGTACCTGCCCCTCTCGTAAGGATCAAACCCATTCTGGGGCACACTGTCCTCTACAGAGGCAAGAGAATCCCCCCCATCCTATCCTTCGCTGTTACCTCATAGTTTTTTTTTTCTCTTCTTCACCTTCATGGCATTGATTAAAGGTCATTTCTTCTCTGCAGCAAAAGCACCATTAAAGATCATCTCAGCCGCCCAATCCCATAATCCACTGAGTGGCATGTAACTGGTTCAGCTCATCTTTTCACCTCATTGCTATATCCCTGCACACCCACAGGTGGGCTGCCCTTGGCTAGATGCCAATTAAGAATAGAAAATGCG
>NC_022023.1:11127058-11140820 GCF_000317375.1 Microtus ochrogaster
AGAAAATGCGGGGACTGGAGAGATGGCTCAGAGGTTAAGAGCACTGACTGCTCTTCCAGAGGTCCTGAGATCAATTCCCAGCAACCACATGGTGGCTCATAGTCATCTATCATGAGACCTGGTGCCATCTTCTGGCCTGCAGGCATACACGGAAGGGATGTTGTATACATAACAAATAAATAAATCTTAAAAAAAAAATAGAAAATGCTAAACTGGACTTTATAGATAATGGCCCCGGGTCTTATAATGGCTCTGTAGTGGTTTGAAAGAAAATGGCCCACAAAGGAAGTGGCACTATTATTGTTAGAGTAGATGTGGCCTTGTTGGATGAAGTGTGTCACTGTGGGGTTGCTCAAGTGATGCCCAGTGTCACAGTTCACTTCCTATTCCCTGTGGATCAAGACGTAGAACTCTCTGCTCCTCCTCCAGCACCATGTTTGCTGCATGCTGCCATGTCCCTCCATGACAATAATGGATTAAACCTCTGAAATATAAGACATCCCAACTAAATATTTTCCTTAGTAAGAGTTGCCGTGATCATGGTGTCTCTTCACAGCAATCTAAAGCCTAAGTAGGACAGAGGTTTTTACCACCGAGGATGGTGGTAAACATATATTAATCACAGAATTTGAGGGGCTAAAACAGGAGGGTAGCAAACTTGAGGCCTGCCTGGGCCACATAGTAAGAAATTGTCCCAACAACACAGTAAACAAATGAAGAGATTCTTTTCAATTTTGTGATGATGCAAAAGATACATGTTCAATAGAAATCATACTTCAAATTTTAAACTGTAATTTTTTTCTTGGGCTAGAGATAGTCAGTAGATGTCTATTGGTATTCTAGGAGTAAGGTGAAGCCAGGATATCCACTAAACTGTCTGTGTTAATACATTTCTCAGTCTACCATGTTTTTATTATATGGGTTGTTTGAGACATGCCTCCATAAGCAGGAGAGCACCTGTATTTCTGATAGATAGATAGATAGATAGATAGATAGATAGATACATACATACATACATACATACATACATACATACATCAGGACCCATAAATTGGCCAATTTTTAAAGATTTATTTATTATATATACAGTATTCTGGAATGTATGCTTACATGCCAGAAGAGGGCACCAAATATCATTATAGATGGTTGTGAGCCACTATGTGGTTGCTGGGAATTGAACTGAGGACCTCTGAAAGAACAGCAAGTGTTCTTAACCTCTGAGCCATCTCTCCAGCCCTGAACCTATATTTCTTTAGTAGGAGGCCGGGTGAACAAGAGACAACAGGATTTATAAAATCATGTTTAAGTGAAGATAAATTCTGAACTCATAAATTATGATACAATTTTTGTTTAAAATATATAAATGGCCAGGCCTGGAGGGATGGCTCAGCCGTTAAAGGCTAGGCTCACAACCAAAAATATAAGAGTTCGGTTCCCAGCACCCACGGCTGTCCCTCCGGGTAAAGAGAAAAAAAAAAAATATATATATATATATATAAATGGCCAGCTGGGCAGTGATGGCACACACCTTTAATCCCAACACTTGGGAGGCAGAGGCAGGCAGATCTCTGTGATTTCAAGACCAGCCTGGACTACAGAGCAAGTTTCAGGACAGCAGGACAGGCTGTAAAGCTACAGAGAAACCCTATCTCGAAAAAAAGGGGAAAATATATATATGTATTTATATATACAGTCAAAGTCAGTAATTTATACCTGTAATCACAGTCCTTGGGAGATAGAGGCAGAAGAATCAGGAGTTCAAGGCTAACCTTCAATACATAGCAAGTTGGAAGTCACCCAGGGCTACCTGAGACCCTTTCACAAAAATAAAAACTAGTGTCAGAATACAGTGAGAGAATGGAGTCGTGTGAGGTTTCTGAGTACTTGTCTAAGAGGGATGGATGGATCACACATGAAATCTATTAGCCGTAGTGTACAGGGTCGATGTCCCTGTTCGGGCACCACTTGTTTACCTCTCTAGAGACAGTGAGATCTGGGAGAGTGGGGCAATAAATGAGGCAAACTAAGGCCTCTTGCAATAGCCAACTTTAGAGCAACGGATAGTTTACACTCTGAGGGCTAAGAGGAGCCAAGGGAGTAAAATGTACAATCACAAGTGCAAGCTGCACCTAACAAGAACGTGTTTTTCCATATAAATATGTAAACAAATAACCACAGGCAGCTGTAACATATGATCTGACGTACACCAGCTTCTGAGGACACAAGACTCATCTTGTTTTCTGCAGCTTCCTCACAAACTCTCAGAAATCTCACACAACTACATTTTTTGGCCTGGGTTCCAACAATGGAGAGAAAGGCCGGGCAGTGGTGGCGCACACCTTTAATCCTAGCACTCGGGAGGCAGAGGCAGGCGGATCTCTGGGAGTTCGAGGCCAGCCTGGTCTACAAGAGCTAGTTCCAGGACAGGCACCAAAGCTATAGAGAAACCCTGTCTAGAAAAAAAAACAAAAACAAAAACAAAACATAAACAATGGAGAGAAAGGAGGAAGAAGGGAAGAAGAAAGAAGAGAAAACAAAGTCAGGAGTAGTGACACACACCTGCATACCCCTCTCGTGTGCCGTGTGGTGGCATGGGTGAGGGAAAGATGCCCTTCTCCCTTTGCTTCCTGACACTTGCAGCAGGTGCAGGACCTGACCCAACCCCTCATCAGCTGTAGCACTCAGGAGAACAGGCCCTGCACCTCGCTTGAGCAAGACAGTAGAGTTGACCCCGTAGCTAGGGGTGCAAGTGCGCCAACCCTGAGAGGGACATGGCTGGTACTGCCTCCTTCACCTGTGGTGTGGGGGTAGAAAAGAGGCAAAAGATGCCTTACCCCCTCACTCCTACTGCCTCCAGCTGGGGAAGAAACTGATCTTCCCTTACCAGCCGCAACCCTCAGGAAAGCAGGCCCTGCACCTCACTTGGGCATCATGACAGAGCTGACCCTGTTTGTGGGGTGTGGGTGAAGCAACCCTGGAACATGAGCATGAGAGATCCGGCCCTGCCCTCATCAGCCATGTGGTAGCACGGGTGGGAAAGAGACGTCCACCCCCACCCCCTTACAGCCTGTGGTGGGTGGGAGAGCTGGCTCTGAGGTCATAAGAGCAGAACTGCCCCTCCCCCCACCAGCTGTAGCACCTTGCCTGACCCTGATGGTCCAGATGGGGTAGAGCTGACCCTGAGGGTCTGAGATCCCCTTTCTCACTGCTGCCGAGGGGAACTAGCTGGGGGCAATGCTGGAGCACCCACCGTGGTGCTGAGGACAGATGCAGAAGACCTGGAGGGCTGGCAACTCTGCAACTACCCAGGCCTGGAACCAGGGTTGTGAGTTGACCCACCCCGACACCCACCCCATCTATGATCTGTGGGAGCTCGTGAAGCAGGCCCAGAGCTGTAGGATCTCCACAACACAGGACAGCAGGACAGCTAAGAGCAGTCCTAGAGCCCAGCAGTTAGAGTATAACAGAAACCAGAGGCCTTGAACCAGACCAAGGACTCTTTGCGATGAACAGTTGCAAGTAAAGTTACATGGACAAAAGGGGAAAAGAAAAGAAACCCTCCTTTGGGCAGATCTGCAGGAGAACTTCCATGAAGGATGGACGGACAGGAAGCCCTCCCCAGGAGTGGGCAGTACTTTCCAGGATGGCCCAGCTCTAAGGAGGTCCTAGGGTAAGGACTGCTCCTTTGCTTTCCTTTGCTCTGATTGCCGCCATCCTACCCAGCCCTCAGTACACAGCTACCTCAGCCTCGCAATGGAGACCCGAGGACCAGCGACTCTCCAGGAGTCAGACTGAGATGCTGAAGCATCCAGCTGTGCAGACTGTGCAACCGCCCCACTGTCAGTCTCTCGGTCATTGGGCTGTAGAGCCAGTGTCTAACAAAACAATCTACACACCCCCTTCGTAGTATACATCTGTCCTACTGGCTCTGTTCTCTAGGGAACCCTCATATTCAAAGTGTGGAGAAAGGGGAAGTAGTTAGGGCCAGAGATAGCACTGTTCAGTGAAGATTAGATTCTGAGACAAGGCTGCCCCAGCAGGTTTCCAAGGGTGACGATGAATCACGAGTAGGAGTAGCTAACTGGAGGGGTATGTCTCCTAGGTGCAAGTTTTTCCGTGAGGCTTTATTGTCCTGGTAGTCCTGGCCATCAAATCCAGGATCTCATGCAGCTCAAACACAGACTTTATCACTGAGCTACGCCCCCTGCCATCTAGTTCCTCGGTATTTGATATGCATCATGTCTCTTTTTAAATATTTATCTGAAGTTAGAGACAGTTGTGAGCCGCCATGAGGGTGCTGGGACTTGAACCCAAGTCCTCTGGGAAAGCAGCCAGTACTCTTAACCACTGAACCATCTCTCAGGAACACAAACTGCATTCGGTGAACATGTCATCTGCCTGGCAGAATAAAGGTTTTTTTTTTTTTTGTTGTTTGTTTGTTTTTTAGCCATAAGAGCTACAGCTTGCATATAAACAGTAAACTGTACTTTACGAACACGTTTGCTAGGGCTTGTAGGTAAAGGTTTGTCACCAAGCTGGGTTAACCTAAGTTTGAGCTCATAAATCACGTGGCAGAAGGAGAGAACTGGCCACAAGTTATCTTCTGACCCCTAGATGTGCAGTGTGCACCCCATTCTGCGGGGAGCAGTCATTCCTATCAAGGATGGCTAGCCCACCAAGGGCCGGCATCCGAAAAATGGCCCCCACCTTGTGAAACTCTTGCCTCCTCCAGGTCCCTGGATGTCAGACATTCCTGACACTTGACTCCATCGCTTTTCCCCTTTGAAAGAGAAAAATGAGGACGTGACTGCTTCTAGGTGTGGGCTAAGGAGAAGGGTTATTGCAGCTATGAGGGAGAAAACAGCCAGAGGCAGCTGGAAGGGTCCGGACTGGAAGGGCCAGGAGAGGAGAAAAGGGGGTGGAGCAGCGAGAGAGGACGAGAAGAGAGGGAGAAATGAAGCTACCTGGGAATCCCCTGGGAACCTAGAGAGCAAGAGCATCAAAAAGACCTTGTAGGGGGCTGGAGAGATGGCTCAGTGGTTAAGAGCCTTGCCTGCTCTTCCAAAGGTCCTGAGTTCAATTCCCAGCAACCACATGGTGGCTCACAGCCATCTGTAATGAGGTCTGGTGCCCTCTTCTGGCCTGCAGACATACGCACGGACAGAATATTGTATACATAATAAATAAACAAATATTTTTTAAAAAAAGACCTTGTAGCCAAAATGGCTGAGGTTATTTGGAATCAGAGAAACTGGGGGCGCTTCGCGGCTGGAGAGGGTCAGGAGGGGAGGGGCCGGGGTCAGAAGTGCTGCCAGGAGCCAGGACTCTCTAAGAGGTTTTGGTAAGCCTGAGAGCCTGGTGCCCAGCCTCCACTATGATATGTTACATAGGCTCAACTGTTTGTCCCGGGTTTCTTCGAGACCTAACACCCTTTGGTCCCATTATGATTAGCCAATCACATCGGATTGTGAGGTCCAGCTCCCACCAAGGCTGTTTAACATAAAAACTAAGTGAACTTCCGGCCCAGTGTGCCTGCTCTCCTGGTTTTGCACCCTTGGTAAAAATAAATTGCTTTGCTGAGTTACTTTCACTGTGTTTCTCTTTCTGAGACATCAGGAATATTCTTTTCCAACAATTTGTGGGTGGGGGGGGTCTTGTCTGGGATTTCAAATCCATCTGGGGAAGGTGTTCATATCGCTTCCCTTGGAGAAGGCACATTCAATGGTCCACTGCAACGATTAGTTTTTAGCTTTTATGTGTATGGGCGTTTTGTATACATGCTTGTTTGTGCACCACCTGTAGGCACTACCCAATGAGGCCCGAAGAGGGCATCAGAACCTCTTACAATTGGAGTCACAGACTGTTGTTAGCCGCCATGTGGGAGCTGGCAATAGGATCCAGTCCTCTGAAAGAGAAGTCAGTGCTCTTAACCACGGAGCCATCTCTCCAGTCCCCAAGTGAGCTCTTCAGGGTTGGTTAAGGGATTCCTTCTGGGATGGGAAAACCACTAGCAATGTAAGGAAGGGCCCAGGCGAGCGCTTCCATGACCAAATGACAAAAGTATTTCCTTAAGGGTCAGGACATATTTTAGCGGTTGTGTGCGAGTGAAGAAGACAAGCGCTGAGCGCAAAATAAGAGTACAGCCGGATTCGTGTTCTGTGGGTTTCTGATGACCTCACATGCCTCAGCCACAGTCTCTCAGACCTAGTCAGAGCTTTACACGTCTGCCTCTGCCAAGATGTGCCGGCGCTGAACACCCTAAAAAGAAATTGGCAGGTGATGGGAACCGTGGTTGATTTGGAGTGCAAGAAACCTCCACTCCAGGGAAAGGAATTCCTTCTCAGGGACTCTCAAGCCTGAAGGCTGGGGTGGGAAACAAAAGCTGTTTCCCATCGTTGGAAAAATGAAAGGAGAAACCAAATTCCCTTTGATAGCCCTTTGAGACTCACGCTTAACAATTGGAAGGAGAATGAGAGAACCAAAAACCACTGTGAAAAGAAGCTCCAAACCCTCCCTTTCTTTCCGCCCCAGGAGGCTAACTTCAGACCTGCTTTTTTCCCTGAGAGAGGCCTTTCAGCAGGAGGGAGAATTGGGTTTGTTAATCCCTTCTGATTAACTCTGAGGTCAGAAGCCCACATGGCCTCTCCCCCACGTGTCTGCCCTCCCTGGGGCATAAGTGGCACAGCCTCTCTATTCTCTCTTCCATTCTTCCCCCCAGACAATAGCTAAGATGTGTGGCTTGCTGCTTTGGGGTCTTTTCTTTTAAACCCTACTAAAACTGTCATTAACTTCCATTCGAGTCCCTTTTTTTTAAAAGTTATTGTGAGGTTAGAATCTTCAGGAGGGGACCCCAGTTTCCTCTGTATTATCTGACAGCCGCAAAGGCACACCACAATTCCAGTAACATCGGTGATGTGCACCCTAAATATGAAACAGGTAATGATCTTTATCTGTCTTGCCTTGGGGCTATGGTGCTCCAAACCAAAATAAAAACAGACCTCTTTTTTCTTTTCTTTATTCCCCTTCTCTCTCAGGTTTCTGTGGCTAACTGACCATCATGTGCAGGGGGCTAAATAATGCCAAGTTTATTCCCTATGCTCTCTCCCTGGCCCAGGTTTCTCTCTTCTTTCCCTCAGCCTGGGAGTCTTTGGAAAAGGTTTAGGAAAGGGAGAACAGGCAGGCACATGGTGCGGTTAGTTCGAACCCTGCCTTAGACTATGTGGTTCCTGGCATGTTGCTTTTCTGCCTGGGTAAAAGCACCACACGGTGCTGTTTAGGTTTTAAATCAGGATTGATTAATTTTAACAAATCGGTTTCTAAGGGACTTCAATTTCCACTGACAAGGAGGATCAGAGGTCACAGTGGCTCCAATGAGACAAAATGATGCTAAGACCACTTTCTCCTTACTTGGATTTATTGTCGTTACCTTAGAAAGGTAGGGTGGAGTGACTGCCAATATTAAACCTGCGAGATATGTGGATCTCATGGGCACTTGTGCTCTGATGAGAGACGTCGTTTTATTACTGAGCTGAGCTGTCAAGCGAAAGGTGACCTCACTGCTTTGTCACCGTCTTGGCTGGTGACTCATCAACGCAGTGAAGGCCATGTGATCTCGCTGCTATCTTGGTTAATGCAAATTACATGGCAGAAACAAGCGTGTAGCAGCACCCCTAAAACTTCGAGTACCACTGAGCCCTCAGAGGATTTTGAACCCCTAGAATTTCGGCACCACAGGCTTTCAGTCATGCATCCCAGCATTCTCCTTTGGGTTCCACCTTCCTAGTTGCCTAATGGGATCATGGGAATGAGGGACTCAGAGGAGATTCAAAAGCAGGCTTTATTGCCCAAGTGATAAGGTCAGTCCATTTTTACATCAAACTAAGGAGGTTTATATCAAACTACCAGAGTTCTATGGAAGTTGTGTTTCTTTGTTTAAACTTTGACAGTCGTTTTTGCTCAATGTTTTTCCTGGTGTCTAAAGGAGACTTTTCCCAGCCAACGCTTCCAACACTAGCCAGCAGCCACTAGAATCTAACACTTCCAGGTGACCCAGGGCAGAGTCCTGGGATGCACAGAACCAATCAGGACCCAAAGGATAGATTGCCAGGTGCAACTCCAATGGCCTGAAGCAAAGAGCTTATTCAGGAAAGAGGCTGGGCTGGCTGGAAGCCTGCTCTTTCTGCCCTGCTTGTTTTGCCCAAGCTTGTTTTTCTCTCTTTCAATAACCTTCAAGACCCCTTTGCTCCGTGCTGGTTGTCTGCTTTTGTTTCTGCCCCTTGGAGTCCTGGGTTTCTCCTTTGCAGTTACAGTGACATAGACTGGCCGAAGAAGAAGAGGAGGCCGGTGCCTTCCCTTTCCAGGCTCTGGTAGCTGTTTTCTGTAGTCTCTAAGTTATAGGGACAAAACAACAACAACAACAAAAACAACAAAATAAACAACAACAACAACCAACAGCTGTTGATAGTCAGTCCATGGAGTGTACAGAGAGGACCCTCTGCCAAAAACATCTCTTGGTGGTAATATTAATTCTTTACTCTAGCCTATGTATGTAGTTAGAGTTCAGGTTTTTTTGGTTTGTTTGTTTTTAATTAAGGCAGTGTTGCGTAGCATAGGCTTCTGAGCCAACAACTGCCGTCCTCAGGACTTCAGCCTGCTTGCAAGGGACTGACGTTCTTTCTGGGAGGAAGGGGTGGGGAGGGTCGGGGACCCTCACCTGAGTATCCAGTTCCTCTTCCCAGCCAGCTGTGTGCAGTTCTGCCCCACTTCCAAATGACCTCAAGGTGTTGTGGAGAAACTAGAGGACACAGGATGGGAAGTATTGCAGGGGGTGGGCGGTGAGAAGGGGGCCCTCTACCTGTGTGGCTGTGGGAAAGCCCTCGTGCATACTGGGTGGAAGCTTTCTCACTGAGGCTGTTTTGGGGTCACCTATACCGCTCTCAGTAACTTCTCATCAAGGCTCCCTAGGACACATTGGTCCCCTGAGCGAACTTTGCTAAAAGGGAACTTTGGTTTGTCATCAGGACCTCATAAGGAGGAAGCACACAATGCTTAGCCCACCCTCACTCCCAAGAGAAAATTTCACAACTGGTGGTAAACTATTCTTTAATATTTCTATGCTTATAGTGTGTGTGTGTGTGTGTGTGTGTGTGTGTGTGTGTGTGTGTGTGTGTGTTGGGGGAGTAGTACCTTAAAAAAACGAAAAAGGATATAAAATAGAAATACTTTTAGGGCTGGAGAGATGGCTCAGAGGTTAAGAGCATCGCCTGCTCTTCCAAAGGTCCTGAGTTCAATTCCCAGCAACCACATGGTGGCTCACAACCATCTGTAATGGGATCTGGTGCCCTCTTCTGGCCTGCAGGCATACACATAGACGGAATATTGTATACATAATAAATCAATAAATATTTTGAAAAAAAATACTTTTATTAAAGGAGGGTTTGGGTATGAAAATGAAGATGGCTGAATGTTTTTCTAAAAACCAGAGAAGCTTAAACTAGTTACAAAAATATTAGCAAGATACATAAGGTATATAAAAGATGAAACTTTATATATACAATATTAAGCTTTCTAGGGTCAAAGTTCAATACATTGATGCCAAACATGTGCTTGAATCAATGAAGTTATTAGGGACTAGAGAGATGGTTCACTGAGTAAGAGCACTGACTGCTCTTCAAGAGGACCTGGGTTCAATTCTCAACGCCCACATGGCAGCTCACAACTGTCTGTAACTCCAGTTCCAGGGGATCCAATGCCCTCTTCTGGCCTCTTCTGACACGGATACACATGGTACACAGGTACACATGCATGCACATAAAAAACACTCATACACATAAAATAACCTCAAAAAAATCTTAAGTCAATGGAGTTATTGATCTATCCTTGGTAACAATTACAAGGACTAGTTTAAAGCTCAAAACTGAATATCTAATCCAAGCTTATGTAGTGTTTGGGTTTCGCCCAAGCTTTATGTGAGCATTACCCAGTAGTTAAAATTACCCGAGAGGAGTAATTCACCATCTGGGTCTTCAGTGCCCATACAATGACCTGCACCAACGTGGTCAAAGGAATTAAAAATGGGGCGACACTTTGCTCCTTGCCCTCTCAGGTCCCGGGGTACTGGGAAGTGTTTCTTGGGACGTCCTGTAACTATGGGGAGTCAGTTATTCTATTGTTCAGGGAGGCCATGAAGACCCCACCCGGTGCACTCTTACCAGATTACAAAGAGGAGGGTCAACCCAGAGGAAAGATTTCCTCAGTGCTTCCCGTGAAGCCACAGTCAAGCAAGTGTGACTTATCCTCACACTAACAGAACAACTGGTAAGAACTGCCAGGCCCCTCCAAGCCCAGGAGACCCCCAAGGACCAAATCCTCAAATAGTCTCGACAGTGAAAAAGATAGTGGTTGACTTGGGCCCCCTGCATGGTCTTAAACAGCCGAAAAGAAAATATAACCAAGGTTAAAATGACCGGTATATATTTTTTGTTTTGTTTTGAGACAGCAGCCCTGGATAGCCTGGAGCTCACTATGTAGACCAGGCTGGCCCCCAACTCACAGAGAGTTGCCTAACTCTGCCCCCCAAGTACTGGAATCAGAGCTGTGCCCTACCACACCTGCCTTGGAAAAAATTTTTTTAACAGTTCAAAGGCTGATACTCCTCAAACATTAAGTCCATCTGAACTGTTTAGAGAACTCTTTCTCACTAATGAATTATTTTCTCGATAACAGAAATACCCTCCGTGAAAGATAGTAGTCTAGAGTGACCGTGGCAGGTCCCACTGCAGATGGGAGAGGCCACAACAGGTGGGAGACAGATACACCATGTAGAGAGAGCTTCGGTATAGAGTTTGCTTAGTGGGTATTGGGAGGGTAGGGGTTTTGTGGGGGGACAGAGAGAAAGAGGAAGGGGGAGAAGGGGACAGAGCTTACCTCTTCAGAAGAAGGGACAGAGAGAGGGAAAGGAAAAGAGAGGCTTGAGAGCAGCTTGCCTCGACAGAAAGGAGGACATTGGGAGTGGGCAGAGCTTGTCACTTAAAGGGACAGGGTACCCAGGAGACAGGGCAGGCCAACACAATTACAGTTAGACCTCGGGTCAGTTTAACAGTATTTACCTGCAGCCAAGGGAGATACTTTTGTTTTAACCTAAAAATTGAATGATGGTTAAATTTCTTCTTTCTCCCTCTCTAGTAGTGTTATGGGGAAGGATTTCACACTGTGATTCTACCTACTCCAACAGTTATCAGAGCAACTGAAAACAAACCCTGAGTTCAACACTCTCAGCCTTGGAGGCCAAAGAAAAAGATGAAGAGGAGCCAAATGGATGCTCTTGCAAGATCGTCAAGAAAATTTAATGGGGGCTGGAGAGATGGTTCAGAGGTTAAGAGCACTGACTGCTCTTCCAGAGGTCCTGAGTTCAATTCTCAGAAACCACATGGTGGCTTACAGCTATCTGTAATGAGATCTGGTGCCCTGTTCTGGCATAAAGCATACATGGAAGGAATGTTGTATACATAATAAATAAATAAATCTTTAAAAAAAACAATCTCTATAGAATTTTAAGCAGTAACTTTAGGCAATACATAGAGTATTTTTATAAAATCTTAAAGAGAGGATCTTTTTTCATAAGTCTCAAGTAACATGTTAATGCAACTTGTCAACTATTAGCAGTATGGGTCAAACAATTCACCTCCATTTCATTTAGTGGAAAAATAATTTTTGTAAGCTCTTTATTAGTAAGAGATTACTATCTCTGAGTTTTTACCTTAGTAGCTGTATTGTCTAATAACCTAAAAACCCAATCTTTCAGGGTTTCAGGTGTTATATTTTTATAGAATCTAAACATGAATTTCTAAAAAGAAACTTAAAGATCAGAGCTAAATTTTCCATAATGATAAACAGACAAGACCATACCCAATAATACAGTCTAAAATCATGGATTTGGTTTTTTAGTTTATTACCATGAAAATCAAATATTATTTAGACAAAAAAGAACATCTTCTAGCTGGGCGGTGGTGGCGCACGCCTTTAATCCCAGCACTTGGGAGGCAGAGGCAGGCGGATCTCTGTGAATTCGAGACCAGCCTGGTCTACAAGAGCTAGTTCCAGGACGGGCTCCAAAACCACAGAGAAACCCTGTCTCGAAAAACCAAAAAAAAAAAAAAAAGAACATCTTCTATACAATGAATGATTACTATCTTGGGAAATTTAAACATTTGACTTAATACTTTAAGCCCTGACCACAATAACTCTTAGTAGAAGTAGGGTTTGTTTTAAATCCTTTTTTTCTCCCATGAAGGGACATTGATAATGAGTTATTCCCACTACTAGGGAAGAATAAAAAACATTTCTCACAAAGGTGTAGCCCAGCAGGAATTCTGCCACACAGCATCCTCATCCTTGCTGGAAGGTAGAGAAGAAGTGTCTGGGGGCTCTGTCCTTTGATCTGGCTCCTAAATGATTTTACCTTTTCAGAGGGGGAATATTACAGTGATGAGGGATTCCCATCTGTATGCTGTGAATACCATTGGTTAATAAAGAAGCTGCTTTGGGCCTATGGCAGGGCAGAGCATAGCAAGACTGGAAATCCAAACAGAGATATAGAGAGAGAGTTGGAGGAGTCAAGGAGATGCCATGTAGCTGCTGAAGGAGACAGACACCCTGAAACCTTACCAGTAGGGCACAGCCTCATGGTGATACACAGATTAATAGAAATAGGTTAATTTAAGATGTAAGAGTTAGTTAATAAGAATAATAAGCCAAGCCGGGCGGTGGTGTCGCATGCCTTTAATCCCAGCACTCAGGAGGCAGAGGCAGGCGGATCTCTGTGAGTTCGAGACCAGCCTGGTCTACAGGAGCTATTCCAGGACAGGCTCCAAAGCCACAGAGAAACCCTGTCTCGAAAAACCAAAATAATAATAATAATAATAATAATAGGCCAAGCAGTGTTGTAAATTAATATAGTGTCTGTGTGATTATTTAGGTCTGAGCAACTGGAAAATGAGCAAGCAGTCTCCGTCTATAGTAAAAGCCCATTAGAGAAAATTCCCTCTATTCAAGAGTCTCTTGAATAGAATCTCTAGCCTGGGAGGACACCTGACCTTCCAGCTGGGCCAGGTCACTCACCCAGTCAAAAGATGGTGGGCTCACCATAAACCATGTTAACAAGCCAGGTAGAATAACTAATTCCCTGTGTTAGGGACCCTCATCCAGAGCCTCTTCCAGACCAGTCTCACCAAACAGTCCTCAGTCACTCACTTATCCTAAGAGTGATTGACTGTTCCTAGGAGCTTCAGAAAATGACCAAATGGTGGCTGAGTCTGAAGAAAAGAGTGAAAATGTATGCTGAAGAGGGGAAATTGTGAAAAACAGTCTTTCCTATCAAAGAGAACTAGGCCACCACGAGTGAGTATTCTAAAAATGGCCCCCATCTTGTGAAATTCTTGCCTGTTTGCCTAGCTCCGGGATGACAGGCATTCCCGAGACTTGACTGTTGTGGAATATTAACTGGGTAAAGATGTGTTACATTTGTTTATGCTGCAGAATATCACTTTAACTGTGCAAAGGTGTGGTACTTTTGTTTCTGCTGCGTTTGTTTAATTATGTAAAGATGTGTTGCCTCTCTGTCACCTTGCCTGCCCACGGCACCTGCCCATGGAAAAATCCAGGCTGGGGAGCAAAAGAAGAGAAGAACGAGCCGGGCAGTGGTGGCGCACGCCTTTAATCCCAGCACTCGGGAGGCAGAGGCAGGCGGATCTCTGTGAGTTCG
>NC_022023.1:11140920-11147373 GCF_000317375.1 Microtus ochrogaster
AAATCTCACTGGGAGGAAGCTTACAATGAAAAGAAAAAAAAAAAAAAAGAAGAGAAGAACGAGAAGAGGAGGAGGAGAAAACGAAGGACACAGCCAGGGAAAGAAGCCAGGCAGACACAGAGAAGCGGTGAAAGTAAGATAAACAGAAGTAAGAAGGGTAATGAGCCCGAAGGCAACAGGTAGATAAAGAGAAACAGGTTAATTTACGTTAAGGGCTAGCCAGAAATGAGCCTAAACTAGACCGAGCATTCAAAACTAGTAATAAGTCTGTGTCCTGATTTGAGAACTGGTTGGTGGTCCGAAAGGAAAAGCCTAGCACACTTGACTCCAGCACACTCTCCCTCTTTGGGCCCATTATGAATTAGCCAATTGCATCTGATTATGAAGTAGAGCACACATCAGTGGGGCAAGACAGTCTCTACCCTGAGTTAGGATTAAATCTAAGTGAACCACCCAACCAATGTGTTTGCTAACCCAGTTTGTGTCAATGTGTAATTTTTTTTGGTTTTTTTGGGGGGGGATGTTTTGTTTTTTGTTTTTGTTTTTCGAGACAGGGTTTCCCTGTTGCTTTGGAACCTGTCCTGGAACTAGCTCTTGTAAACCAGGCTGGCCTCGAACTTACAGAGATCCTCCTGCCTCTGCCTCCCGAGTACTGGGATTAAAGGCGTGCACCACCACCACCTGACTCAGTAGAGCCATTTGTGTTGTGGTTGGTTGTTTTGCTGAGACAAGTTCTTACTATACAGCTTTGCTGTCCTGGAACTCACAGGCATCCATCCACCTCTGCCTGTTGTTTTTGTTTGGTTGGTTTGGGGTTTGAAACAGGGTCTCACTCTACAGTCCCGTCTGGCCTGGAACTCACTGTGCAGACCAGGCTGGCCTTCGGCTGACTGGCCTCTGGGATTAAAGATGGGTTGTACCGGCTCTGGTCGGGTACAGGTGATTTTAACCTTGTTTGTTTACTCAGTTGTATTTTCTAATGTTTCTGTAGATGTACAATGTATAGCTCTGGGTGCTTTTAAAAAGGATACATCCAGGAGGGAGGGAGAGGAGGAAATAAAAGCCAGTGACTTCTTCCAAATCAAATGGTCACCTTTCTGATTCCCTGTCCTGTACGTGACCAAGGATGGGACAAATACAAGAAAGTAGCTACCCTGAAAGAATGTTCAGCCTCACAAGTACCCAAAGAAACAGGAATTAAAGCAGCGCAGAAGTCCTCTCCAGTAAGCGAGCAAGGCTGTTTCTCAAGGGGGAGGGCGTGGTGAAGGCCGTAACCATTTATTACTGCTGATAACACTATAAAGTGGCAGATTTGTTTAGACAATTTGGCAGGAGCAGCCAGAGCCATAAAAATGTTCACACCCTATGAAAACAAGCGTTGCTTTCTGAAGGGGGAAAATGATGTTCACACGAGGGCTGCTGCATAAGGGACATGCATTCCCCACTCAGACAGCGGTCCAAGTCTGGAGGGTTATAGACGGCTGAGCCTACAAACCTTTTGGGCATTTATTTAATCGGCTGACACAGCGTGGGGGTGAGGTCACTGTGCTTGAGCCCTGAATTCAATTCCCAGCACCTCAGAAAAGTGAAAAGGTGGGGAGGCAAGAAGTTTTGGGCGTCGATTCAGGACCCAGGAACTTGGATCGACTCCTTTACCATCTGGTATAGCTCAGTTTTACGAGGTTCAAGAAGAAAGGCCAGTCTTTGGAAGAATGCTGTGTGTGCGTGCGTGCATGTGCGCGTGTGTGTGTGTGCATGCGTGTGTGTGTGTGGCTTTGCCCATGTCACAGAGCACCTGTGGAGGCCAGAAGACAACTTGTAGGTGTTAGTTCTCTCCTTCCACCATGGTGGTGTCAGGGATACAACGTGAGTCACCACACTTGGTGACAAGCACTTTTACCCACTGAGCCATCTTACCAGCCCCATCATTTAATTAATTCTACTTACATTGTTCCTTTGCCTTAGCTGTCCTGGAACTCACTCTGTAGACCAGGCTGGCCTTGAACTCATAGAGGTCTGCCTGCCTCTGCCTCCTGAGTGCTGGGCTTAAGCATGTGCACCACCACCTGGCTCCTTTGCCTTAAAAAAAAAAGTTTGCCTATCTCTCCTGACCTAGATTTTCTTGTTTACAATTTTTATTTTATGCGTGTGAGTGTTTTACCTGCATATATGTCTCTCCACCGTCCATGCGGAGTCCCTGAAACGGAGGTTACAGATGGTTACCCACTGACTCCTGGGAATCCAGGTCCTCAAGAAGAGCAGCCAGTGCTCTTAACTGCTGAGCCATCTCTCCAGCCCCCCTTCTTTTTTTCTTTTTCTTTTTCTTTTTTTGAGAGTCCAGGTGGGCTTCAAATAGATGGAAATCCCCCTGCCTCTGGGGCATAAGCCACCACACCCGGCTTCTTCACCTAGATTGGTTCACTGAGGTCAGTAACTCACCCAAAGGAAAGACAGTCACGCTGGCAGTGTCCTCACTGATGTTTATAAAGCAGACCGTGTTTCAGAGATATGCGTATCGTCCTATTAATCACCGCCCAACCCCATAAGGAAGGGACTGTGACTACCCTTATTTTACACACAAGGAAATAAGGGAGGTCAAATAATTTGCCCAAAGTCAAGCAGCTTTGGAAGGGGGGATCTCTTCATTTCTCCTGTTCTCACACCTCTAGGGGTCCGGGTAGGACTTGGTGTGCGGAAGGCTCTCAGGCTTTGCTGGCGCGGGGTGAAAGGGAAAGGAAAGAAGAGCAGAGGGAAAACTGTTGCTGTGACTCAGATGATGGCCGTGGGAATGGTGAGAGTTGGAAACAGGACCGGGCTTGCCAGACTTACAGAGCTGAGATCTAGGGAGCTAGGCGGGGGGGGAGGGGAAGACGTGTACGCGCTATTTCCATTCTTTGGCTTTAGGCACATCTGCATTTTTTTTTTAATCTCATCAAACAGAAGATGTTTTCACAATGCTTTAAACACACACATATGCACACAGTGTAGAGGTAGCTACTACAAAATTTGAACTCGTAATAAAGGAAACAAGGGAGAGGAAGAGAGCCAAGCTGAGCCGAGGGTGCTCCAGAGAGAGAGAAAAGCCATAGGGATGCTTTGGGAGTAGACACTGACTAGAATTTTGGACCTAGCATGCAGCTTGACTTACAGGTCTAAAATTCCAGAAAGATCAACAAGATTGTGTCTTTTAAATTTTTTCTTACATTTGTGTGTGTGTGTGTGTGTGTGTATGTGCGCGCGCACACACACGCATGTGCACACACGTGCACAAAGGTCAGAGGACAGTTTCTGGAGATCAGTTATCCCCTTTCACTACATAGAACTCAGGGTGTCAGTCTTGGTAGAAAGCACTCACACCTGCTGAGCCATCTTGTTGGCCCCAGGCCATGTTCTGAAGGATTCCTGTGGAAGCGGGGAAATATACAGAAATGCATTCACTTATGTGTGTTTATAAAGACTAATGTACATTTGCAACTAATTAAGCTGACCAGGTCCCTTTCCCCAGAGGGGCCTGGTTGCAATGGTTGCAAACAGCAGCCTCCTTGGTAGTGTACGCAGCCTGATACCTGTACGGGTTGCCCTAAGGGACCTTGGAGACAATTTTCTCGCACTTATTCAAGTCTCTGATCTCAATGCTGTCTCCAATGTAGGCTCCAGACAGGTATGCATGGTGCCTTTGGGAAGCCCCAGGGCACAGTGGCCAGGGTTCACATTGGCCAGGTAGGTCATCATGTCCATCCGCACTAAGCTACAGAATAAGGAACATGTGATTGAGGCTCTTCGTAGAGCCAAGTTCAAGTTCCCTGGCTGCCAGAAGATCCACATCTCAAATGGGGCTTTTACTAAGTTTAATGCAGATGAATTTGAAGACATGGTTGCTGAGAAGCGACTCATTCCTGATGGCCGTGGGGTCAACTATATCCCTAATCGTGGTCCCGTGGACAAGTGGCGAGCCCTACACTCCTGAGGGCTTTCACGGTGCTCTCCTGTGCCCTACCAAATCACGTTCGGTAATAAACCTCACATCCAGTCTGCTTTAAAAAAAAAAAAAAGATTAATGTACATAGCATAGGAGAGCCTGGGGTTTCCAGCCTCACCATTGGCAGAAGGGGTGAGTAGAACCTGGTGTGATGAGTCATACTGTAATCCCAGCATTCAGAGGACTGAGGCAGGAGGGTTGCCACAAGTTTGAGGCTAGCCAGGCTGTAAGTGAGACCTGTCTCAACCAAATAGTGCAAAATCTCATCACTTGGGAAGCAGAAGCAGTGAAATTAGGAATTAAGATCATCCTGGACTACACAATGAGTTTGAGACCACCACCAACAACAACAAAAAAAAACAATTTTAAAGCCGGGCGGTGGTGGCGCACGCCTTTAATCACAGCACTCGGGAGGCAGAAGCAGGCGGATCTCTGTGAGTTCAAGGCTAGTTCTCAGGTTACACAGAGAAACCCTGTCTCAAAAAACAAACAGAAAGAACCTGGACACAAAAGCTCTGAGAATAAGCACACTGATTGGAAGGTTGACAGAAAGGGAAAGGCAGGAAAGTCTAGAATAGCCTGACTGTGCCATGCTGTTGTGGTGTCCCTCAGACTTGCCATCACCACTGAAGACTTTCCTGCCAGGCACTGTCTTAAGGCCTCCAACTTTTTTCAACATACCACGATTTTCATAGTTGCCAAGTGCCGACCATGCCTCTTGGATCCTGGGTAACTGTTGGCAACACCCCATTCTTCAGAGACCATCCAAGCTCCATGGTTAGCAACTAAACACCATCCTAATGTGGCCCTCAGCCGCCTTTCTAGCTACATTTCACTCCCAGCGAGCTCCCTTAACTTTATCCATTCATTCATCCAATAAGCTTTGTTGTTTGTTTGTTTTCTGGTGATAGGGTTTCTCTGCGTAGCACTGGCTGTCTTGGAACTCTCTTTGTAGACCAGGCTGGCCTTGACCTCACGGAGATCCGCCTGCCTTTGCCTCCGAGTGCAGGGATTAAAGGTGTACACACCACCGCCCAGCTAACTAAACATTTCTTTAGCATCCATATGGCAGAATGGAAATGACAGGTGGAGTTTCCCTTTCATGGTATCTATCAAAAATGAATAAATGGGAAATTGGGAAAGAAGAACGGAACTTTAGTGGACAGAGAAGCTGTGATGGTGACCGCTGGGGAAGGAGGGCAAATGCAGAAGCGATGGCCAGGAAACATCTGGGTAAAGAGGGGAGTTCAGGCTAAACCTGCCTAGGAAAAGATCCAGGGAGGAACATTCTGGACAGAAAGAACAGTACCAAGACCTCAAGGTACACATAGCCTTAGTGTGTCTAAGGAACGAGGACCGCCGGTGTGCAAGGCACAGCGCCAGACCTCGGGAAGCTAAAGTCAGAAGAAATGGAGTAGTTAATATACCTGTGCCTCTGCACCTGGGAGGTAAAGGCAAGAGGATCAGGAGTTCAAGGCTAGCCTGGGCTCTTGAGACCATTCTGGGGGGAAAAGTGTGTCTGTGTGGGGGGGGGGGGTGTACAATTGCTTCAGTAGTAGGGGAAGCAGAGTTCAGTCCTCAGCCAGACACACACTAGTAATCCAAGCACTGGACTCAGACACTAAGCCCTGGGGCTCGGGGCCAGCCAGTGTGGCTGATTCATAAGCTCCAAGTTCAGTGAGAGATTTGCACAGAAACACACACACACACACACACACACACACACACACACACGGTGGAAGGGAGGGGGAGGCAGAGAGACAACCAAGGCAAACAAAAGAGGAGGAGGAAGCTGCTGAGGATGGGGAAGGACCAAACAAGCTCCCTACGTTCATCTCTGTACAAAGAGCTCCCGAGATCCGTCCGGTCTAAACCACAGGCATCCATTAGGATCATTTTGCCTCGTCACGGGGATGAGACAGCTGGTGACTAATGCCTGAACAGCAAGTCACTGGGAAAGAATTTCCATTTTGTTAAATTTGTGTTACTACTCTCTTGCAAGTTCTGAATTCAGACACAATGAGGTTGCTAACAAAACAAAAATTAAAAAAAATAAGCCAAGGAAGCTTAAATGTTATCATTTATAAAGATATGGTGGTGGACCAGTCTCACGAGGGGCAGCGGGTCACCGGAAGCTTCAGCGAGTCCCCTGGCGGGTGGCCTGAAGCCTTAGCAGGAAACAGGCAGATAGATACACCATGCAGAGAGAGTTTGGATATAGGGTTTATTTAGTGGGTTATAGAGAGGGAAAGGAAGGGGAATAGGGGAAGAAGGGGGAGAAAAGAGAGGCAGAAAAAAAGAGAGAGAGAGAGACAAAAGCTGTCTCTCCAGAAGAAGGACAGATAGACAGACAGAGGGAGGGGGCACATGACTTGGAGAGGAGGTGCAATGGCAGAAGGGGGGGTTAGTAGTGGGCGGGGCTTGTCTCTTAAAGGGAAGGGTACCCAGGTGACAGACTAGGCCAGCAGATTACA
>NC_022023.1:11147547-11155164 GCF_000317375.1 Microtus ochrogaster
GATCCGCCTGCCTCTGCCTCCCGAGTGCTGGGATTAAAGGCGTGCGCCACCATGGCCCGGCTGAAGTCTTTCTTGGAGGGGCCTAAGATAGCTGGGTGTTGGTCACATCCTGGTAGCTGGGGGCTTTACTCCTAACCATGATTCGTGGTGTGGAACTGTCTCATGTCTCTTTGACCTAGCGAGGTGTTGGTAGAACAGAGGACAAATTTAAGTGTAGGAAGAAAAAAAATTTCAGGACCAGGGAATTAAGAGAGGTGTATCTGACCTGTTTAAGGTGAATCCTTCAATTCGGCTCCCTGGAACTCACAAGAACTGTTTGAGCTTGTAAAAACATAAGTTTTAGACATATATATTGTATAAACAGCAGCATATTTATGTCAGAATGACTGTGACAGATGTTTTTGTACAGTATCTTTAAGACTAGGAAAGGCCATGTGAGAGAGAAATTTGATAGCTTGTATTTGTCCTCACACCTTTATGACTTGCAGGTACACATTTTAATACTTGTACATATATATATATATATCTTAAGATTATGAAATTTGTTTTGTGAGGCTGTCCTTTTTTTTTTTTTTTTTTTTTTTTTTTTTTTTTTTTTTTTGGTTTTTCGAAACAGGGTTTCTCTGTAGCTTTGGTGCCCGTCCCAGACCGTCCCAGAACTAGCTCT
Source organism: Microtus ochrogaster (assembly GCF_000317375.1). Classification (NCBI taxonomy): domain Eukaryota; kingdom Metazoa; phylum Chordata; class Mammalia; order Rodentia; family Cricetidae; genus Microtus; species Microtus ochrogaster. The sequence continues at coordinate 11,148,215 of NC_022023.1, forward strand.
TGTAGACCAGGCTGGCCTCAAACTCCCAGAGATCCGCCTGCCTCTGCCTCCCGAGTGCTGAGATTAAAGGCGTGTGCCACCAACGCCCGGCTGAGGCTGTCCTTTTAAACTGACAAAACCTCTCAGCTGTCAAACTGCACCAGAGATCTTTGAGAAGGATAAAATTTTACTTGAGTTATTAATTTAAAAATGACAGAGAACTTACTCAATTGTCTACCTAGAGCTTATCCTCAGGGTTCTCCATAGTTGCTGAGGGTCAAATTTGGCTTTTATTGTTAGAAGCAGGGCCTGCCAGACTCCAGAAGATCCTGTTAGAAAATCTGTAGGAAGACAAGCCTACCTTGACCTGAGCATCTAGGCTGTTGATTCCAGTGATTCTGTCCACTGTGTGGAGATCTTCGGTTTATATGAAAGGCAGTTTTCCCAAGTGGTTAGCGCTTTCACCCGATGAAGCGAATTGCAGATGGACATTGTTCTGTGCCCATCTGTCGTCTGTCTCCTTTGGAGGAAATAATGTGCTGCTGCTAGGAGCCAAACTGTCTCTCCATTATGAAAAGTCTCTTAATAATTAAACTTTTAAATGCCATAGTCCCCAGATCTCTGAGCAGTTGAGGGCTGTTTATTGAGTATAGGTGAGTTATGTCTGCAGCCTAGGATCTGCCTGGAGATCTGGGTCCAAGCTTGACTGTACTGGCTCTTAACAGGTAAGATTTATTCTTGTAAAAGACAAGGAAGAAAAAACTGTTTGCAATAGAAGAACTGACAATAGTGGAGACAGCTTAGTAGATTTTAAAGCAGGGTTGAAGTATATATACAGTATTTTTGTAAGAGACTTAAAAGTACATACCAATTTAAAATATGATACTTATTGCTTTCTTAGTCTGGAATAAGATACAATGAACAGACAATTATAACATTTAACAGTAAATATACATACATTTACACCCAGTTAAACCCAAGTTTTATACACATCTACACACAGAGTTAAAGCCAACTTATGTTTGTTTATACATAGTTATCTTAAGTCACATGTATGTACACACACACATTAAATGGAAGTTGGGTGAAGTGGGTGCTTTTAGTGGGCCTTACCAAAAGCATGCCACTGTGTAAAACACACATGTAACAGAGTCAGTAAGAGGAATTTAAAGACAAAAAAAGCATAAGTAAACCTAGAGACTAGGCAAAGAATACCTCAGTAAAGATGGTGGGACTTGGTCACCTAACCTGCCTTTAGTCAAGATGGTGGTGAGGTCACCTGACATTAGTCAAAATGGCAGTGGTCACATGTTGTATGGAGAAACCACATTTTTTAGAGCCGCGGGAATTTTAAACAGACATAAATAACAAGAGAGACATAGAGGCCGTTTAGAACATACATTTAAAACAGAATTACATCCGCGAGGCCACACCATTCACATATTCTTTAATACATCAAGTAGAGAGGAAAGTTACTCAGCACTGTGAGCCACCATGTCACAGAACTGCCACACCACCAGCCACGGCGGGGAGCAAGGGCTGGAACTGGAAACAGCTGCCTCGTGGATCCGGCTAATCTTGCCGGCTTCTGTGGGACCAGCGGCAGCGGTGGCAGGGATAGAATAGAAGGAGTAGGGGTGAGAGAAGGAAGATGAGTGAGAAAAGGAGTGCTTAGAGGCAGGTGGGGATGGGGCTGCCCAGGGAAAGGAAAAGCAGAGCCGGTGGGACACCAGAGTTCTGTTTGCTGGTGGAAATTAGAAAGCTCACACTTTAGGGGCTGTTATCCAAGGGTACGTAGGCCATTTGTTAGTGCAAAGGTGGGGAAGGTTACTTACCTGTAAGTAAGGCAGAGGGTTTAGAGTCTGTAAAAGACATACCAGGGGAGGTTGGACGGATAGTTTTTGAGGGTTTGTTTCACAATGACCAAAACTCAAGGTAACTAATTGGACATTTCTGGAATAGTGCGAGGGTTGAAAATTAGGCCGGCCAATTTCAAGACCTTGTTGGCTCAGGAATTGGGGGGGGGGGGGACTGCTCCGAGTGACCTGAACAGCAGAGTTGGCAGCAAGAGGACCATTTCCAAGTGGTCAAAAACAAAAGTGGGTGACAGGACCACTTCCAAGTGGTCCGCTTACATTTTGAGCTATGGGAAGCAACCAGAGGTGAATGTGAGCGAAAGCTGACTTGGAGAAGGGAACCTTCCCATTTGTAGTGATGGAGCAGGCATAGGATGTTGGCAAGTGGTCCGAGTCCAAGGTCCTTCCAAGTCCTCAGCCAGCCTGCTCGTCAGCAGGAGGGAGCATGTGGAGAGAGCCTGGCCGAGTCATGCACCAATGTTATTGTTTATAGCCGGGCGGTGGTGGTGCACACCTTTAATCCCAGCACTCAGGAGGCAGAGGCAGGCGGATCTCTGTGAGTTCGAGACCAGCCTGGTCTACAAGAGCTAGTTCCAGGACAGACTCCAAAACCACAGAGAAACCCTGTCTCGAAAAAACCAAAAAAAAAAAAATGTTATTGTTTATAAACACATGGTGGTGGGGGACAGGCCCCCTGAGGGCAACAGTCTCACGAGGGGCAGCAGCAGGCCACCTGCGGCCTCGGGAGGGCAGTGGTGGGTCACCCGAAGCCTCAGTGGGGTCCCCAGAGGCCTCAGAGGGTCCCCTTGGCAGGTGGGAGACCGCAGCTGATTAGAGACAGACAGATTAGAGACAGACAGATATGTCATCAGAGAGACAGGGTTTCTCTATGTAGCCCTGGCTGTTCTGGAACTAGCTCTACAGACCAGGCCTCCTGTGTACTTTCTCCTTTTTATAAATAGAAAATTATTTCTTTATTTTGTGTGTGTATGTCTGTGAAAGAGAGAGAGACAGAGAGAGGGAGAGAGGGGGGAAACAGTTTACAGGAGTCAGTGCTCTCTTTCCTCCACGAGTGTTCTGGGTGTGAAACTCAAGTCAAAGGGCTTGCTAGGCTAGTGCAGTCACCCGCTGAGCCGTCTGGCCAGGCCCAATTTCTCCTTCTGGGTAAAATTCAAAACAAAACATCCAATGCTCAGGCTTAAGTGTGTGTGTGTTGTGTGTGTGTGTGTGTTGTGTGTGTGTGTGTTGTGTGTGTGTTTTGTGTGCGTGTGTGTGTGTGTGTGTGTGTGTGTGCGCATGTGTTGGAAGAGTGTACATACAGAGATTATTACAGTAGTATAATCACGGAAAGTTTTCTTCCATATATCCCCTAAGGGTTGGAGATGGCTCAGAGGTGAAGACCCCTGACTGCTCTTCCAAAGACAGCTTGTGGGTAAAGCGCTTACCGTGCAACCCTAAGCACCTGTGTGAAACCAGGTGTGGCAACAATGCTCGTTTCCCCGGTGCTGGAAGTGGGGACTCACCGGTCAACGAACCTAAAGGAATCAGTGAACTCCAGGTTCAGTGAGAGACCCTGTCTTAAAAAAGCAAGGTGATGATGATGGGGCTGGAGATTAGGCTCAGCGTGTAAGAGTACTTACTGCTCTTCCAGAGGACGGGGGTTCCGTTCTAGCCTCCGTATCAGGCAGTTCAGAATTCCTGTAAGTCCAGCTCTAGGGGATCCGACACACTCTTCTAGCCTTCAAAGGCACAGGTATACATGTGGCACACACACACACCTAAGTAAAAGTAAATAGATTTATTTTTCAAAAAAAGCGAGAGAGAAAAAGCTACGAGGCAGAGGCAGGCTGATCTCTGTGAGTTTGGGGCCAGCCTGGTCTACAAGAGCTAGTTCCAGGACAAGTTCCAAAGCTACACAGAGAAACCCTGTGTAGGGGAGGGGGATGGGAGGGTGGGAGGGGTGGGGGTGGGAGAATGGAGTGGTGGAGCCACTGCGGTAGACATTCAAACATCAAATGTCAGCTGCTGGCCTCCACAGGCCCCGCAGGAGCAAGCCCACCCACACACTGTCATATACCACACATACAAACACACACAAACGAGGAGGGTGGGGGAGTTAGGGCTCGTAGGGGTTGTCCCTCTGAGTCTGGGTGGTACATAGACCCAGGGGCCCCAGGGTGAAGGCATTGTTGGTGGGCTCAGAAGTCTGAGGGCAGTTTGAACAATTTAATAAGATCCTGGAGTCAGGGAGTAGAAGAAGGGAGATGGAGGCTTCTGTTTACAGATAACAGAGTTAGGGACCCTTTGTCTGGTGGGAGGGGAGATTTCTATGGTGCTTCCCACCACCTCCTGCCAAGAGCTGAAAACCAACTTTCTTTCCTGCCCTTGAACTCCACATCGCTTATAAAAGACTCCTCTGTGCTCCGTGAGCCCTGTGATGACGACGCTGTGACCTCATACATTGACTTTTTAGAGGACAACCAATTCTCTATTTCAAGACTAGGGCTGAACCCACAGCCCTTCCCCACGGAAGTTTCTCATTGCTTCCAAAAGAACATTTTACTTTTATAAATACATGATAATATTTATATAAATATAAGTGAGTAAAAATGGGAAAAATACTTCATTTAGGAAAAGAACAAAAAAGAACCAAAAACTCCCTATTGTCGCATTTCTTTTTGTAATAGAACAGCGATTCTCAACCTGAGGGTTGGTTGCGTGACCCCTTGCGGGGGTCAAATGATCTTTTCACAGTGGTTGCCTAAGATTATTGGAAAACACAGATATTTACATTACAATTCATAACAGTAGCCAAATTACGGTTACGAAGTAGCAACGAAAATAATTTTATGATTGCGGGGTCACTGCACCATGAGGAACTGTATTAAAGGGTCATGGATGGCATTAGGAAGGTTGAGAACCTCTGCAATAGAAAAGATTGTACAGAGAGCAAAGCAGAGTGGAGTAAGCCTGGAATTCTAGCTCTTGGGAAATAGAGGCCGGAGGATCAGGAGTTCAAGGTCATCGTCTGCTGGATATAACTTTGGGGGCCCTTCTGGGCTGCAGGAGACATCACTACTACCATGCCATGGCAAAACCAAGAAACAAAGAGAAAGCTTGGGGCTCAGGAGTCGGTGCTCAGGAGTTGGCACCGCCATTGGCAACGAGCTTACCTTGCTGAGTGTGATGCCACAGAACCCACTTGGAGATGCAGGGCACCAGGGGCTGGCTTTTAGTCACCCCACCCCCATGCCCAGAGTTCATTGATGAGCTCCCGGCCAGCAAAGAGCCTCTCACGGGGACAGACCACTTCCTGAGGATGATAGCCGAGGTTGTCGTTGGCCCGCCACAAACTTGCATGTGTATAGTCTTGTGGGTTTTTGTTCGTTTTTGAGACAGGGTGTAGCCCATGCTGGCCTGGTACTCACAATCCTCCTGCCTCAGTTTTGAGTGCTGGGATAACAGGTGTGCATCTCTAAGGGATTTCTAAGTTTTGTTTGCGTTCTGAGCTGTTTAAAGGGGCAGAGGCGAGCAGCAGGGGTATTGTCTCTGCAGAGGGCGGGCCCCAGGCTTCTCTTCACGGGGTGGCTTTCACGTGCTCCAAAGTCTTGAGTGATCTGGTTTACAGACACCACAAGAACAAGCAGGATCCACATCTTGCTTCTGCCGAGGCCTTCCCCATGCCAAAATGTGAACCTCTGACTTGGAACTGAAGAAGGTAAAAGCTGATGAGTTCCTATGACATGACCACATAGTGTCAGGTGCCTGTGAGCAACTCTCCTTCAAAGCCCCTGAGTCCACCCACCTGTGTTTGTGCCAACAAGTACATCGTGAAGAGTTGTGGGAAAATGGCTTTCACATTCCAATGCGGATGTTCCCTTTTCTCTCTCTGCATCAGCGAGATGTCCTGTGTGGGGCTGACAGGCTCCAGCCTGGCCTTCAGAGTGGACAGCCTTTGGGAAGCCCCTGGGCACAGTGGCCAGGGTTTATATTGGCCAAGTCATCATGTCCATCCTCACCAAGCTGCAGAATAAGGGACATGTGACTGAGACCCTGCCAAGTTCAGGTTCCCCGGCCACAAGATGATCCACATCTCAAAGAAGCGAGGCTTCACCGCGTTTAATGCTGATGAATTTGAAGATGATGGCAGCTGAGAGGTGGCTCATTCCTGATGGCTAGAAGTCATAAACATAAATATTCCCAATCACCCCTGTCATAAACATAAATATTCCCAATCACCCCTGGAGAAATGGTGGGTGTGGCGGTGCGCTGGGTCCTATACCACACCAAATTGTATTCAATTATAAACTTCACATCCAGTTTGGGGGGAAGAAAAAGCGGGGGAGCCAAGAGGGAAGTTTTGTTAGCTGGAAGGCCTGGGAAGCAGAAAGAGGTCCAATATCAGGATAGTCCGCTGTCTGGCTGCTTCCTTTTGCCATCCCACTGACAGCAAAGAACAGAGGCTGGAGTAGCTCTGGCAGGTGACACCATACAAGCCAGAACCTGAGGAAGAGCATTCCTTTTGTACCCAGTCACACGTGGTGGCACTGCCAGGGGGACCACGCCCTGGCGGAGGACTAGGAGGAGGAAGTGGCTGGAGATGGGGGATGGGACATGGGGGATGTGGTTCTTGCTTAGAGAAATGTGACAGGGCTGGGGGTTCCCAGAAGGGGAAAGTTTTTCCCTGTGAGGGAAGGGAAGAAAGACCCTGCAGTCATAGCCAAGGATGTGGTGTTTCTCAAATTTAATGTTACACAAGTGACCAGGTGAGTTTCCTTACAAGCAACAACACAGATAAACCTCACGTTATTCATCCTCCCCTCCCCCAAATATTCAGGACCAAACCCAAGGAAGGTTTCTTGTGCTTGGCCGAGTGCTGTATTACCTCCAGTCTTGGCTGGACACTTTTACTTTCAGTAATTTCTCTCTCTGTCTCTCTCTCATCTCTCTCTTTCTTTCTGTCTCTCTGTCTCTCTCTGTCTCTCTCTGTCTCTCTCTCTGTGTCTCTCTCTCTGTCTGTCTCTGTCTCTGTCTCTCTCTCTGTCTCTCTCTCATCTCTGTCTCTCTCTCTCTCTGTCTCTCTCTCTGTCTCTGTCTCTCTCTCTCTCTCTCTCT
>NC_022023.1:11155264-11156964 GCF_000317375.1 Microtus ochrogaster
TCTCTCTCTCTCTCTCTCTCTCTCTCTCTCTCTCTCTCTCGGTTTTGGCTGTCCTGGAACTCGATCTGTAGATGAGGCTGGCCTCGAACTCACAGAGATCAGTCTGGCTCTGCCTCCCAAATCCTGGGATTTAAAGGGGTGCGCCACCACTGCTGGGCTCTTCTCTTTCTTTCTTTTCATGTTTACATTTGTGTGGACGCACTGTCTGGCCGTGAAGGGCCGCCTTACATCTCGTACCCTCCTCAGTCACTCTCTGTTAAGGCAGGGTCTCCAGTTGAACCTGGTCTCTCCAGCCAATCCCAGCTGCTCTACCTAGAAAGTTTACCCTCTGCCCTCCCAAGTGCTGGGATTACAGGAGGCCGGCAAGCCTGTGCACGGTTTATATGGGTTGCACAGGTTGAAACTTCACCCACACCTTTGCATGTCAAGTGCCTCTCCAGCGAGATATCTTCCCAGTCTGCCATCTGGTTTTGGTTTTGTGTGTGTGGATACACATTCATTAGGAGAACACGAGAAGGAACTGACAGTGGGGGGCTCTAAGGAAGGAATATCCTAGTTCTTGCTATTGTTTGAGAGAGAGTCTCACTCTGTAGCCCCGCTAGCCTGCCTGGTATGTGGACCAGGCTGCCCTTGAACTCACAGAGCTCCTCTTGCCTTCCTCTGCCTCCAGAGTACTGGGATTAAAGATGGGTGCCACCATGCCTGGTCAACAGCAGTATATTTACAAAGAACCTTTTACATTACAGTCATAGGGAATGATTCAAAATAAATTCCCCGGACTTTTGAGTGGGGGAACTGAGAACAATAAAAACCAGATGATATAACCTGGGTGGGGGACTGAGGCCCTTAAATCTCTATTTTGGAGCTTGGAAATTTAAGATATCAAAGTAGACACAAAGCTATAGCATTGGATTAAATATACACATTTGAAAATGAGAGTAGACTCATGCTATGAATATTACTTAGTAATTTGCTTCAACAACTTATTTAGGAACATAATGACGGATCCCGACCGATCTAGGCTGGAGCAGCCCGGCTCCTGTGCACAGGCTCTGGGCTCCATCTCTTTTGTCAGGCCAATGTGCTGTTAATCTTTAGCCTTCAGTTCTGCCTTCTCTAAGCCATTAGTCATCGTGAGTACGTGAAAGAACTTTTGTTTCACAGCCCAGACTTGACCTTAGCACACATTTAAAGCAGCAATTCCCGGAAGAAACAATACACTGTCCTGTTAGTTGTAAGAAGTTGCTATAATCAAAATGGGAATTGGATTCTCTGGTTTTTCCTTGTTATAGATCTCCGCCCCCTTCTTATATTTTATTGTTGTTTGTGTGTGCATGCATGTACTCATATGTGAGTAAATGCCTTTTATGTGCATTTGTGTTTTGCCGGCAGATATGTGTGCATAAGGGTGTTGAATCTGCTGGAGTGGGAGTTAGCTACCATATGGTTGTTGGGAATTGAACCTGGGTCCTTTGGAAGAGCAGCAAGTGCTCTTAACTGCTGAGCCACCTCTCCAGCTCCATGAATGCATTTTAACTGAGCATGCCAAAAAATAATTTTAGCACATAAAAGAATTTAAAAAGAACTGAGGGGCTGGAGAGATGACTCAGAGGTTAAGAGCATTGCCTGTTCTTCCAAAGGTCCTGAGTTCAATTCCCAGCAACCACATGGTGGCTCACAACCATCTGTAATGGGGTCTG
>NC_022023.1:11157458-11158076 GCF_000317375.1 Microtus ochrogaster
TGTTCAGGTGTGTCTGCACACATATGATCAGGTGTGCCTGCACATGCATGGGTTGATGTCAGGAGTCTTCCTGCATCTCTTCTTCCCTTATTTTTTGAAGCAGGGTTTCTCAATCAGACCCCAAGCTCACTGTTGCCTCTCAGACAGATGGAACAGATGACTGAGGGGCCTATCTATCATATCAAAGCAGACCTGGCTGCCGGGTTCTCCCAGCATCCTTCAGTCCCTATCTGTTACAGGGTCTGACTGGCATACCCCACCAGGAGCTTAGAACGGACGAGTCTAGGTATTAATTTCTGCCACCTCAGCAGCCTGCCTCTGCCGCCAGAGCGGTTACGTCATTGCCTGTCACCCGGTGCCTTTCAACCGTCAGCTACGGGACATGTGTACACCCCTTAAAAGGGCCCGCCAGACACAGCTCGCTCCTTTTCTCCTCTTCTTCCCTCTCTTGCCTCTATTCCTTTCATCTCTCTGCCTGCCTCTCCCACATCCGCACTCCAACACCGCCTATCACGTGGATCACACGTGGTGCATGGTGCTTCTGGGGAACGTCTTTGTAAAACCCGATGCCCTCAATCCTGTACAGTCCGGCAGATAAGATTCTAAAGAGACTCCCGG
>NC_022023.1:11159456-11160595 GCF_000317375.1 Microtus ochrogaster
GCAACCACATGGTGGCTCACAACCATCTGTAATGAAGTCTGGTGCCCTCTTCTGGCCTGCAGGCATACACGCAGACAGAATATTGTACACATAATAAATAAATATTTAAAAAAAAGAGAGAGAGAGAGAATCCCGGGTCTCTCCATCTGGCTGTCAGGCTGTGGGTGCGCCCTAAGGATAATGGAGTCCCCAGGAATCTCCTTCTGGGAAAAGGAAAGGAGGCCAGCCGCAGAGGAAACTTGTTTTTCTGAAAGAGATTTCAGATAGCTGTAGGGACCTCTCAAACCCACCTCACAGGATGAGCCTAAAACCCAGATGATGACGCTGGTGGTGTAACTGTCTCTCGACCAGGACTGCTTGGGTGTGCATTCCCTTGGCCCTCTGTTTAACTTTTCTTACCTCAGGACCCTCAGGCGGACTGCAGGGGATTGCTGGACCTTTGTCCCCACTTTCTAGTGTGAACGAACACATTGAATAAATCTTTTTTTCTGCTTTTTACTTTGAATTTGGGTTTTGTTTTGTTTTTAATTTTGGCTTGTGTGGAAAGATGTCCAGACCTGACTTGGCACAAGTTGTGACCTCCAAATTACCTGCTAGAATGCAGTCTGGGATACAATTAAAACCAAATCCAACCAAAAAAAAAAAACTCTCTTCCCTCAGTTATTGAGAGAGAGATTATTAAAAGAGGGGGAATTAATTACCTTCAGTCTGTGGGACAAACTTCCCCTTTTGATCTCTTGTGTTACTAAACCTTATTCACAGCTTAAAGAAATAGCGATAAGGTAATAGAGAGATGGCACAGAGGTTAAGAGCACTGGCTGCTCTTCCAGAGGCTCTGGGTTCAATTCCCAGCAACCACATGATGGCTCACAACCATCTGTGATGAGATCTGGCGCCCTCTTCTGGCCTAAAACATACATGCAGACAGAACACTGTATACATAATAAATAAATAAATCTTTAAAAAAATTTAAATCTGTTCTAGCCATAAATAAAGGACAGTGAACTTATAATTCGCAATCCTAGAGAAGCTAATTGAGAACGTGAATCCAAAGACAAACATATAGGCATCCCCCTGAATATTAACCTTCATCAGGCGATGAAAGGAGACAGAGACAGAGACCGAAATTGGAGCACCGG
>NC_022023.1:11161152-11162071 GCF_000317375.1 Microtus ochrogaster
AAAAAATAAAATAAAAAAAAATTTAAATCTGATTTTAATTAGAGTGTGATGGCACACCCCTTTAATCCCAGCACCTGGGAAGCAGAGGATCTCTGTGAGTTCGAGGTCAGCCTAGTCTACAAACTGAGTCCTGGGACAGCTAGGACTGTTACACCAACAACAACAAAAGAAGGAAGGAAGGAAGGAAGAAAGGAAGGAAGGAAGGAAGGAAGGAAGAAAGGAGAAAAAGATGATCACTCACTCATCTCTACTGCAAGATATGTTTCTCCTTCTAGACAAATGTCCTCCCTTGAGATACTAAACTCTTTATTCCAAAGAGTAAGAGGATAACTTATGTCTGTGCTCTGAGATACGTCTTGTGTATAGATAAATACAAACATTTTAAATATAGTTTGACCACTACGCTCTAAAAACAAAAATAAACAAGCAGATTTTTTTCAAGCTCCTTGCTCTAACTAGGACTACATGAGTGAAAATCCTAAGTATTTTCTGGGTTTTGTTTGTTTGTTTTATGAGACAGGGTTTCTCTGTGTGTCCTTGGCTGTCCTGGAACTAGCTCTGTAGACCAGGCTGGCCTCGAACTCACAGAGATCCGCCTGCCTCTGAGCGCTGGGGTTAAAGGCGTGTGCCGTCACTGCCTGGCTACTTTTTATTAGTGTTTTTGAGGCATCAAGGTAGGCTAAAGTGTCTGGAGCAGGATAAAATTTGGCATTTAAGGCTTTAGTATCATTATAGCTAAAAATAGAGATGAACACTCTTAAAAATATACAATATAACCGGGCGGTGGTGGCACACACCTTTAATACCAGCACTTGGGAGGCAGAGGCAGGAGGATCTCTGTGAGTTCGAGACCAGCCTGGTCTACAAGAGCTAGTTCCGGGACCGGCACCAAAGCTACAGGGCTGGAGAGATGGCTCAG
>NC_022023.1:11163025-11167016 GCF_000317375.1 Microtus ochrogaster
TAGACCAGGCTGGTCTTGAACTCACAGAGATCCGCCTGCCTCTGCCTCCTGAGTGCTGGGATTAAAGGCGTGCGCCACCATCGCCCTGCCCATGACTCAATTCTCATAAAGGAAAAGCATTTCATTGTGGCGGCTTACATTTTCAGAGGCTTAGTCCTTGATCATCATGGGTCAACACGGTGGCACCCTCATCTCTATCAGATCTGAGGAAAGGCTTCCAGTTATGAGGGACCTAAAATATTTAATAAATAATATGTGTTCCCTCATACATGCAAAATGTGGATGAAAACTCCCCAAAAAGCTGGGCGGTGGTGGCACACGCCTTTAATCCCGGCACTCGGAAGGCAGAGGCAGGCGGATCTCTGTGAGTTCAAGGCCAGCCTGGTCTACAAGAGCTAGTTCCAGGACAAGCTCCAAAGCTACACAGAGAAACCCTGTCTCAAAAAATAAACAGGCCTGGCGATGGTGGCGCACGCCTTTAATCCCAGCACTCGGGAGGCAGAGACAGGCGGATCTCTGTGAGTTTGAGAGCCTGGTCTACAAGAGCTAGCTCCAGGACAGGCTCCAAAGCCACAGAGAAACCCTGTTTCGAAAAACCAAAAAAAAAACAAAAACAAAATAATAGTTTCTCACTTTTTAAAAAATAAATAAAAAGAAAGAAAAGGGGGGAAAAAAGGAAAAAAGAAAACTCCCAAAGAGAAGCTGTGAGGACTGACTGATAGAATTTCAGTACTGTGGGGAGATTGGGATGTTAATCACCTTAACTTGAGCGAGCTTTAGCCTCAGAACAGCTGTCCCTTGCCCTTACAACACCTGGGGACACCCTGCGCTTGCCGCAGTCTTCTGTGTTCTCTTTTCCCTTCACTTCACCGCTGAACTTCAAAGTCTGTTCTTCAGCTTGGCTCCTGCCAGTCGGCCAGATTTCCCTGTTTCCCCTTCTAAGCCACCAGTTTCGTTCTCCAAGCAGGGGATTCCCCACCCTCTACTTCTGCAGTTTTCAGGCTGGTTGACAAGCTCTGTGTGCTCAGCCAGAGAGCTGTGACCAGCGTAGACAGCTCCATCCAGTTCCTGTCTCTTTCCTCCCCGCTGACTGGCCTGGGGAGTGAGGAGGAGGCTTACAAGGGAAAGCCGCGCAGGGACCAACCAGTGCCTTAGGATACCCAACCCAAGGCGGATTCTTTTCCTGCCTCTTCCTCCTGGAGACGTGTCCAATGTCCTAATATGTGCATAAGATTGTCTATGTCACTGGGATATTACTTCCACAGACATCCCGGTTGTTGGTTTGGAACTTGGTGCCTGAACACAGGGAATCTTCCAACTGCACCCTGGCTGCTCAAAAGGGGCTAGGGGAAAGGTGTGTAGGGGGAACAGAATAGAAACTAGAATTCGTGGAAATAGAAAGGCCGCACCTTGTCTAGTTGGAAACTTGGAATGTGTATGACTTTCTTTGTTGTGTGTATCCAGATACTCATGCTGTGCATGTGCGCGTGCGCATGCACGCACTCACGCACGCACGCATGCTTGCACAGAGGTCAAATGTAAATGTCAGGTGTCTATTGCTCGCCATCTAACCCTTTTTCTTTTCTTTCTTTCTTTTTTTTTAATTCGAGGCAGCGTTTCTCTGTGTAGCTTTTGTAGCTTTGGTGCCTGTCCTGGAACTAGCTCTCTTGTAGACCCAGCTGGCTTCAAACTCACAGAGATTCACTTACCTCTGTTCCCAAGTGCTGGGTTAAAGGCACGTGCCACCACCACCCTATCTTTTGAGACAGGGTTTCTCACTGAACCCAGACCTCAAAACTGGTGAGACTGACTGACCAGCAGGTCCCAGGGGTCTGCTTGTCCAGGCTGCATGCCGGGACTGCAGGTGCATCACTATAGCTAGCTTGTTACACAGATGCTGGATCCCAACTCAGATCCTCGTTCTTGACGGTAAAAGTCCAGCTCCTTCTTTCCCAAGGCAATTTTAGCTGTTTGTTTTATTCTACTGTGAGACAGTGTCTCACAATGTACCTGAGGCTGGCCTGAAACCCAAACTCCTCCTGACTCAGCCTCTGATGGTGTTTATGCCCGAGAAGAAACCGAATTGTACATAAATGCTTATATGTATAAAGCCAAAAACAGCCCTGCGCTCTGAGTTGTGAGCCTTAGCCTTTAGCGACTGAGGTTTTTCTCTAGCCCAGCGCTAGGGAGGCAGAGGCAGGTGGACCTCCGGTTTGAGTCCAGTCTACTCTACTTATTGAATGCCAGCCCAGCTAGAACTACATAATGAAACCCTGTCTAAAAAGCAACAACAACAACAACAAAGGTGACTCCTGGAAGCAAACCAAACAAAACCAAAGTAACTCAGGTCTGTGGAATCATTGGTCTGGTTTGTGCCAAATTCCAAAGCAACCTTCCGGCACTGGCCACTTGGTCCAGAACCTGTTTGATGCTGTACCCCACACGGATTTAAACTAGCAGAAAGTAAATATGTAAACGTAGATGGGGGGACCTAAATAAATAAATACATTAGCTGGGTACTGCAGAACTCGCCTCTAATTTAACCACTGAGTAGCGGAGGCATGAGTATTGATTACGGGCATGAGGTTAGCCTGAATTACAGAGGGTTTAAGGCTAAACCTGGGCTACACGGTGAGACTTTCCTTCTGCCTCAGGCACTGGGATTCTGGCTGTTCCCCCACTGCAGGAAGGTAAGCACCATCCTATAAACTGTTTGTCTACAACCCTGCAAGCTCTCTAGTGTCGTGCAGCATGCAGAAAAGGACTTACAGGTGGTTTTGACTCAATAATTCCAATACTACTTCTTCCATAGGAAATATTCGGGAAAAATATGAAGATATGAATAACCTGTAAGAGCCAGGTGTGGAGATATGGGTCTTATTAATCCAATCACTTAGGAGGCTGAGGCAGGAGGATTGAAAGTTTGAAACCAGGTTAGGCTTCATAATGAGTTTAAGTCCAGCTTGAAGTACAGAATGACATCTTATCTCAAAAACAAAGCCAAACCAAACAAAAGATCAATCTGGCAAGGTAATAGAAATTGACAAAGTAGGACTGGTTTGATGGTTCAGCCGGTAAAGGTTCCTGCTGCCAAGTCCAGTAACCTTAGTTCCATCCCTACGACCCACGTTGTGGATGTAAAGAACTCACTTCTGAAAATTGTCCTCTGACTTCTACACACTTTCCATTGCATGTGTGCACACACACACACACGCACACACACAAACACACATGTACACACATACACAAGTACACACATAAGCACACGCATACACATAAACACACATACACACACACACATGTGCACACACAGAATCAGGAGTTGAGTGTTGCTCAGTGGTTAAGTGTATGTCTGGCATTTACAACAACCAGGTCTCAATTGCCTGAACTTTAAAAACAGAAACTAATAAATCAAATCATGATACGGACTTTTGTATGTGATATTTATAGCCATATAAAAATGTATGTTCCCCTTAGCTATTTATAGCTGAAGACATAAACGTTGTGGGTTGTATTTCTACTATTCTACTAGAGCGCCAAAAAAATAATAAATAATAATAATCTCCTGAGACTGACTCCCACAGGGTCCCAGTCCTCTGGGAAATAAACAGAATTAGCTGTTGGGGGGTGGGGGGGCTGTTCCCTTTGTTGACTGTCAAGTTAATTGTCAGGGAAAGTGGGGACCAGTAACCAATATTTTGTCTGGGGGACAAATAAGACAGGATGCCAACATGGTACTAGAAATCGCGTTTGGACTGAGTGTCGGGCTTGATGGACAAGAGGATCATTATAAACTGGAAGCTAGCCTGGGCTTACAGAGTAAAACTGTCCAAACTCAAAAATAAAATAAGAAATCACGGTGGGGGGTGGTGGAGAGATGGCTCAGAGGTTAAGAGCACTGACTGCTCTTCCAAAGGTCCTGAGTTCAATTCCCAGCAACCACATGGTGGCTCACAACCATCTGTAATGAGGTCTGGTGCCCTCTTCTGGC
>NC_022023.1:11167212-11190908 GCF_000317375.1 Microtus ochrogaster
CAGTCATACACACAGACAGAATATTGCATACATATTAAATAAATAAATATTAACAACAAAAAAAAAAAAGAAATCACGGTGGGGCTTACAGGCTTGGTGACCCACCTACAATCCTCGTTCGCGGGAAGATCAAAACGAAGGTCATCCTAGGGTACATACCCAGGTTCCAGACCATCCTGGGGCACAAGAGACCGTGTCTCAGAAACGGACCAGTCAGCCTTGAGGGTCGTCGAGCTTTGTATTTTGTATCTCTTTGGTCCGGAAGAAAAGCCAAATCGATAAAATTCTATTTGTGGATGGAAAACCTCTGGAAATGAAAGTTGTTCGATGTCTGGACCACGAAAGGGACTCTGGTAGCTGGTAGGAAGTGGGATCTTCTGGGGAGAACTTGCAGGGCCATCAGAGAGTGACACCTAGTGGTGGTCAAGAGTAATGACAGAAACAGTCTGCCGCTTGGAGAGCGGTGTTTTCTTTCCTTCAGTAGGTGTGACGTGACAGACCCAAGGTCTCTCTGGGGAATTGCTTGGGTCCGTGGCTCTAGAAAAACCTGGAGCAGGGACAGTTTTAATAAAGTTAATTGACTAATCCAGTCCTTGAAGGATAAAGTTAGTTTTTCGTTTCACTTATTTTGGATTGGGTGGAGGAGATGGCTCAATTGGCAAAAACCCTTGCCACCAAGCCTGATGACTGGGAGAAGAAAACCAATTTCTGAAAGACTTCCTCTGACCTCCACACGTGTGGTATTGCATGTATCTTCTCACACAGATACATGCTAATAATAATAAATTCAAGGCTACAAGAATGGCTGGATAGAATTCTGGGGTACAAAGTCCAGCTGTATCTTGTAAACAGATCTCCATCTAAACCCTTAGACTATTTCAATTCGTTGTTGTTGCGGGTGCTGCTGTGATAAACATTCCCATGCCTGTCTGCATTTTTATGTTTCTGAATGTAAGACAGACTCCTAGCAAGAGAAGGGCTAGATCATCTTCTGAGGATCACTGCCGCCACCAACAGGGCGTGGGGGAGTTAGTTCCCACCAATCCTACTAGAAATTATTGCACTTTTTTCTTTTGTTTTTTACTTCTGAGCATGGTGGTGTGTGTGTAATTAGGATTCTAGCATTTGGGAGATAGAGGCAGTAGGGTCAGCACTCAGGTCCAGCCTGAGCTACATTAGGCCCCTGTTGAGAAAAATAAAGAAGTGGGACTGGCCAGAGGGGAGGGGCACGCCTTTAATCCCTGCACTCAGGAGCAGAAACTGGTGGATCTCTGGGTGGATATCTGCAAGTTCAAGGCCAGCCTGGTCTACAGAGTGCCAGGACAGCTAGAGCTACACAGAGAAACCCTGTCTCAAACAAACAAACAAACAAACAAACAAACAAAAAAGAAGTGGACTGGAGAGACAGTTCAGTGATTAAGAGTGCTTTACTGCTCTTACAGAGAACTGGGTTCAGCTTTTAGCATCCACAAACTACCAGTAACTCCAATTCTGAAGGCTCTGCTGCCCTCTTCTGGCCCTCTTGGGCTCCTACACACATGTGGTACACATACTCACAAAAGCAAATGAACATACACAGTAAATAAGGGTTTTTGTTTGTTTGTTTGGTTGGTTGATTTTTGTTTTTTTCGAGACAGGGTTTTGCTGTGTAGCCCTGGCTGTCCTGGAACTACCTTTTTAGACCAGATTGGTCTCAAACTCACAGAGATTCATCTGCCTCTGCCTCCTTAGTGCTGGGATTAAAGACCTGTGCCACCAACACCGATTAGTCCCAATTTCTGAATGTATTACTTTTATTTTTATTAATTTATTTATTTGAAATAGAATCTCATTATGTAACCCCGGGCTGCTGGTCTCCAACTCATAAAGATCTGCCTGCCTTTGCCTTTCAGGTGCTGGATTAAAGAGGTGTGCCACTATGGCTGCCTGCTTTTTGTTTTTTTCCAAGAAAAATTTCAAGGTGTGTGTGTGTGTGTGTGTGTGTGTGTGTGTGTGTGTGTGTGTGTGTGTGTATGTGTAATCAAATACGTAATAGTATAATAGTGAAGTCCATTAAAAGTAATCTTTGGCACCAGACAATTAATTCCCTGAGGCAGTCTCAATTTTCCAAGCTGTTTGACTCAGTAAATTTCCTAGCTAGCTGTGGGACTTGTGATAAGAACGGCTTATGATTAAGGATCTCACTTGGAAATTGCTTTTGTTTGTAACAAGTTCATTATTTTTGCTGAAGGTTACAAGACTTTCTTTTTCTTTTCAATAGCCAGCCCGCTAGTTTAGGGACACCTTTTTTCTCATAAATTAGACAGCCTCTTTCCCTCTGTGTGTGCATTCTATTTTTTCTGCTGGGAGCCATGTTGACATAAAACCAGGGCATTACAACTGACATTTGAGATGTCAACCCACCAGAAACTAATTTCTGATGGAGAGAAACTCGTTTTCCAAAGTCTATGAGATACAGTCTCCAGGATACCTGCTGCTTCTGCCTATGATTTCACACATACGCCAGACTGAATTCTTCCCCTGGTGGCTGTGGGGGATTTCCCACAGTCTGTATATGTTGTGTGTGTCTTTTATGAATTCATTCCCAATCTACTGGGCATTTTTATCTGTGGATTGTCAAGAAGATGGCCCTTCCTTAGTTTTATTGTCTAACTGATAATAATAATGTTCGCCTAGGCAGAGTTTTCATGCATAAGTTAAATACAAAGAAGAGATGCTGCCCACGTTGGAGTCTCCACTAAGAGCTGTCTTCGAGCAGAGTTTAAGTAAACAGCTGTAATTTCTCCAGCTGTCAAGATTGCCATATGCTATCAACTGATAGGAAATTTCAAAATAGCCTTAGATCTGTCTAGGGGTCCTACTCATTGATGTCAAGATAAACTACTCACAGAAAAAGACGATATTATTTACAAGGACATGTAGCCAGCTGTGTGGTTTGTTGAGCCAAGGCAAAGAGTGTGAAGAACCTAACTGGGGTGCCAATAATTAACTCTTTGCACAAATTCTAACCTCAGTTTTTTTGTTTGTTTTTGGGGTTTTTTGTTTTGTATTTTTTGTTTGTTTGTTTTTTTGAGACAGAATTTCTTTGTAGCTTTGGAGTTTGACCTGGAACTAGCTCTTGTAGACCAGGCTGGCCTTGAACTCACAGAGATCAGCCTGTCTCTGCCTCCAGAGGGCTAGGATTATAGGCGTGCGCCACCACTACCTGGCTAACCTCAGTTTTATGGCCTTTGTTCAGACACCAAGGGATAAGATTCCTTGACTGGCCAGGACTAGCAATAAATAAATAAATAAATAAATAAATAAATAAATAAATAAATAAATAAATAACTTCATAGCCCCAAGAAAGAGTCACAAATTCCTCTTTCTATGGTTAAGGGTTACACGCAGGACGGAAAAATATGTTTTAAGATTGAAAACGCTTTTAATGTCACTGTGCATGGGAGAGTGGGCTGGTCCCTGCTTGTGCTCCACCCCCTGCCTTGCAGCTAGCAAGGCTGGTAGAGGCAGGGGCTCAGTGCAGCTTGGAGCTGCAATCTCTGCTTCGCAAACGAAGTCTTCAGTTCAAGAAAGCCTGACCTTTACGATCACTAACCACAAAATGTTTAAGATGTTTTATACACTTAAAAGTATAGGATATAGCACACAATTTCCTTATTTCCTTTGGTCTCCTTAACAGTTTAGTTTTTTAAGACTACCTCCGCAGATTAGATAACAGAAGGACTCCCTTTGCAGCTGTGGTTTGCAGCCGTTAATTAGGGCGTTAACGGGTCCTTTTTGCTATGTGACAATTAACCTGGATTTATTGCTTAGAACTGTCCAGAGGACTCTTTATCAATTACTTAAGAAACAAGGGCTGGAGAGATGGCTCAGTGGTTAAGAGCATTGCCTGCTCTTCCAAAGGTCCTGAGTTCAATTCCCAGCAACCACATGGTGGCTCACAACCATCTGTAAAGAGGTCTGGCGCCCTCTTCTGCCCTTCAGGCATACAGACAGAATATTGTATACATAATAAATAAATAAAGAAACATTTAAAAAAAAAAAGAAACAGTATGTAACCTCCAGTGGCAATGGGTGCCAGACTTTGTGGTTTTTTATAAGCTGTGAAGCACATCCTGAGAGAATTCCATCCCGGGAGAATGAAGAACGTACCATCAACAAAAGCACGTGCCTGTCCTTCCCTGCAAATCCCTCAGATGAAGTCCTAAGCTTGCTGCTCTGTGGAGTGTTTTTCTCTGAAAGTCCAGAAACAACAGGTTCTTTTTTGTTTGTTTGTTTTTTTGTTTTTTGAGACAGGGTTTCTCTGTAGCTTTGGAGCCTGTCCTGGAACTAGCTCTTGTAGACCAGGCTGGTCTTGAACTCACAGAGATCCACCTGCCTCTGCCTCCCAAGTGCTGGGATTAAAGGCGTGCGCCACCACCGCCCATCTGAAATAGGTTCTTTTGGGTTGCAGTGTTTTTCCTTCTTTTTATTGCAATCCTATCTTTATAATTAGTTTGTGATGCCGGGCGGTGGTGGCGCACGCCTTTAATCCCAGCACTCGGGAGGCAGAGGTAGGCGGATCTCTGTGAGTTCGAGGCCAGCCTGGTCTAGAAGAGCTAGTTCCAGGACAGGAACCAAAAGCTACGGAGAAACCCTGTCTCGAAAAAAAAAAATTAGTTTGTGATTCCTTAGGGAACATCATAGATTATGGAGATGAAATCCCTTCTGAGACACACCCTGCCTAAACTCTCTCTGGTGCCACTCAAGTCCCTATGTCTTGGCAAGGACCACCCCACAATGAGGCTGCCTCTGAGTCATTTTGTTCAGTCTAGAGCACTCTCGTGGCTTCCCACAAATATCTTTGAATAGAGAAATTCAGAATAGGGCATGGGAATCAGCCAAAGGTTGCAAATCCATTCTCCTCCCCCCTCTTGGCAGGAAAGGACTGGAACAGAGCCTAGACCCCAGTCCCAGAGAAGCCCTGGCCAACTAATCACAGGACAGCTAAGAGAAAAGCCAGCTTCCCTTGAGGAATAACACAAGGTCCTCAGGGCCCAAACCGCCTCACTGTCACACTCAATGCAAAACATAAGTAAAAAGCAAATAAGCATATGACCATAGGGGACAGAAAAGTCCATTTTTGAAAGACCCCCAAAATCCTTACAAGTGTTGTAAGGGAGGTGGGCCCCTTTGAGTCCATATGGGACACACCCAGACACTAAATTCTTAGCACAAAGGAGACTTACTACCCCAGAGGGGCAAGGGAGTGGGGGGAGGCTGCAAAGACAGCAGCAACAACAGTAAGTACTAGCAAGCAAGAGAGTAAGAGAGAGTGTCTCCGCAGGAGGGGGTTTTAAGGGGAGGGGAGCTGTGCCAGGGTGAGTTGGCAAACCCTGATTGGACATATTAGCCAAACAGTGAGTTCTGGTTGCTGGGACTTGGTGTTTTGTCAGTGACTGAAAAGGGACTGGACCTCGTGGAGCAGCTTTAGGAATGTAATGGTTTTAGCAAGGGAAAAGAAGGGACAAAACCTGTCTGCAGTGTTTGCCATGTTGGGCCTGCTAGACTGCTTCACATGTAGACCTGGTGTCTGGGAGCAGAGGCAGGAGGCTTGTCACAAGCCGCGAGCCATCCTGGTTTACAAAGTGAGCTCCAGGTAAAGCCAGGCTAGGAAGACCCTGGCTCAAAAACAAACAAACAAAAAACCAAATTGCCTGCTCTAGTTTTCCCTCCATATATCACGTGATACTAATTTCACAGCTGTGCACTGACACTTCCTTGTCGGGAGGGCCTCACAGGTTACAACCTACCACAGCCTAGCAGCTCCCCCTGGGCTGGGCACAACATGGTGGACTCTCTCTTCTTCCCCCTAGTGGGGGCTTCCTGCTCCCTACTTGGCTTTACCTGGAAATGTCTCTAGGCCCAGATGCCTGACTTATTTCAAGGATGACCCTTGACACAGTTCCCCACAGATGCTCTTCCCCTGCTGCCCACATGGGCATAGGCATGAGCTGCCACTCCTCCAGCTCTATGATGGGAGCCTGCCACCTGCTGCAAATTAGGGTTTGTCCCAGCTACCACCCTGATACTGTATATCCCTATATGCTGGGATAAAGTTGAGCTGTCTCACTGAAGCTCTCTCCTGCAAGGCTATTCCCGCCATGTTCACAAGCTGTCTAAAGTTCTCCGCCCTTTTGTCTTCCTGTACAGGAGGCCAATGGACCTTGGACTAAATCTCACTCTTCCTTTCTTGAGATCAGTATTTCCCCATCCTATCTTCCGGGCCCTTTCTAAGTGTTTTGTTTGGTTTTCTTTCTCCGTGGGCTGGTCTTACTACTTCCTGTACAGTGTGCATTTAAATGGTCTCTTACTCTTGTGTGATGTTCTACTCTTCTGGCTTTTTGAGGGGCCCACCACCCAGCTCCCAAACAAATCACACAGAAAGACTTATTCTTAGTTATGAATGCCCGGCCTTGGCTTGGCTTGTTTCTTACCAGATTTTCTTAACTTAAATTTCCTGACTACCTTATGTCTCTGGACTTTTATCTTTCTCAATTTCTGTATACCTTTCTTTACTTCTTTCTCTGTGGCTTGCTGTGTAGCTGGATGGTTAGCCCCCAATGTCTTTCTCTCCTTGGTGTCTTGCTCCTTCTCCTTGTTCTCCTATTTATCCTCTCTGTCTGCCAGCCCTATCTGTCTTTGCTCCTGCCTCGCTATTGGCCATTCTATAGACCATCAGGTGTTTTAGACAGGCAACGTAACACTGCTTCATGGAGTTCAACAAATGCCGCATAAACAAAAGTAACACACCTTACAGCAATATTCCCCAGCATTTTACAAATTGCATTTAGCAACCTAGGCCTATAGCAGAACTAAAAAAGAAAAAAAGCACAGTGTGCTCTTACCCACTGAGCTGTCTCTCCAGTCTCAGTTCTTTTTTTTTTTCTTTTTTTTTCTTTTTCTTTTTCTTTTTTTGGTTTTTCGAGACAGGGTTTCTCTGTGGTTTTGGAGCCTGTCCTGGAACTAGCTCTTGTAGACCAGGCTGGTCTCGAATTCACAGAGATCCGCCTGCCTCTGCCTCCAGTGCTGGGATTAAAGGTGTGTGCCACCACCGCCCGGCCTCCAGTCTCAGTTCTGTAAGGGTTTTAATCAATTCTTGGTGGAACAGAGACAGCATGGCCTTGTCAACAGAAGCAAATATGAAGACACAGCTGTCCTCTGGTGTCGACAATAGCCTGACTTTTTAGCAACCTGGACTCAAGTTAAAACCGGATCCTTCGCTTTGATGCAGAAAATAATTTCAGGATAAGCCAGTATGAAGCGGAGTGGCAGTTTATTTGGAGCTGTTTGGGGTCTAACAAAAGTTCCAACTTCCAGCGTTCCTGCCCGCTCCTCTGCAGAAGTCTTCACTGGCTAAATCCCTCTATTTACAGATGCTGCCTCTTGCAGGATGAAATCTTACTGTGTCCTATCCTTGCTGTTTTCCTGTTCGGTGCTTTATTTATTGGGATAGCTCTCACTGTGCAGCACGGCCAGTTGTAGAACTAAGTCACCCTGGCTGACCTCGAACTCACAGAGACCTGTCTCGGCCTCTGAATGCTTACACTGAAAGTGCACACCACAATGCCTGGCCTTTTCTTTTTCATGTTAAGGTGTGCATTTGTCTGTCTGTCTGTATGTATGTATGTGAACTACCACATGTGTGCCTGGTACCTTTGGAGCCCAGAGGAGGGTGCCAGGTCCCCTGAAATTGGAATTAGATGCTTGTGAACCCCTTGATGAGAGCTGGTAAGTGAATCTAGGTTCTCTGCAAGAGTATCAAGTACCCTTAACCACTGAACCATCTCTCCAGTCCTTCTCTCTATGTATATGTATGTATTTTGTTTCATTTTTAGACAGGATCTGTGGTAGTGTGAATGTTTTGTTTTTTTTTTTTTGTTTTTCGAGACAGGGTTTCTCTGTAGCTTTGGTGCCTGTCCTGGAACTAGCTCTTGTAGACCAGGCTGGTCTCGAACTCACAGAGATCCGCCTGCCTCTGCCTCCCGAGTGCTGGGATTAAAGGCGTGCGCCACCACCGCCCGGCTGTGGTAGTGTGAATGTAACTGGCCCTCCTAAATTCACAGGGAGGTGTGGTTTTGTTGGAGAAGGTGTGGTTTTGTTGGAAGTAGTGTGTCACTGTGGGGGTGGGCTTTGAGGTATCCTTTGCTCAAGCTACACTCAGATCACTTCCTGTTGGCTATAGGATCAAGATGGAGCTCCTTCTCCACTCTCCACTCCTTCTCCAGCACTGTGTCTGCCTGCACGCTGCCATGTCCCTCCATTATGATAATGGATGAAACCACTGAATCTGTAAGCCACCCAAACTAAATGTTTTCCTTTATAAGAGTTGCCGTGGACAGCCGGACAATGGCGGTGCAAGTCTTTAATCACAGTTCTTGGGAGGCATAGTCAGGCAGATCTCTGTGAGCTGGAGTACAGCCTGGTCTACAGAAAAACCCTGTCTGCAAAAATCAAAACCAATCCCCCCCCCAAAAAAAAATTATTGCTGTGGTCATGTGTCTCTTCATAGCAACAGAAACCCCAACTAAAACAGGATCTCACTGTGTGTAACTCTGGCTGGCCTGGAACTCACCATGTAGATCAGATTGGCTTTAAACTCACAGAGACCCACCTGCCTCTGCCTCCAAGTGCGGAGATTAGAGGCGTGCTTCACTGTGTCCAATCTCCCTCTATGTTTTTGGTAAGTAAGTTATAGGATGGACCTAGAAGTGTCTTGGATGGGATTAGAATCTGATAAGGTTAAACTAGGGTTGCACAAAGGGTTTAGGACATTTCTTCTTCTGCAAAAGGGGTTTCTTGTCTGATGTCTAGAAAATTGGGCACCGTTGATTTGGATGTCTCAGCCAACAAAGGCACCTATTGCCAAGCCTAATGTCCTGAGTCTTATCCCTGCGACCTGCCTGGCAGGAGAGAGCCGACTCCTACAAGTTGTCATCTGACTTCTGCATTTGCACAGTGGCTTACATGCATGTGCAAGCACACATGAACAAGCATGCACACATGCATACACATGCACAAGCATGCACACATGCATACACAGAAGATAAACGAATAAAAATGCAATTAAGAAAATATTTCCAGAAAAGTACAGGTATGTGGCTAGGTGAGAAAAAGCATTAAGAAATGCAATTGTCCAGCACTCGGGAGGCAGAGGCAGGCGGATCTCTGTGAGTTCGAGACCAGCCTGGTCTACAAGAGCTAGTTCCAGGACAGGCTCCAAAACCACAGAGAAACCCTGTCTCGAAAAACCAAAAAAAAAAAAAAAAAAAAAAAAGAAATGCAATTGTGAGCCGGGCGGTGGTGGCGCACGCCTTTAATCCCAGCACTCAGGAGGCAGAGGCAGGCGGATCTCTGAGTTCGAGACCAGCCTGGTCTACAGAGCTAGTTCCAGGACAGGCTCCAAAACCACAGAGAAACCCTGTCTCGAAAAAACCAAAAAAAAAAAAAAAAAGAAAAAAAAAAGAAATGCAATTGTGTCGGAATTCTTGATTTTCAGCTGGTGAGAGGCTTGAACCAAACTTCTGGGTGAAAGATTCTTTTTCCTTCCCACATACCCATAATTCCCCTGACTATCTCTCCTGCCTCAACCTTTCTGTCCCGTGGCGCTCTCAGAGGCTCGCTTGGGCAGTAGGCCCCTTCTCGACAGCATCATTAGGCCAGGAGTTGGCCTCACACGTGGCTTCTTCATTTCACCTGGGAGGGTTGATGTAGGCCAAGACCAGCTTCCCGGAGCCTGAGTCACAGGACTGCCATGATTGGCTGTAGGAAATCTCTGACAAACTAGCTCCAGTCTTCTGGTCAGCAGAAGGTTTGGGATGGGAACAAATATAAACAGATTCTCGGGCTTCTGGAAAGTTCCAGCTGTGCACAGTGACTCATGAAATCTTTCCGCTGTGGGAATTTCCACTGGTGGTGAGGATGGACAGACAAAGAGACCAATCTTTGTTGACATAAGGCCATTCCCTGAAGCCGTCACTGGCAGTGTTCTTTTCGCTTTCCTCTCCAGGCACACTGACAGCACAGTGGCGGCTGGCAATCGCATCCAGGAATTTAGTGTAGACTTCCCAGGCTGGCCTGGAGGTGGTGGTGTTTGCACGCATTCAGTTTAGAGTTACTACGTTAAGATGCTATCAGGGAGGAGCTTTTGCTAATAAGACTCAACCTCACACCTACTAACAGATCTGAATGATACTTGGACATCTTTTTGTTGTTGGGGTTTTTTTATTCTATTATTTTATTTTATTTCGGTTTTTCGAGACAGGGTTTCTCTGTAGCTTTGGAGCCTATCCTGGAACTAGCTCTTGTACACCAGGCTGGCCTTGAACTCAAAAGAGATCCACCTGCCTCTCGCCCCCGAGTGCTGGGATTAAAGGCGTGCACCACCACCAGTTCCCAGATGAGGTCCCTGGGTCCCCTGGGACTGGAGTTACAGACAGAGTTCTTAATCACTGTGTTTGCTCTCCAACCCATCTTTTGTGTTTGGATTGATGAGGTTAGTTAGGGGAAAATGGTGAATTCAAATGATCTTTGGAGTGGTGTGGAGGTCTTTCTAACAAAAAACTCAGAATCTATGAAAAGACAGGATGAATGAAATTGACTGGATAAAAATTCAGATTTTGGAGAAGCGAGAGGGGGATAGAAGAGTGGTGGAAATATAAAATGAAACAAAAACTTATTTAAAAAAAATAACCAGAAAATATCAGAATTAAAGAAAGAAAAAAAGACCTGCAGCCAGGCAGAGTGGCACAAGACCTTAATCCCAGCACTGGGGAGATAGAAGCAGGTGGATCTCTTGAGTTCAAGGCCAGCCTGAGTCTCAGACCTACGCTGTTCAGGTAAAAAGAAATCTCAGACAGGTGTGGCAGCTCTCACACCTTAACACAAGGCAGCGTGAGGCAGAACTATTGTTGACAGAGGGAGGCCATTTTGGGCAAAAGAATGAGTGCCAAGCTAACCTTTGGTGGATGGTGAAATCCCGTCTCAAAAAGTTCAAATGCCAGATAAATAGAAGCAAAATTAACAGCTCAGTATTTCTGTACTGGGTCAACAGATGAATTATTTATTTGTTTGTCTGTTTATATTTTTCAAGGAACAGATTCTCAGTTGGGCAGTGGTGGTGCACGCCTTTAGTCCCGGCACTCAGGAGGCAGAGGCAGGCGGATCTCTGTGAGTTTGAAGCAAGCATGGTCTACAAGAGCTCGTTCTAGGACAGGCTCCAAAGCTACAGAAAAGTGCTGTCTCAGGGGGGGAAAGGAAAGAAAAAAAAAGAAGAAAGGAAGAAAAAAAGAAAGAGACAGATTCTCTGTGTAGCCCCTGCTGTCCTAGAACTCACTCTATAGACCAGGCTGGCCTTGAACTCAGGGATCTGCCTGCCTCTGCCTCTGAAGGGATGGGATTGAAGGTGTGTACCACTTCTGCCTGGCTTTAATGAATAAGTTAATCATAGTTATAGTCTAAGTTTTTTCCTGTGTTTATATCTGATCCTACACCATC
Source organism: Microtus ochrogaster (assembly GCF_000317375.1). Classification (NCBI taxonomy): domain Eukaryota; kingdom Metazoa; phylum Chordata; class Mammalia; order Rodentia; family Cricetidae; genus Microtus; species Microtus ochrogaster. The sequence continues at coordinate 11,178,748 of NC_022023.1, forward strand.
TAACTCCCAAATGATGTAAGAAGATTAGACTCAGGTGTAGAATCAGAATCTGGGAGGGTGTGACTACAAAGGGGCGGGGTCAATGGAAAGGGCTATAAAGAGAGCAGCCAGAGAAGCCCTCAGAGTCTCAGAGGAGCCACGACATTTTCCCTGCCTGGATTTGGAGGCCTCTCACCAGTATCCAACTCAGGGTCATTATTCCTGAAAACCAGTCACAATGGGAAGCCAAACCCCACCAACACTCAAGCAGCTAGTGATAGAGAGCCTGCTGAAGAAGGAGGAGGCCTTGGCCATGTTTGCTGCTGTGGAGGGCCTGCCCCGGTCGCTGATCCCAGAAACATTTGAGGTGGCCTTCAGGAACAATCAGACCAACATCCTGCGGGCCATGGTACCTGCCTGGCCATTCACATGCCTTCCTGTAGGAGCCCTGATGAAGACCCCACACCTGGAGACTTTAAAGGCTCTGCTTGATGGACTAGATGTGCTGATCTCAGAGGAGGCTTGCCCCAGAAGGGGGAAAATCAGAGTGCTGGATTTGACAGATGTGGACTACGATTTCTGGAGCATATGGAATGGGATGTATAAAAAGGACTGCTGTCATCACGACATGAGACAGAAGAAGAAGCCAGAGGAGACGTGTCCTTACTCAGGGCTGAAGAACTATTTGAACATAGTAACTGACCTCAAACTTGAGAACAGCCAGCTCGACGAGTGTGCCATGTACTTGTGGCAATGGGCCCAGCAGAGAAAAGGTTCTGTTCATTTATGCTGTCGAAAGCTTGAGATTTTGGAACCATGTTTGTCCAATGCCATCGACATCTTGCGGTCAGTAGATCTCCACTGTATACGTGAGCTGAAAGTAATAGATTTATGTTTAGAAGACATGGCTCTTTTTGGACCATACCTGGGACAGATGAGAAACCTTCACACACTCATGCTGGAAAGCATCGTGAATACTTTTGGGATCAGTGAGGCTGAAGAGCTGGAAGACGAATTGATGAACTCATTGTTCTCACAGTTCTCCAAATTGCACTGCCTCCAGCATCTCTATGTAGATGATATTTATGTTTTAGTTGGCAGCCTGGAAGAGTGGCTTGGTTGCCTGAAGAAGCCCTTGGAGACCCTGTCCATCACTTTCTGTCACCTCATACAGAGAGACCTGGATTACCTGCCCCAGTGCCCAAACCTTTCTGGGCTCAGGCATCTCACCCTTAGTCACACAATTCTTGGAGAATGGTTTGAACCACTTGGAAAGCTCCTCGAGAGAGTCAAAGACACCTTGCAAACTCTGGATTTGGAGAAATGTTGGCTGGAGGATTCTGCATTTAGTGCTTTTATGCCTGCCCTGAGCCAATGCTCCCAGCTCCTCAGGATCAATTTTTCCAATAATAAACTGTCTCTGCCCCTCCTGAAGCAACTCCTTCACCACACAGCCAAACTGAACAAGCTAACGGAGGAGCTATACCCTGTCCCTCTGGAGTGCTATGACAATAGAGGTCTTCGAGAGAGATTTGGCGAAATATGTACTGAGCTTCTGGATATACTCAGGTCTGAAAGACAGCCCAAGGCAGTCAGTTTTAAGTCCACCATCTGCCCTATATGTTCTCAGTCCTGTGTCTATGCCCTGGAAAACAGACATTGCCTTTGCTGGCAATAAACTGGGGAAGGTTGCTGCTCGGTACCAAGAATCAGATTTTGGACTGGAGAGATGGCTTAGTGTTTACAAAGCAGGCTTGTTCTTGCAGAGGATCCAGGTTTGATTCCCAGCACCCACGTGGGGCCCTTCATATTCTGTGATTCCAGTTCCAGAGGATCCAGTGCCTCTGTCCTCCGTGGGCACCCAAACTCATACACACCCACACAGAGACAAATAATTAAAAATAAAGTAAACCTTTTAAAAAGCCAAATATTTTTCAATCATGATGGAGGAAGGTCATTGGTTAATTATAATAAACTGCTTGGCCCTCATAGGTTAAAACATAGGTGGGAGGAGTAAACAGAACAGAATGCTGGGAGGAAGAGGAAGTGAGCTCAGAGGCCATGCTACCCTCTCCCGGGCAGACGACATGAAGCAAGCTGCCAGGTCAGACATGCTGAATCTTTCCCGGTAAGACGGGTGCTACACAGTTTATTAGAAATGGGTTGATCGGGATATCAGAATTAGCCAGTAAGGGCTAGAGCTAATGGGCCAAGCAGTGTTTAAAAGAATACAGTTTCCGTGTAATTATTTTGGGTAAAGCTAGCCATCCGGGTGCTGGGGATGCAGCCCCGCTGCTCCTATTACAACAGAGTGGTTTGCGACTTACACCTTCACAATCAGAAGTTTTTTTTTTTTTCTTTTTTTTTTTTTCAAGACAGGGTTTCTCTGTGATTTTGGAGCCTGTCCTGGAACTAGCTCTTGTAGACCAGGCTGGTCTCGAACTCACAAAGATCCGCCTGCCTCTGCCTCCCAAGTGCTGGGATTAAAAGCGTGCACCACCACCACCCACCAGCTTTTTTTTTTAAAGCAGTTGATTATAAGTGATTAATGGTCAGAGTCAATTTCTAAAAAAGGAGGGGGATATAATATAAAGATGAATACTTTGCATTCAGTATAAATTTTGGTTTATGTAAGGTCAGTTTTGTTATATGTATATTTCTACTTTTGTTCAAGGTATTATGCTTATACAGCTCATTTAAAATGTAATGTATAATTTAAAATGACAGATTAATAGATATAATCTATAATAGTCAAACTGTAGTCAGTTTAGTTAGGTTTTCTAGATATACAGAGATATATTTCGGTTGGATAATCTTCAACACTTCAAAGACCTATGGCATATGACATTTAAAATGTTTTAAGAACTTAGACGTTCAGCCGGGCGGTGGTGGCGCACGCCTTTAATCCCAGCACTTGGGAGGCAGAGGCAGGCGGATCTCTGTGAGTTCGAGACCAGCCTGGTCTACAGAGCTAGTTCCAGGACAGGCTCCAAAGCCACAGAGAAACCCTGTCTCGAAAAACCAAAAAAAAAAAAAAAAAAAAAAAAAAAAAGAACTTAGACGTTTCTCAGCAGTGGCTAGTGGGAAAGAGAAAGACTTACTACAAATGAGCCCCATGTTGGACGCTATTTGTAGTGAGTCTTTCTCTTTCCCACCTGCCAACTCCCAAACAATGACATGGAGACTTCTTGTTAATTATGAAAGCTTGACTGATAGCTTAGGCTTGTTTTTCAACTAGCTCTTATAACTTACAATAACCCATTTATATTATCTACACTCTATCATGCGGGCATTACCTCTGCATCTTGCACCTCCTGTTCCCTTTCCAGGTCTCCTGGCCGCTCCCGTGCATTTAAATTCGCCTCCTCTTCCTTTCTCTCCCTGAAAATCCCACCTATACCCCCTGCCTAGCTTTTTGCCATTCAGCTCTTTATTACACTAGTCACAGCAAATACATCTTCACATAGTGTACGAACACCCTCCAACACGGAGGTGCTGCTGTGGACCAAGGGAAACACGCACAGCTACATCTAATGAGGACACAAGCAAGCCTGTGATATCGTACGTACCACAATGGAAACTTTATACAGATGTTAGGGGTAGGGACAATCTAGGCAGGTCATGGTAGTGTGATGGAGAACTCCACGTTTTCCTCTGCTCTCTACACCACCAACAGTCTTGTCTTGTGGTTCCAAAAGAGAAAAATTCAGACATAGGTGTAAAGGACACAGGAGTAAAGCAATCAAGAGTTTTATTTTTGGGGGGCGGTGGTGGCGCATGCCTTTAATCCCAGCGCTCGGGAGGCAGAGGCAGGCGGATCTCTGTGAGTTTGAGACCAGCCTGGTCTACAAAAGCTAGTTCCACGACAGGCTCCAAAAACACAGAGAAACCCTGTCTCGAAAAACCAAAAAAATAAAAAAAATAAAAAGAGTTTTATTGGGGCTGGAGAGATGGCTCAGAGGTTAAGAGCACTGCCTGCTCTTCCAAAGGTCCTGAGTTCGGTTCCCGGCGGCCACATGGTGGCTCACGGCCATCTCTGGTGGGGTCTGGTGCCCTCTTCTGGCCTGCGGACATGCACACAGACAGAACATTGTAATAATAAATAAATGAATAAATAAATAAATATTTAAAAAAAAGAGTTTTATTTTTGCACATAAAATTAGTATTTTGCTTGCATGCATGTAATGTAGTGTGTGTGTGTATGTGTGTGTGTATGTGTATGCTGGGATGGTCAGAAGAGGGCTTTTGCCTCCTTATGGCTCTGCACTAATTCTAAAACAATGGGCTGGAGAGATGGCTCAGAGGTTAAGAGCACTGACTGCTCTTCCAGAGGTCCTGAGTTCAATTCCCAGCAACCACATGGTGGCTCACAGCCATCTGTAATGAGATCTGGTGCCCTCTTCTGGACAGCAAGCATACAGACAGACAGAACACTGTATACATAATAAATAAATAAATCTGTAAAAAAAAACCAAAACAACAACAACAACAAACTTAGAAGCCTGCTCTCTGTAATGAACTCCCCAACAGGATGGTTTGGCCATATAGAAGTCCTTCTGGGGTGATCACAGGAGGAGCCTTCACAGAGCAAACTGCAGGTGTCTGGCTTTGCTAATCTAAGTCCCTCAAAGATTTATGACGAATTAGGGCGGTATTGCAGGTGTCTGTCCTTGTTAGAGCTTAGTCCTTCAAGAGATCAATAGCACCTGACTAACCATGTCCAGATATTACTAATCACTCTTAAGAAAGGTAAAATAGTCGACGTATTCTTCGCCTCAGACTAGTTTCTTCCCTTTGTAACCCCTTTAAGAGATGGCCAGGACCTCCTCACAGCAGCGGCTGTGGTTGGCTACAAACTAGCCGGTAAGTGTTGCTAGGGTTCTTCAAAGAATGCCTGTGGCCCTGAGAATTTTCCTTGCAATTTTTTTTGCTTACTAACAAGTCGCTAATATATATTATATATATGGGAATATATATATATATGGGAATTTGTAACAGCAGAAGAAATTACGGAAAGAGTAAAGAATGCAGAGGGATAAAGAATGTAGGAAAATAGAAACAGAAGGAGAAGAATGAACGTAGAGTAATTAGAACAAGAATGAATTGGAACAGAGATTTGTTACAGAGAATTGGAATTGAGACAGAATTAGAGCTAAGAAATTATAGACAATTAGGACAAGCAAATTAGAATTAGTGCAGAGCCATAAGGAGGCATGACTGGAACTGCAAGCACGTGAGCTCGTTTCATTCCCTCTCAGACTAGAGGAAGTCAGCGGGCTTTGGATAGAAACCCTGTCTTTTTTTATTTTTATTTTATTATTATTATTATTATTATTATTTGGTTTTTCTTTTTTTTTTTTTTTTTTTTTTTTTTTTTTGGTTTTTCGAGACAGGGTTTCTCTGTGGTTTTGGAGCCTGTCCTGGAACTAGCTCTGTAGACCAGGCTGGTCTCGAACTCACAGAGATCCGCCTGCCTCTGCCTCCCGAGTGCTGGGATTAAAGGCGTGCGCCACCACCGCCCGGCAATTATTTGGTTTTTCGAGACAGGGTTTCTCTGTGGTTTTGGAGCCTGTCCTGGAACTAGCTCTGTAGACCAGGCTGGTCTCGAACTCACAGAGATCCGCCTGCCTCTGCCTCCCAAGTGCTGGGATTACAGGCGTGCGCCACCACCGCCCGGCTCAGAAACCCTGTCTTGAAACACCTCCCCCCCCCAAAAAAAAGTGGCTAAGCTCGTTTTTACTCATTCTAAAAATAAACATTTAAGCTATAAGAATATGACTAGAGGTTTGGCCAGGCGGTGGTGGCGCACACCTTTAATCCCAGCACTCTGGAGGTGAATCCCTGTGAGTTCAAGGCCTGCCTGATCTACAAGAGCTAGTTCTAGGACAGCTAGGACTGTTACACAGGGAAACCCTGTCTCTGAAAAACCAAAAAAAAGTTCCTAGGGGAAAAAGGGGAAAAGGTAGCAGAACTCTAGGCATGATCCCTTATCCAGAAAGCCCCTGAGGCCAGTTTAAGCTGGGCTAACTAGTAGACCACCACTATCTATTGTTCTTTACATCCTCTTGGGGGGCCCTGGGCTGCCTCTGAAGAGACCACTATCCCCTATTGTTCTTTATGTCCTGCTTTAGTGAGGCTGGGGGTCATTCCCTCCCCAGAGTTGACTTCCTCCCTAACACTAAGGCAGGCTCCAAGGAGCAGGCTCTGGAAGAGCAGAGCGCCAAAGCAGAGCGAGCAGGGCGGGGCTTTCACGCAGACGCAGGAATATCACGTGTGAAAACAAAGGGGTGTGCTACTCCCGTGCCTGTGCGTAGCTGCAAACCGCGGGGAGAACTGCGGGCTTGGGCCTGAGGAACTGCACCTGCTCAGATTTCTTCCCTGCTCAGAGTCGGCCTTTGACAGTCGGAGGCTCAACAACATCATTTGCCACACAATTTTCCGCCGAAAAAGACTTGATAAATCCACCCAGCTTCCATTTTTTTTTTATTGACAAACGCACGCAGGCTTTAGAGAATTGAAACTATTTGTCTCAGGTAAAAAGCCTTGGGTGACACTAGAAAGCTGACGCTAGTCCACGGATTTTTCTCTGCCTCCCATCCTGAGGCTTTGCCTACGGCTATCAAACCCTCTGTGAGCTCTGGTACTGTTTGCCTTGTATCAGAGCGGACTACGTTTCCCATAATGCCTCGGGCCCAGCTTCCCGCCCACTGCCCAGCTGGACGCTGCCTCCACCAGTAGCGGAGCAGAGTTTCCAGGGACTGTCCTGAGCAGCCAATGGATGAGGGGGTGGGCGGGCCTCTCCCGTCCATTGTTCTCCGTACCCCATGGGCTTGAGCTGAGGTGACTCCAGAGGGGCCGGGCCGGACCGAGGGGCGCTTTTGCGCTCGGAGCGACTGAGGGAACAGGATCTGGTCCCCGAAGAGGCCAGAGTGAGAGGCAGGTCTGGAGCCGCGCGTCCCTCGGGGAACAGTCAGAGAGATGCGCGAGTAACGGGCCTGGAGCCAGCTGAGGGCAGCTTGGGGGAGGGGCGTGGGTGTCCGCGCCCGGCGGCTCGGGGCTCAGCTCTGCACCTCGGTTCCTCCAGGCCCTCGGAGTTCTGCTCTCGCCAGAGCCCCGCGCACACGCAGCCCAGGAACGCAGCTTTGCACTGGGAAAGGATGCTCGACCACATCCCGCCGAGCCTCCTCCTTGTCCGGATGGGGAAACTGAGGTTCCGAGGGGGCGTGTCGGCTCCCGCTTTAGCGAATGGGCTGTCTAGGGTTCAGTGTGCGGGTGCTGCCAGGGAAGAATTCCGATGTATTTGTTTCTCATGTAGTCATTTGGACAAATTGACACTAGAAGCACCAGTTTGTTATTCTTTTATTGCTGTTCGGTTTTTACTTTTGTTATTTTCATGAGGGTGGGAAGGCTTGTTATCTGAATCTATGGTGTAATGATTTTTTTTTCTTTTTTATTCTTTTTTTGGTTTTTCGAGGCAGGGATTCTCTGTGTAACAACCCTAGCTGTCCTGGAACTTGCTCTATAGACCAGGCTGGCCTGGAACTCACAGATCCGCCTATGTCTGCCTCCTGAGTGCCAGTATTAAAGGCGTGCACCACCACCGCCAGGCTGGTATAATGATTTTTAAAAAAATAAATAGCATTGCTTTCATACTATTTAAATAGTTTTTAATTTGGTAAATCCTAGGTGATGGGGCACTTATCTCAGTACTCAGGAGGCAGGGCAGGAAAATCAGGAGTTCAAGGCCATCTGGCTGTGTAGTGAGACCTTGCTTCAGAAACAAAAACAATGTCTGAACTGAACCTGTAGGGACTTTTTCTTGTTATTATTCCCGAGCTGTACAGTGTAACAACTGTTTACATAGTATTTACGCTTGTATATGTTGTCTAGAGATTACTGAAAGTATATAATACACCGTTTTCTATAGGGGCTTGAGCATTAACAGATTCTGGAATCCCTGAGATTCCTGGAACCTATTCCCTGACCACTTCCTTTGAAATATAGCAGGAATGCCTTTTCCTCGGGAAGTGGGGAACACATTGACATATGCTCTATTGCTAATCAGTAAGATGTCCCATGTGATAAAGATGAGTGTTATTTATTAAGTGGTCACTGAGGTTGAATGACTGACCTCTGTTGACCTCGTCTGAACTGACTTAGGGCCGGATATACTAGTTCTGTTTCCCCCACCCGGAACGTTGCTTTCCTACCTCTCATTCTTTGGCCTTCTGTAAAGAACGGTGCTGTGTTATTATCTGTGTGTATATGTGTATGCGGTATTTCTTTTGCAGCGAGAGTCTCAGTTTTCAGGAGTAAGGTAGCAAGCCTCTGTTGGTTTTGAATGTAAGGCTGCTGCTGTGAGTTAGGGTGGTCGTAGGATAGTGTCCTTTAGTGATTCTGGTTCTCTGTCTTGTTTCTCAGCAGTGTTTTTGGTTGAGCGTGGAAAAGGAGTTGCCTTCTCTGAGAGCCTGCCTGGAGACAGGTGTAAGGCTCGAAGCTTGGTCATCCAGGAAGCTGGACAATGGCAGCCGAAGAGCCAGCAGTGACCACTCCCCTCAGCCCTTTGGTTCAGGTACCTCAAGAAGAGGAAGATGAGCAGGCAGAGGTCACCACCATGATTCTGGAGGATGATTCCTGGGTGCAGGAAGCCGTGCTGCAGGAGGATGGCCCTGAGTCTGAGCTCTTTCCCCAGAGTGCTGGAAAGGGCAGCCCTTCGGAGGAGGGTGCATCCGGAGGACCTCAGGGTGCGCTTGTCCGATTTCGGGAGCTCTGTCGGCGCTGGCTGAGGCCAGAGGTACACACTAAGGAGCAGATACTAACCGTGCTGCCAAGGGAAATTCAGGCCTGGCTGCAGGAGCATCGGCCTGAGAGCAGCGAGGAGGCTGTGGCCCTGGTGGAAGACTTGACCCAGAATTTTCGGAACAGGGGTAAGACGCAGAACCTCATAGGGAGGGGGCGGGAGCCTCCCGAGGTGGAGCGGTGTAATGTTTGAGCGGGCGCAACTGGTCTTCACACAAAGTAGGGGATGGCGCTTGTCTCTCCCTGCTGTCTGTGGCATTTAGCAAGATCTTAGCTTTTTTAATTCCCTCTCTGTGTGCAGTGGTAGCTCCAGAATTCAGTATGAGGGGCTTGGAGGGCTGTTCTTGGAGCTTCATTTGCATACTAAGCAGAACTTTGACTTCTTTATGTGGGAGGTTGGGAAGCTGATTGAGATCTTGGGGTGGTCTGGAATAAAGTTCAGTGGTAAACAAAATGCTTGCCTAGAGTGACAGAGGTTATCTGGAAGCTAGTTTTGTGCTTGTGATTTTTAATTTCCCTTGTATAGACAGAAAGTGGTGGGTTTTTTTTTTTTTGCTTGTTGTTGTTTTATTTTATTTTATTTTATTTTTTTGTTTTGTTTTGTTTTTTCGGGACAGGGTTTCTCTGTGGCTTTGGAGCCTGTCCTGGAACTAGCTCTGTAGACCAGGCTGGTCTCGAACTCACAGAGATCCGCCTGCCTCTGCCTCCAGAGTGCTGGGATTAAAGGCGTGCGCCACCACCGCCCGGCTGTTGTTTTATTTTTAAGATAGGGTCTCATTATGTAGCCCCGTCTGGCCTGAACTCCCTGTGTAGACCAGGCTGGCCTCAGATTTACAGAGATCTGGCCTGCCTGTGCCTCGAGAATAAGACATTCTTCCCTTAGGAAGACTAGAAAGTCTCTGCTGGTTTGCAGGTAAGCACAGGAGTGATGTCTGTGATCCACCCCTTGGTCCTTTCAGTTGTCTGTAAGCATTCATAGTTCCAACAATTAGGAAAAAATGCAATTTTTTTCCAAAGTGGTCATTGAATGAAACCATGATAAACAACAAGTAAACTGTCTGGACTTTCTGTTGTATGACGTTATCGTTAGACCCTTAAAAGTTAGTTTTTGGTCAGGCATGGAGGGGCCCACCTGTTATCCTAGTACTCAGAATTGAGGCAGGAGGATTGCAAGCTAGGTCTCTGTATATAGAATAGATATCATCTGGAGAAAGAAAGAACAAAAGGTAATCCCAGACAAGGTCTTTACAGGGGTTTCTATATTTGTCTGCTGTGTTAGTAATAAATCCTGGATCCTTCGTCCATTTAGCTATTGTGTTTGCATTTGGCTCTGGGCTGTAAACTGTGCTCATTTGGCTACCCAGTATTTACTTCACTTCTGCCTTTCCCCTAGGACCATGTCAGCACCCGTAGGGTGTGGCTGCTTTGTGCTCCTGAAGTACTTGACTTTAGAAAGGAGTAGGTCAGAAGCCGTGGACCATGCGTAGGAGACTGCAGAACAGAGTAGAATTTGGAAAGTCACAGGGTGAGGAGGAAGCTATGACAGCTGAGAGGAGCTGTGTTCAGCCAAGGCTCTGAAGTGGGAGAGCCGAGGAAGGTTTCCTCAGGTGACAGGGAGGCAGGCTTGCTGATTGGAGAGTGTGTTTTTAGGAAGTGGTGGGAGTTTGGGGGAAGGGAAGACAGACGGAATTTGAATTAAACGTCATTGGCCTTCGCAGGTTCTTGAACCAGGGCCTATGGAACATGAGAGGAAGCTGAGTTTGGCAACAGGATGTAGGTTTGATTAGATTGGGGTGGGCTAGAGAGCAGCCAGGAAGCAGCCTGTTCATGGGATGTGCAGGGATGGAGTGAGGAGGAGGGGACTGTGGGATGTGCAGGGATGGGGTCCAGAGGAGGGGGAGACTGTGGGTTGTGCAGTGATGGGGTCCAGAGGAGGGGGAGACTGGGGTGTGCAGTGATGGGGTCAAGAGGAAGAGGGGACTGTGGGATGTGCAGGGATGGGGGGGGTCAGGAGGAGGAGGGGGAGACTGGGGTGTGCAGGGATGGGGTCAGGAGGAGGGGGAGACTGTGGGATGTGCAGGGATGGGGTCCAGAGGAAGAGACTGTGGGTTGTGCAAGTTTGGGCTGAGGAGGGGTTATTTACCTGGGGACATCACAATTGGTGTCATTTCTCGGCCTGTATCTGACGTGATCGCAGCACTTGCCGTCGACTTCATGGTGTCTTCACTTTTCACTGCTCATCTAGGATGGGGGTTCCCCCCGAGGAAGCAAGGTGTCACCCCTGACTTCTGCTTTAAGATTATCTCTGTTGTGCTCGCCTTTGATCCCAGCACTCCCGAGGCAGAGGCAGGCAGATCTCTATAAATTTGAGGGCAGCCCAGGTTACACAGAGAAACCGTGTCTTGGAAAAAAAAAAAAAAAGATTATCTCTGTTGGTCTTCACTTGAGAACATGGAGAACATGTGTGCCCTTCTTCCTCATAGCTGCTCACAGGAATCTTTACACTTTCCTTCATTCCTTCTCGAACATTTGCCCTACCCTGGACCCTGTACCAGCCGGCCTCTATTCTGTTTGTTAAGATGAAAGTCTTAGGGTGTATTTACCCAGGAAAGGGCATTTCAAGGCCTGGTTAGTCATTGTTTAATATTTGACTAAGAGGCACCTCTGGGTGTTCACGGCTAAAGTGTCCTGTAATTCCAGTTAAAGCCATACCTCTAGTAATAGTTTACATGTAAAGCTCGTCTCTGCTTGTCTGTGTCTCCTGTGGGTGTTTTAATCCTGTTCCACTCCTAAATCAGACTTTTGGATTTCTTGGCTGAATTTTTATAGTCCTCGCCTCTAGACTAAACCTCCTTCTAGCCTCTTACCCCTCACCCAAGCTCCTCCACATGTCCCAGAGCCCTCTGCTTGAAACTCCCCAGGCGTCCGCCCTCGCCCACCTAACCAAGTGACCTCCTCCTCCTTCAGGACATTTGCAGTCTCTTTGAATTTTTGTTATTTGCTGGCTTTCTGTTTTGAGATGAGGCCTTGCTGTATCTTGTGTCTAGCCAGGGCTGACCTTGAACTCATCATTCTCCTGCCTCAGTCTTGACTTTTTACCAATCTTTTTATTGTTATTATTTATATGCTCTTCCTATTTCTTTTAGGAACTTAACAAAATTCCCAAAGGCCAGAGACCTTGTCCTGTCTTCTTCTCTTCCTGGTTCCCTCTCACTGTAAGAACTCAGTCAGTATTGTTGGAATGAATATAGGAAACTTTTTTTTTTTCCAAGACTGGGTTTCTCGGGGGCTGGAGAGATGGCTCAGTGATTAAGAGCATTGCCTCCTCTTCCAAAGGTCCTGAGTTCAATTCCCAGCAACCACATGGTGGCTCACAACCATCT
>NC_022023.1:11191008-11192576 GCF_000317375.1 Microtus ochrogaster
ATACATAATAAATAAATAAATATTAAAAAAAAAAAGACTGGGTTTCTTTTTGTAACCCTTGCTGTCCTGGAACTCACTCTGTAGACCAGGCTGGCCTCAAACTCAGAGATCCACCTGCCTCTGCCTCCTGAGTGCTGGGATTAAAGGTGTGCACCACCACCACCTGGTTAAGCTTTGATTATAAAGATGTGTTTTTATTTTCACTTATATATGCAAGTATTTGTACAGAGGTGTGATAGATGAGGGCAGTTGCCCATGGAGTTACTCTAGAGGAGTTATAGGTGGTTGTGAGCCTCCTGACATGGGTGCTGGGAATCCAATTCAAGTCTACTGTGAGAGCTATCTGAGCTCTTAACCACTGGGCTACCTTTCCAACCCCTAAGCTTCGATTCTGTAAAACAAAATTGGGTCAAGTTCAAGTCTGGCAAAGCATAGCCAGGGATACTTCGAACTCTTCGAAGGAAGGTTGGTAGAACATCTGTAAGGGAAATGCTCAGGCCAATGGGCAAGCCAGGCAGCTTAGCTTCATGAAGGAGCTCCCTTAGCCTACAGTGTTTTCATTCCCAGAAGCCCCCTCATTCAGGCCCAGCAAACCCAGTGAGTATGTAACATGTATCAATAAAGATATTTTAAAGCAGCATCTTAATGAGTTTTGGAGTGTTTTTCCCACTTCTGAAATCAGAGAGACTCAAGGACATGGTTCCTAAGTATCATCTGTTGGGTCATCTGGTGCCCTCTAGACCAGCCGCAGGTGTGAGACAACATTTCCTTGAGCAGACAAGGTTGGAGTTGGAGAGTTATGGAGAATCCACATTGGTTGGGGAGGACAGTGAAAACCTCTCAAGCTGAAGAGCTGGCTGTTGTGGGTTACAGTGTCCCTTGATGGAAAACGAGGCTGAATGATCAAGTCTCAGAGTACAAGGCTGAGGAGACGCCTTACTGCTCCTGCAGAGGACCGAGTTTAGTTGCCCACACCCAGATGACAGTTCCAGGGGCTCTGGTACCCTCCTGTCCTCTCGGACACAGGTATGCACATGCAGGCAAATGCTCATAACATAAAGGTCACAGGCTGATCATTGCTCCTGGGGGAGACCATCTCTCAAGTGACTTGGGGCTTGCTGAGTGACCACACTGTCCTTGTTCGATGCATGTCTCAGTCTACTGAGGACCTATCCAAAGACCGCTTATACAAAGCAGAAGTTAACTTCTCTAACTGGTTACAGATTATTGATGTAAAAAACAGAATGTGTGTGTGTATGTGTTTTGGGGGGGGGAGGTGCTTTTTGAGACAGGTTTCTCTGTGTAGCCCTGGCTGTCCTGGAACTCTCTCTGTAGACCAGAGTGGCCTTGAATGTAGTCACTCCAGTGCTGGGATTAAGGCCTGTGCCACCACTGCCTCTGTGTCTTTGTGTTTCCTCCTTCAAAGGCTTCGGTGAATGAGACTCGGGTTTTCCAGAAAAAAACAAAAACAAAAACGTGCTTTTAAAATATTTGTCTTGGGGGGGCGGTGGCGGGGAGGAGGCGGAAATCCTCAATAAATAAATAAATTAAAAAAAAAAAAAAGAAAA
>NC_022023.1:11192783-11206309 GCF_000317375.1 Microtus ochrogaster
GAGGCAGGGGGATCTCTGTGAGTTCGAGACCAGCCTGGTCTACAAAGCTAGTTGCAGGACAGGCTCCAAATCCAAAGCCACAGAGAAATCCTGTCTCGAAAAAGCAAAAAAATAATAATAATAATAATAATAATAACAACAATAATAACAATAATAATAAAATATTTGTCTTTTGGGGGCTGGAGAGATGGCTCAGTGGTTAAGAACACTGAGTGCTCTTCCAGAGGACCTGGATTCAGTTCCTAGCACTGGATGGTAGTTCACAACTGTCTATAACTCCAGTTCCAGGGGATATTACATCCTCACACATACATGCAAGCAAAACACTAAGGCATGTGAAATAAAAATAAATTAAAAGAAAACAAAAGATCTGTCTTTTGGTTGAAAAGATGTCTCAGTGGTTAAAAGCACTATTGCCCTTGCTGAAGACCTAAGTTTGGTTCCCAGCACCCACATCAGATGGCTCACACCCCTTTGTAACTCCAGTTCTAGGGAGCTAGGTTTGGTGGCACACTTCTGAAACCTTAGCATTCAGTCAGAGCAGGGTTCAAGGTTAGAGGTCAGTTTGAACTACATAGGAACTTGGGGTTCTTTGTGGGACCTAGCATCTGGTCCCCTCCCAAAATTGGCCAAACATTTCATATTCCAGTAGTTGGCAGTTAAACTATTCCATGTGGTTTATACCTGAGGTTAGGAGTAATTTATCAAATCTATGGCCCAATTTTTTTTAAATTCTTGTTGTTTGTTTTTTATTTTGTTTTGTTTCTTTTTTTTTAAAGATTTATTTATTTATTTATTATGTATACAACATTCTGCCTCCATGTATGCCCACACACCAGAGGAGGGCGCCAGATCTCATTACAGATGGTTGTGAACCACCATGTGGTTGCTGGGAATTGAACTCAGGACCTCTGGAAGAGCAGACAATGCTCTAAACCTCTGAGCCATCTCTCCAGCCCCATATGGCCCAATTTTTGGTTCTAATCATTCTTGGTATAAATTGGGAACAGTTTGTCTTTTAACTGCTCTAACTGCTGTCCCAGAATTCACCCATCTTTCTGTGAGATGATGAGACAGAGAAAGGCCTGTAGGATCGAGGAGACCAGTGAACTCATGCCATGACTACATCCCCCACCCAACTCTGGGTGTTGGGCCAATGTAGTTGTCTCATCAGATTGAAAGGGGAGATAATCTTCTCTCTCTCTCTCTCTCTCTCTCTCTCTCTCTCTCTCTCTCTCTTTAATTTATTTTTATTTCATGTGCATTCATGCATTCATATTTTGTGTGCATGCATGTCTGTGTGAAGGTGTTGAATCCCTCGAGACTGGACTTACAGGCAGTTAGAAGCTGCCATATGGGTGCTGGGAATTGAACTTGGGTTCTCTGGAAGAGCACCCAGTGCTCTTGACTGCTGAGCCATCTCTCCAGCCCGAGATAATCCTCTCTTGACAGATGAATTGGCCTCATGGTATCCCATCACCCTAAATCATGCTGATAAATATCATGGGGAAGGAAATGCAAATTATTAGCCTCGAGATTGATACGTTCTTGATATTGGTCACACCTGGCAGCACACACCTATAATCCCCATACTGGGGAGGCTGAGATGGGAGGATCACAAATTCAAGGGCAGAATGGGCTACATACTGAGTTCCAGGCAAGGTCCTCAGACCATCAGCGCTGTGTTTGTCCCCTGGTCCAGCAGTGTCAAACCCGTTAAAAGTGTAAATCCCACTCCACAACCAATAAATGAGAAACTTTAAGGGTGGGACTAGCCCTTTGGGGGTCTTACATGCCCTGTGGATGATCCTGACTTTGGCAGATGTTGGAGCCACCTGGGGACATGGAGTCCATGCCAAGGGTACTGGAGATTGGACTCAGAGACTTCCACATGCTAAGCATGTCCTCTACCGCTGAGAGCAGCTGAGTTCCCAGGCAGAGGTTTTGGAGGCTCCATTGGTGGTTCTGTAATGTGCAGTGTAGCTTTTTTACTCAAAGGATAGTTCTTGAACAATGGTGTTAATATCATCAGGGAGCTTGGAAGAAATGCACACAGCCATTCTCACTCCAGCCCCGCTGAAGCAAAATATATATTAACCATATCTCTGGTGGCTCCTCTGCACCTTGAAGAAGCAGCAGCCTATCCTGCATTAGTGAGGAACAGGGATTATTGCATTTACTTGTTCCTGTTCAATAGATGAGCCAAAGAATCAGAACTTAGCTCTCCAGCCATTCTTAGCATCGTCTGATGTTCAGTGGCAACAGCCAAGACATTATCTACTCGAAGTTTGCTGTGTAGCTAACTGTTCCCTCAATGACTATAAGCACATACTTACACATTGTCTCATGTCTGCATGTGTGTGTGCACATTGATGTACATGTGGAAAGCTTTCAGGAGCTGTTTCTCTCCTACCACATGGGTGGGTTCTGGGCAACAAACTTAGGTCATCAGGCTTGGCAGCAACCCGCTGAGCCATCTTGCTACCTTCCTTCCTCTTTTAAAGATGGCCTCACTGTGTCTTTTAAAGATGGCCTCACTGTGTCTGTGGCCAAGGATGACCTTGGACTCCTGATCCTTTGACTCCCTCTTGAGTGCTGGCTCAGGTGTGAGCCACCCTGCCAGGATTATAGGTGCTGGAGCTCAGATTCAGGCTTTGTGCCTGCTGGGTAAGAACTCTTCCAAACCTCGGCCAGCTCGTATTCCTCTTTGTTACCTTGGAAGGTACTGAGCACTGTTCCGAGAGCTGGACTGTTACAGCTCCGCTCTTAGGGTTGAAGAGATGGGTTAGCAGTTACGAGGGCATACGGCTCTGCTCCAGAGGACCAGTTTGGTTCAGCACCAGGTATCAAAAACCTGTAACTCTAATTCCAAGAGAATCCCATGCCTCTAGCTAGCTTCCTGGACGCCTGTTCTCACATGTATATCCCCACACAATGCACAAAATTAAAAATATAAAAATCTCAACAAAACAAAATGATTTTGAGTTTACTTGAATCTTTGAAATATGTACCATATGAAACTCTTAAGCAGATCTAACCCTAAACAGTGAAATGCATGGTGGTCATTTAAACAGATAACTGAATTCATTGCTGTTTTCAGGCAGCTAGGTTGAGGCAGAACATAGCCAGATGTGGTGGCACATGCCTTTAATCCCAGCACTTGGGAGGCAGAGGCAGGCGGATCTCTGAGTTCGAGGCCAGCCTATCTACATGATAAGTTCCAGGACAGCTAAGGGCTCTGTAGAAAGATCCTACCTCAAAAACCTAAAAAAGAAAGAAAGAAAGAAAGAAAGAAAGAAAGAAAGAAAGAAAGAAAGAAAGAAAGAAGAAAAAGTTATTTAGAATTCATGGCTTCTCTCCTTGTGACTCCACTCCTCTTTTCCTTCTTTTAGAGGCTCCTGCTGGAGTTGAGTCCAAGGTCTCCTAGCACTAAGTGCTCATTCTCCCATCTCCTATAGATGAAATGTTTCAGAATTTGTTGTGGGGTGGGGGCCTTAGTGCATTGTGGAGAACTCACCTCGCATGTGCGAGGCCCTGGGTGCCATCTCCAGCAAACTCTGCTGGAAAAAAAAAAAAAAAAGAATTGGTTGTGTTCATTTGTTCTAGTTTCTTCTTGAGAACTCAAAGAACATGTTTACTGGTTCTTCTTTCACTAAGATTCTATCGTGCACTTGGATCTTTCCATAGCTTCATTTCCAATGTGTTGATTGCTTTTCTCCTTTTGCTTTTTCTCCTATGCCTTTTCTGTTCCATCTCTACTTCACCCCTTGCCCCCGTCCTGCTTCCCCTTCACCCGTCCCTCTGTCTCTTCCCACACTCTTTCTCTTCCTTCCCTGAGCCAGTGCCTTCCTTTACTGTTTTTATTGGTAAATGCCACTTTTCTCAGTCTTAAGGCCCTGCTCTGTGTGTGAATGAAAGACTTCTCTGCTTTACAGAAGCAGCTTCATGCTATGTGTGAACAACTTCCTGCATGATTGTTTTAGCCACACACACACATGCACGCACACACACACACACATGCACGCACACACATGCATGCACGCACACACATGCATGCACGCACACACATGCACACACATGCACACAAGCACACATGCACACACGCGCGTGCACATGCATGCACACACATGCACACACATGCATGCACACATATACACACATGTATGCACACACATGCATACACACATGCACACACACGCATGCACACACATGCATGCACACACATGTGCACACACACGGCTTCTCTGAACCAAAGAAGCCAGCCTTGCTTACCCCAGTTCCCAAACACTGTGGCACTGAAGTGAGTCTGAACATTAAGGAGGTGACTTCCTGCCTGAGCTTCCTGAAGTCCATCATCTGCTTCCTTTTAGTCCTGTCGTCACTTCCTCAGGGTGCCCATCTCGCAGGTTTCACCCTCACATCTGTTTCCATTGCATATATGTGGTCACTGTGGTTTTCACCGTGGGTCTTTTTCCTTACTACCCACAAAGAGCTGGCTCCTACCTCAGTGTGTTCTCCTTAGTGCTAGAGCTTAAGCCTAGAGTTGTGTGTATTAAGCTAATGCCCTACCTCTGAGTTGTGCCCAAGCCACTAACTATTGTCTTTCTAAAAAATACTATAATAGCTGAGCAGTGGTGGCTTACCCCTTTGATCCTGGCACTCTGGAGACGGAGGCAGGTAGATCTCTGTGGGTTCGAGGCCAGCCTGGTCTACAGAGCAAGTTCCAGGACAGCCAAAGCTACATTGAGAAATCCTGTCTTGAAAAACCTAAATAAATAAATAAATAAATAAATAAATAAATAAATAAATAAATAAGGGGGCTGATCTTGATGCTCGCCTTTAATTCTAGCACTTGGGAGGCAGAGGATCTCTGTGAGTTCAAGGCCAGCCTGGTCTACAGAGGGCATTCAGGAGAGCAAGAGCTACAGAGAAACCCTGTCTCTAAAAACAAGACAAAACGGGCTGGAGATATGGCTCAGTGGTTAAGAGCACCGACTGTTCTTCCAGAGGACCCGGGTTCAATTCCCAGCACCCACATGGCAGCTCACAACTGTCTGAAGATCCAGTTGCAGGGGATTCGACACCTTCACACCAATGCACATAAAAAATATTAAAAAAAAAACAAGACAAAACAGAAAAGAAAGAAAGAAGTGGCACTGGAGAGATAACTCAGTGATTAAGAGCATTTGCTGCTTTTGTAGAGACTGGTGTTCAATTTCCAGCACCCACATGGCGTGGCTCACAACTCCCTGTAACTCTAGTTTTAGAGGATCTGATACCCTCTTCTGGGCTCCACAGGCACCTCAGTGTACATAGTATGCATAAACTTGTCAGGCACGCACATACATTTACAATTTTTTATTATTTATTTTTATTATTTGCGTATGTTATAACACGTGTGAAGGTCAGGACAACTTTGCAGAGTAGACTGTCCCTCCCTTTACATGGGTGTATCTAGACAGACAGACAGACAGACAGATAGATAGGCAGATGATAGATAGATAGAGGACAACTTTGCAGAGTAGTCGCTCCCTCCCTTTACATGGGTGTATCTAGACAGACAGACAGACAGACAGATAGATAGGCAGATGATAGATAGAGGACAACTTTGCAGAGTAGACTCTCCCTCCCTTTACATGGGTGTATCTAGATAGATAGATATAAATAGGTATAGATTTAGATATAATGCAGGAGGCCCTGGGATTCTATCCCTGGCACTATACAAACCACCAGGCAGATCTATAATCTCCAGCATGTCCGAAGAGGTGGAAGCAGGGAGATCAGAGTTCAAAGTCATCCTCTGCCTTAGCCCTATCTTGGCCACTTATGGACTTTGTCATCTCAAAAGAACAATAAGAACAACTTTCTTGGAAAGTGAAATAAAAGCAGGGCTGGAACCCAGATGCCACCTAGCAGAGGCATGCCTGAGTGTGGGAATTCGTACATATAGGCTCTCAGTCACAGGGTTGCTCACCTCACCTTAAGTGGCTGTTTATTAGTCTGAATAATAGAAATGTGGCTAGACCAATGGCCATTTCACTACCAACTAAGCCATCTCCCAGTCCTCTTTACTTTCATTTAAAAGGCCGCATGTGTATTATCTTATGTGTGGAGGCTGGAGGACAACTTGCTGGAGTTGGTCCTCCTTCCACGGTGTGGGTCCCAGATATCAAAACTCAGATCATCAGACTTGGCGGCCAGCACCGTTGAGCCAGTCTGCTGCCCCTGCCCTTTAACTTTCTTCTTTGGCTTCTTTTTCTTATCATCATGGAAAATTGACCGAACATTGTGTGTTTTCCTTTATTTCAGACTTTGAGATACAGAGTGAGAACGGAGAAAACTCAAGTCAAGACGTGTTTGAGGATGGGGAATCACAGGGGATGTTCTTGAAAATACCCAGAGGGGAAGGTGGTCAGCAATCCGATGGGGAGAGCGACTTTGAGAGGGACTATGGTTCTGGGGGCGCCCAGGGAAATGCCCCCAGCGAGGACCACAGGGACCACGTACCTTCCCGAGGAAGGGAAGTTGGCCAGCTCATAGGCCTCCAGGGCACCTACCTGGGTGAGAAGCCTTATGAATGCCGTCAGTGCGGGAAAACTTTCAGCCGGAAATCCCACCTCATCACCCACGAGCGGACCCACACGGGGGAGAAATACTATAAGTGTGAAGAATGCGGGAAGAGCTTCAGCGATGGTTCCAACTTCAGCAGGCACCAAACTACACACACCGGAGAGAAGCCTTACAAATGCAGGGACTGCGGGAAGAGCTTTAGCCGGAGTGCAAACCTCATCACCCACCAGAGGATCCACACGGGCGAGAAGCCTTTCCAGTGTGCCGAGTGTGGCAAGAGCTTCAGCCGGAGCCCCAACCTCATCGCACACCAGCGCACGCACACGGGCGAAAAGCCGTACTCGTGCCCCGAGTGTGGGAAGAGCTTTGGCAACCGGTCCAGCCTTAATACTCACCAGGGAATCCACACCGGAGAGAAACCCTATGCGTGTAAGGAATGCGGTGAAAGCTTCAGTTACAACTCCAACCTGATCCGACACCAGAGAATCCACACCGGAGAGAAACCGTACAAATGCACCGACTGCGGACAGAGGTTCAGCCAGAGCTCCGCGCTCATCACCCACCGGAGAACGCACACAGGAGAAAAACCCTATCGGTGCAGCGAGTGCGGCAAAAGCTTCAGCCGCAGCTCCAACCTGGCCACGCACCGGCGAACGCACATGGTGGAGAAGCCCTACAAGTGCGGGGTGTGTGCCAAGAGCTTCAGCCAGAGCTCCAGCCTGATAGCGCACCAGGGCGTGCACACGGGCGAGAAGCCCTACGAGTGCCTTACGTGCGGGGAGAGCTTCAGCTGGAGTTCCAACCTCATCAAGCACCAGCGCATCCACACTGGGGAGAAGCCCTACAAATGCGGCGACTGCGGCAAGGGCTTCAGCCAGCGGTCGCAGCTGGTGGTGCACCAGCGGACGCACACGGGTGAGAAGCCCTATACGTGCCCCATGTGTGGCAAGCGCTTCAGCCGGGGCTCCATTCTGGTGATGCACCAAAGAGCCCACTTGGGAGATAAGCCGTACAGGTGTCCTGAGTGCGGGAAAGGCTTCAGCTGGAATTCCGTGCTCATTATACACCAGCGAATTCACACCGGAGAGAAGCCCTACAAATGCCCCGACTGTGGCAAGGGCTTCAGCAATAGCTCCAACTTCATTACACACCAGAGGACTCACCTGAAAGAGAAGATTTACTGAAGTGCAGGAAAGTGGAGGAAGATGCTGGAACTGACTCTGAGCTTTCCCCAGTGCCCCCAATGTTGTCCCTTTAAAAAGCCGTTTTTCCTAAATGCCCGTGGGAGTTCTTGCCAGAACCTTACCTAATTTGTCCTCATTTTTAGGTATTTGTTATGTTAGAGTCCTGTGCAGTTCCAGAATGGAGTGTGGGAGCGGAAGGTTGTAGGTGGGGTCTTTATATTTCATGATTTGATTGCCCCCTTTACTTTCCTCTGTGCTTCTGTTCCCTTGAAATGGGGAGCTAGTTCTCCATATGGGATGACAGTTTGTCTGCATCCAAGCTGAGCCCTGCAGGAAATACTGGACCCTATTGTGTGCTTCTGATTGTTGGCTTTCACCTTGTCCGTGTAGGTGCCTTTACCCTAAGCTGCCAGCATTGCAGGCTCCCCTCCTACTGGCTTTGTGTCAGGTCAGGACGATGGCTGTCCAATTCAGAATCATCTGTGTGCGGGCATAGTTTCAGAAAGTGTCCAGAACACAGTTTGGGCAAGTATGGCCTGGAACTGATGTCCCAGCGGGTAAGAGGGACAGTGACTGCCAGGAAATGTGTCCACTTAGATTCGTGTGCCTGCTTTTGTGACTGCACAGTCCTATGTCAAGTTGTCTGTGGGCGCACACTCGGACACTTAGAGTTTGTGTTTGGAGCTTGACACCTGACCTCTGGCTATCTGATAGATGAGCCGGTGCTGTGTGCTGTGACCCACGTAAGCATCTCTGAGTCACTCTGTGTACTTGTATACTTGTCTGCTCCCTGGCCATAGTTTACATACACAGTTTTTGGAGACAGGGTCCCATTTAGCTCAGGCTGACCTTGAAATTATGATGTATTTGAGGATGACCTTGATCCTCCTGCTGCCACCTCCTGAGTGCTGGAATTACCAGTGTGTGCCTCCGTGTTCAGTTTATGCATACCAGACCATCACTACTGAGTTACACGCTCAGCCCCTTACAGCTTTCATTTTGTGTGTGTGTAAGTGTATGTTGATGTGTGTGCAGGTCCTTGTGGAGACCAGTGGCTAGCCTCCAGTGTCATCCCTAAGAAGCTGTCCACCTTGTTTTTTTTTTAAGACAGTCTCTCACTAGGATCTGGGACACTGCTTAGGCTAAGTTCCTGGCAGGACAGCCCCAGGAACTGCCTCCCAGTGCCAGGGTTACAGGCGTGTGCACCACACATGGCTTTCAGCATGTGTGCCGGGATTGAACTGTGGTCCTCATGCTTTCACAACATGTGAAAGCTTTACCACCTGAGCAGTCTCTCCTGCTCCAGCATAATTCTGGCTTCATGTATGTGGACTAGAATACGGCCCTGCAGGCTTTGTGTATCAAGGGCATTCTTTTTAAGGAACTGTGTGTTTTGAGGGTATCAGAAATATGGTGGGGCCGACAAGATGTCTCAGTGGTTAAGATCTCCTGCTGCTCTTCCAGAGGACCCTGGTTCAATTCCAGCACCTGCCCAGTGACCCACAACCACGTGACACTCCAGTTCTGGGGGATCTGATGCCATCTTCTGACTCCCCATGGGCACTGTATGTACACGGTGCATATACATACGTGCAGGCAAACATCCATACACATAAAAATAAGTCCTTCAAAAAGAGAACCCCTGGTGAGGATTGATTATGAATCAGGAGTTTGCCCTGCAATTCACAGTTCACACGTAAAGCTGCTACCACAGGGCTTTATTCTTAGGATCCCAACCTGTGAAAAGTGAGGACAGGGGTGTTAACTGGAGAAGGGAGTTGTGATGGGGAAGCAGAGACTGGGTACAGCATTTCTGAGAGATGTGAAGCCAGCACCTCTTACATAAGAGGCATCAAGCGCATTTTTAAAAAGATGGATGTTGATCCAGGCGGTAATGGGGCGGCACTCAGGAGGCAGAGGCAGGCGGATCTCTGTGAGTTCGAGGCCAGCCTGGTCTACAAGAGCTAGTTCCAGGACAAGCTCGAAAGCTCCAGAGAAACCCTGTCTCAAAGAAAAAAAAAATGCATGTTGCATATTGCAAGGGGAATCCCACTCCTCCTCCGACTCTGCCTTTCTTTATTCCTTTAACTAGAGCTGAATCATCTAGTTCAGTCTAGCCTGGAACTTGTGAGCCTCCTGCAGTGTCCTCTTGAGTGCTGGGATTACAGGCCTGGATTACTAGGCCCAGCTCTTGAGTCTTATCTTTTAATGTGTTTTAAAAGCTTGAACTTGACCAGGCATAGTGGTACACGCCTTTAGTACCAGCACTCAGGAGGCAGAGGCAGGCAGATCTCTTAGATCAAGACCAGCCTGATCTACGTAATGAGTTCTAGGACAGCCAGAATTACATAGTGAGACCCAGTTTCAGAAAAAAAGAAAAAGAACTTGACCTCCACTGTTTGCAAACCTGTACCTCACTTCCATATCACACCTATCTCCTGCCCCAGGCTGAAAGTGGCCCGAGACTTTGAGGAAGAAAGAGCTAGCAGTCTCAAAGAACCTACCATTGGATTAGATACCCACCACGGCTATGTGTGAGCCAGACATCATGTTTGTCACCCAAGTCAGACGCGGTGACTTGATCTTATAAACCCAGCACTTGGAAGGCAGAGGTAGAAAGATCACAAGTTTGAAGCCAGTCTGAGCTATACAGATCCAGGCCAGCCAACTACCTGTCACTCAAGATTTGACCTGCACACTGGGGAGTGAGATGGTCTTGAGACCATCTATTAGGAATCAGACAATGAGGACGTTCTCAGCAGTGATGGTGGTAGACTGAAACCAAGTAGGTTGTAGGAGCCATCAGTGATTCTGTCCCTTTGCCTGTTTGGTAAGCAATCATTGAATGCTATTTACCATCACTGTGCTAGATAGTAGGGGAAACTATAAACTCCTATGAGGTGTCAAATAACAGATACTTGAATCTGTCCAGGGAGGTGCAAGAGCTGCCTGCCAGGAAGGGAGCATTCCCACGTAGCCCATGCTGGTCTTAAACCCCAGGTGTAACCAAGGATGATCTTGAACTTCTGAGCCTCATGGCTTAATTTCCCAAGTGCTGGGTTACAAGCATGCACCAACGTAGCCAACCTCAGAGTTTCATTATCAAAGGAATCTGTGACTGTTTTTTCTTTTCTGTCTTGTTTTTAAATGTTCATACCTGTCCTAGGATTACAAACTCTTTTCAGGACCCAGCTCAGCATGCGATACCAACTCTATAACCACTTCCTAGTTGGCTCTCTTCATAGAGATATTTACAAATTCAAGAGGCAGATGGAGCCCCAAATTTAGAAAATGGATTGGGTTCCTTAGACTGTCCTTTGATAAGATAATGACCATGTCAGAGCCGGTCAGTACTTACCTGTATAAACCACACAGCTGACAATATCTGTAGAAATCAACAAACACCCCCGTGAAGCAGCTAATACATTTGAAATGTCACATATAGTCAAAAGTCATTTGGAAACCTATACATACCTATCTCTTATTTTAAAGGTTTCTTTCTTTTACATTATTTAGTTGTATTTTATGTGTATAAATATTTCCCCTGCGTGTACGTCTGTGCGCCATGTTTGTGCCCTTAGAGGCCAGCAGAGGGTTCAGATCTCCTGGACCTGTAGTTATGGACACTTGTGAGCCATCCATATGGCTCACAAACCCAGACCTTCTGAAAGAACAGCAAGGGTTGAGCCATCTCTAGAGCCTCTTTAAGGGTGTGTGTGTGTGTGTGTGTGTGTGTGTGTGTGTGTGTACCACATATGTGCAGGTGTCTGAGGAGGCCAGAAGAGGGTGTCAGATCCCCTGGAGCTGGAGGTGTTAACAGGTAGTGGTGAGCTGCCCCCGTGCGCATGTTGACAACCAAACTTGGGTCCTCTGGAAGAGCAGCAAGCACTCTGCTGCCCACCATCATCTTTATTGAAGCTGATTCTGTAGTTTGAAATCTGGATCCCCCCCCCCCCGCTGCCACACCCCTGTTTGGATAAGAAGTGAAACTTAAGAGATTATATATTACTTTTACGCTTATTTTTGGTTTTTTAAAATTTGAGACAGAGGGGTTCTCTAGAGTATCCAGAACTTACCGAGTGAAGCTCTCGATATAAAGGAGATTTATTAGAATGACTTTGAGGCTGTGGTCCGACTAATCCAACAATGCGGCCTATGAGTGGAACGTCCAAGAATCCAGTAGTTGTTCAGTCCAGTAGGCTGCATGTCTCAGGTGGTCTTCGGAATGTGCTGGAATCCTGAAGAAGTGGGCTCTAAGGCCAGTGCAGGAATGGACTTGCTGGCAAGGGTGAGAGCGAGCAGGCAAAGAGAGAAGCCGCCTTCCTTGTCTTTTATAGGGTTCTAGCAGAAGCGGTAACTCCCAATTAGAGGGGTCTTCCCACCTCAAAAGATCTGGATTAAAAGTACATCTTCCCACCTCAAAGATCCAGGCTAGAAATAGATCTTCCTACATCATATGGTTTAAGCAAAAATCCCTCACAGGTATGCCCAGCCATTTTTGGGTTTTTTAGTTAATTCCAGATATAGTCAAGTCGATAACCAAGAACAACCCTTACAGAAGGGTCTTGCTATGCAGCTATGTCTGGCCTCATACTTAACAGTGATCCTCCTGCCTCTGCGTCCCAAGTACTGAGACTGCAGTTTTTTTGTGCCACCATGCCAAGCCACTCTCACACATTAAGCCAGAATATAATTATATCCTGAGACAGTTACCTTATTTTGAAGATGTTACTGAAATATGGCAGATGAGTATATTAAAGCATATAGCTCATTCCAGTTTCACAAGCTGCACACACCTCCTCTGTACCCGGCACCCAGATCCAGACACAGCGGAGCTGCAGCTCTGCTACGTGCCACTCTGCACCTGTGGGTAGAGCGTGGGAAGCTCATCAGACCTGGCTCTAGACAGAAGTTGTATTGCACACTTCTGATTTGACTATTTTATAGTCGAGTCAGTCTGTAATGATGGTTTGAGACATACTATAATATCTTAGCATCATGATCAAAGTGTGCAGGGCAGTGACAGAGTGAGTGTCTGTGTAAGCTCCTACTGATCTCTCATTCCCTGACAACTTTCTGAGGTAAGTACCTCACTCCAGGACAGTGAAGACTTGGGGTGCCTGGTAAGTCCATTACTAGCACCTGCTAATCACACCCCTGGGGTCACTTAGCTACCTTGTAATAGTTTCTTGTAAACGTTCATTTTTATTTCTGTTTATATGAGGCAGGGTCTGGGAGAATAGCCCAGGCTAGCCTCAGTTTTGTAGATCTGCCTCATCTTTTCTGATGCTGGATTACATGCATGGGCAGCCACACTGGGCATTCACATTTATTATGAAGGCCATAAGGAAGGGAATGGTGACTCAAAGCCATGACCTCAGCATTAGGAGATGAAGACCACCCTAGCCACATGCCAACTTTTAGGTTAATCTGTGCTACATGACAGAAATGTCACAGGCAGGGAACGGCTCAGTGGGTAAAGGAGATGGCCACCAAGCCTGACGACCTGACTTCAGCCCCTGAGTCCTACAGAAAAAGGAGAGCGCTGGCTCCCAGAAGCTGTCCTGACTTCTGTTCTGCATCCTTGCACTCATTCCCTGCCCCCCCACAGAATTTTTTTAAGTCTCAAACAAAACAAAGCACAAGACGCACTAAGAATAACGAATGGATGAAAGAACAGATATCTAATAAAAACAACACGTGGGGGCTGGAGAGATGGCTCAGTGGTTAAGAGCATTGCCTGCTCTTCCAAAGGTCCTGAGTTCAATTCCC
>NC_022023.1:11208979-11223551 GCF_000317375.1 Microtus ochrogaster
GCTCACAACCATCTGTAATGAGGTCTGGTGCCCTCTTCTGGCCTGCAGACATACACACAGACAGAATATTGTATACATAATAAATTAAAAAAAAACACATTAGTTAGCTTTTCCTCTTTCCCCTAGTCAGTAGCAGGGCTGTCGCAATCATAACTGGTTAGTCCTTCCAAGTAGCAAATCATTTGACCTGGCCCTTTGCCCCGTTTGGGGCAGAGGTCTCTTACACCTCATAACCAGGAAGCTCCCCAGGAACTGCTGCCTTGTTCTACCCTCTGTCTCTCAGATGGCCATGGAAATGTCTACATGGAGGGTTCTATTAGGCTTTAAAAAGTTTGTTTTTCAATTTTTCACTCCAGACAAAATCACCCAAAGCCACGGAGGAAATGGATATAAAACTTTGTGAGGGACAGATGGAGAGACAGAAATCAGTTCCCTTTGGTTTTCCACATTTCATACCCCAGGCAGTGGCCCCAGGGCCCACTTGTCCTTGGAGTCCTAAGCTCTGGGTGCTCTTGAAGCAGCGCTGGGAGAAACGTTACTGGGTGAAAGGTCTCACTCCAGTAGACAATTTGCCCAGTCCTTCAGTTTGGTGATGTAAAACCTGTCCAAGGAGAGGTGGGCAGTCAAACTGTCTCCTGGCCTAGGCCTTTGTTAAACAGTTCCGGTCCCTAAGGCAACTCTGGAGCTCCTGGACTGGTCCAGGGTATAGTTTGGAAGCTAGCTGTGTGCTGGCCTGGGTTCCCACCTGTCTCTTCTCACCTCTCCACAGCTGACCTTCCCATGCTGAGTCACAGCTTAGCCACCTGGAGTTTTAGAATTTTCACCTGGTAAATAGCGCAAGGGACCAGGAATAAAGCCCAGCGTCAGGGCATGTGATTAGCATCGGTCAGGCACTGGGTTTGGTCCTTAACATCAAAACTGAAAAACACAACAATAATTTTTTATTTTAGAAGCAGGGGCTTACTGGGTAGCCCAGACTGACCAGAAGTCTCCATTCTCCTGCCTCCCCCTGAGTGCTGGGATTACAGATAAGGTACCCATGGCAGCCTCAAAAACCCAAGATAAAAAAATTAAGTGCTAAACGCCTTCCTGCCCCATTTCCTCAAGGCGCCCCACCTTTTCCCTTCTGGGCTCTCGCAGCCTCTCTGGAGTACTCCCGCACATTGACTTCGAACACACCTGCATCGGCACGAGGCTCGCTGCTCTGCGGGGACTGGGTCGTTCAGAGCAGCATTTTCCACCAGTGCTCGCCCCAAGTAGATTCCCCACAGCTGGCTACTGATGAGTTAGTGTCGAGGATGCTCTTTGAACCAGCCAGGCCTGGGCATGCAGGAAAGAAGGAAGTGGGCCGTGCGATGCAGCTTCGCCTGACAGGAACCAAGTCTGTGGCCGACCACACGTTACGTGGTCGAAAGTGTCACCTGGACTTAGAGCTCCATACTGGTTATTCACCGGTACGCCAGATGAGGATAAACACCTCTGCCCCTGGCGTGAGTGACAACTTTGCAAAGGCCCAGGGTGCTCAGCGCCCCGATTTGGCGAGACCCCCTCCCGCCTAAAGGCGGTTTGGCAAGATCCTCCTCCCGCTATAACCGCCCCTCCCTTCGCACCTTCCCGCCTCAAGGCTGTAGGAAGGTCCCGCCTGTCACACAATGATTCGCCTCAAGCAAATAGGCGTTGAGGCGTCCTCATACTTTATTGGTCAATGCTGCTGTCAGTCTGGGTGTGGACACCTTTGGGAAATGTAGTACTTGCTGAGTCCTGGGGCTCGTGGCTCGGCTTGCCAGGTTCTCTGGCATTGGTCTGTGCAGTCGAGCTTCCGAGCTCCGCGGGGTTGAGAGTCACGTGAGGATGTACTGTGGTCCCGGAGGAAGAGGGTCCCGGCTGGCCCCGTTCCGCCGGGTGGGCGTGGCCAGGCCGAGTGTCAGGATCCGGCTGCTCCTGCCCACTCGGCTGGGTGCGTTCTTGGTGATGGAGGCAGGTCTTGTTGCTCACTGGGCCTGGAGAAGATGTCCCTGATATAGTAGCTCCCAACACACTCGGGTCTGCAGGGCCTGCGTTTGCCACCAAAACGTTCCAGAATGCGTGGTGTGTGGAGCAGAGTAATCTTCCTCTTCCTGGTCATGAGCCAACCAAGTAACCTGGGGCAAGTCCCCGGGGGTACTTCCGTCATATACCTCCGTCATGACCGTCCCTCTTGACGCTTCAGTTCCCACAAAGTTGTAATCAGAGTATCCGGCAACTTCCATTACTAACTTTGGTCCTGCGTTTTTACTATCTGTTCTTAAAGCTTGCAGTCTTAAGAAATAAAGATCCCCTGTGTGGGTGAGAGTTATTACGTTAGGGCTAAGAATTTATGAACAAGGTTGAGAGTCTATTAGCTTAGCCATGGGAGCACTTAAATCTCAGCTTTGGGTCCCCTTCCACCCAAGTGCTGCTGCTTTTACAATAAAGTCAACTCTGGAACCGACTGACCCACGGACAGGGAAAACAGAACTGAAAAACAGGAGGTAGCCTGGCACAGTGTCACACGACTTTAATCCCAGCAGTCAGGAGGCAGAGGCAGTTGGATCTCTATGAGTTTAAGGCCAGCCTCGTCTACGTAATGGGTTCCCGGCCTACTAAGGCTACACAGTGAGACTCTGTCTCAAGAAACAAAAGAAAACGAAAGGAAAGAAAAATAGTTGGTGGTGGTCTCCAGCTGAGTCAGCTCAAACTGGCCTCAGGAAATTGCTTACTGGAGAAGCGTGCATAACAACCTTTTCAACCCCAATATGTATCCTTAAATTTAGAAAAAAAAGTATTAGCTATTCTTTTTTTAAAACGTTTCCTTTTTTTACATGCTTAATGTTTAAAACCTGCTTGTTTGTATATGCACCACATGCTTGCAGTTACCCTAAAGGCCAGAAGAGGATGCTAGAATCTCAAATCTCCTGGAACTGGAGTTACAGGCAAGATTGTGAGCCACTTGTCTATAAGTGTTGGTAACTGACTCTAGTCCTCTGCAAGAGCATCAAGTGCTGTTATCCACTCTGAGCCATCTCTCCAGCCCCCTTGTACATCTTCTTACACTAAATTCTGGGCAAAATAGGCTTCCTAGAAGAATGTAGCCCGGGTGCTGGAGAAATGGCTCTGTGGTTGGGAACACTGGCTGTGCCCTTAGAAGGCCTGGGTTCAATTCTTATCACCCACATGGTGGCTCACAGCTATCTGTAACTCCAGTTCCAGATGTTCCACAGCACCAGGCATGCATGTGGTACTAAGATATTTGTGTGTAGACAAAATACCCATAGTCATAAAATAAACAGTATTTTTTAAAAATGTACCTTTCCTGGAATTTCTCACCTAGAGGAAGGCATAGGAAAAAGAATTACAGAGGAAAGAGAAATTTAAGCCCTGTGCCTGCCAAGATTGAGGCCTTTGCTGCTTGACTCTTGTTCTTGCATGCTTGCTAAACTTCAATTCTTATATAAGTGGCTTATATTTGTGGCTTGCTATATTGCTGTATCCAGTTTGAATTCTCTTTGGGGAGCCCAAGAACAGTGGCTTGCTGGGATGATGGGGCGCTGGGGGAAACTGAAGAACCTCTCCAAATACAGCTGTCCATAGGACCTCCGATTCATGCTAGGCTTTATTTAAAAATCCCCTGCAGTTATTTGGAACACTAGGGAGGGTGGTCAGGCTCACATATATGAGCTCCACATTGTCCCATATGGATAACTTGGGCTTTCTCAGCTCGGAGTGAATTGCAATGCAAACACAGCTCCAAGCTCCACTTAGCAGTCTTGTGGGGCTGCTTCTCCAGAGAGAGAGAGAGAGAGAACCACACTGCACCAGCCCTGGAGCAGTTAGCAGGGGCAACAGCAGGGTTCTCTTCCCCATTCTGCTGATCGAGTGCTTGTGATTTTCACCCATGTGTCCATTATCTAAAGGCATCAGGATGCTTGGGGCCCTGGTGCTCCTGCAGAAGCTGTGTTGCTAGTGGCTAAAACCAAAGCAGTTAAAGGAGCAGACCCTAGAGTTGTTTATCTCAGGACAGTTTCCAACCATCCTTCCCTGGGAGATCTAGAACCAGGCAGAGAGCAGCATCCAGAGTGTGGAGAGACTGGGGCTTTGGAGAGAGAGGCTTGCTGAGGCCTGAAAGACAAAGCCTGCCCCCTGAAGTATGAAGTGCAACTTTGCTTCCCCACGCAGGCTGATTGGAGAAGGGCCAACTTTGGCTGTCTGAGGTTTGGTCTGCTGCTGGAGTGGACACCAGGGGGCATCGGCGACCTCCCCATAAAATACTGTCGTGCCCATAGCAAAACAGTTGGACTGTTATGTTTCCTGGTGAAGGGCTCCCCACTGCCACACTCTGCTTTGCCATTGCAGGCTTGCATCAGGTCGCCTTTCTCCTTTGCTTCTGTGTGTCTGAGAGTTTTAACTTCTAGCATCCACCACCTTCAGTCCTTAGAGTCAGGATATGCAGTCAAAGGAGAAGTGTCCCTCAGAACCAGTACTGAGTTCCCTAAACATCCATTTGCAGCAAGCAGAATCAGCGTGTCTGTTCTGGGCAATGATGGAGAGCTGGCAGCTAGATCCAGAGGAGCATTTGAGTAGAGTTCTCATCCCTCCACAGGAATGGTGGGCAGCAGTTTGCGGGAAGAATGGGGTGGGGGGTCGTGTTCTGTTGGGAGGGTATGGGTTGGCCTTCTGAGGAACATGAGGGAGGGGTTTTCCGCTCCCTTCTATCTGAAAGATGCAGCAAGAGAACTGAGGCTGACTTCCTAAGTCTATGACAGCCCAGCTCCTCACTGCAGAGGAGGAAAGAGGAGGAGGGGCTGCTGCACTGTAGTGGGCATGTCCTATTTTTTTGTTTGTTTGTTTTTCAAGATGGCATTTCTCTGAGTAGCCCTGGCTGTCCTGGAGCTCACTCTGTAGACCAGGTTGGCCTCAAACTCAGAGATCTACCTGCTTCTGCCTCCCGAGTGCTGGCTGGCATTAAAGATGTGCACTACCACTGCCCTGCCTGGCATGTTCTTAAAATAGTGCAAGAAAATTAGCCATATTTCTGGTCACATATGTTATGATAGGGACAGATTTTAGGCCTGGTTGGTGGGAAGGTATAAGGTAGGGTTAAAGCCAAGAGTAGTAATCTTTAAAACAGCTAAGACCCCCAAACCAACTCAGATGACTCATGTATGTTCTTTCTCCTTCTCCTCCTCCTCCTTCTTGTTTGTTTTTTTAAGACAGGGTTTCTCTGTGTAGCAGCCCTGACAACCAGACTGGCCTTGAACTCACAGAGATCCGCCTGCCTCAGCCTCCCGAGTGCTGGAATTAAAGGCGTGCGCCACCACATCCCGCAAGGCAGCTAGCTATCCTAGACAGTTGCTTTAAATAACATTTGTGGGAACTTCTAAATGAGGCTCTGATGCAGCGAGCGAATCTGTGGCTGAGGAGCTACGCAGCGGCTTCCGGCAGTCACGTGACATGATGGTTACGTGCCCAGCTTTTATTTCATGTTTTGAGTGTTTGATCACATGTGTGCTTGGTACCCGAAGAGGCTAGAAATGGTCTTGGTTCCCCTAGAACTGGAGTTGCAGACAGTGTGAGCCACCGTGAGAGAGCTGGGACCTAAACCCTGGTTGGCAAAGAAAGCACCGAGTGCTTAATCTCTGGGCCAGCCTTCTGGCCCCACACGTGAGAACTTTGATTTGACTACAGTCACGTTCTTCCTCAAAACCATTGAGGCTGCAGAAACAGCTCAGCAGAATGGTGTTTGTCCAGTGTGTGCAAGGCCCAGAGTTTGACTGTCAAGAACAAAAATATTTATTTTAGTTTTTTGAGACAGGGTCTCTCTGTGTAGCCCTGGCTGCCCTGGTACTTGCTAAGGAGACCAGGCCGGCCTTGGTCCCAGTACTCCACAGAGATTTCCCTACCTCTGCCTCTGGAGTACTGGGATTAAAGGTGTGCACCACCACACCCACCTTAAGAAAATATTTTTAAAATTACATTTTGTTGGGAGCTACAGATCACTGGCCCCTTGGCTTTCTTTGCCTACAGCTGCTCTGAGCACGAGACCTTGATGGCAGGCTGAGAAGACCCACAGCTGAGAGATCCTGAGAGTTGGGCGTGGCTAAGGATCCCTACAGAAGCTTCCCTGAGCACAATAAACTGGGCATTGGCCTTCTCTGTCTGTTTTTAAGTCTCCAGCTTAGTTCCCGGCTCGTCTTGTCGTGGTGGCACGGGCGCTATAGGACAGGAACAGGACCTTCGGCTTTTACAACATTTATTTGTGAGATCTCACAAGATGAAAATTGTTCTTCTTAAAAAATAATAAAAGGGGGGCAGGGGTGTTCTTCTTGAACACGGGGCACAGGACAGACACGCACGGCGGAACAAACACAGACACGACACGGCGGCTCCCACGTGGGTCCACTTTAATGGGGGAGGGAAACACAAAAGGACGAAGGATATGGGACACACGAGGAAAAGGCAGGACAAGAGGAGAAGGGGGGAGAGAGGAGAGGGAGAAAGAGAAAGAGAGAGAGGGCCTTGTGTGGCCCTGCCTTTTTAACGGGGAGCGACAGGTATCCGTAGTCCAGGGGGAGCATGGGAGTTGTAGTTTTTCAAAAGAACAACAAAAATGATAATGGTGATAATGGTAAATCCAAATAAATCCTTTCTTCTAAAAGAGAGACAAAGACAGAGAGACAGTGAGACAGAGATAGAGAGAGGGAGAGACAGAGATAAAGGAGAGAGACAGAGAGAGAGGGAGAGACAGCGGAGAGAGAATATGCTATAATAGGGAATAGATGAGATTAACGCTAACGTCCCAGGACTTGGAAGGGAGGTTCTTGCTCCCTTTCAGGCCCCATTATGTCTGCCCTAGGGTCCTGGCGAGCTCTTTCTGCTAATGCTCCCTCCCCACCCCCACCGCTGCCTGTGTTGTGAGGCTGCCTCGGCTCAGCTGAAGGGAAATTTGTATATCTCCATGAACCTTTCTTTTCACTCCGGCCCAGTCTCCTGTCCCTGTACTCTCTGTAGCAGTCGGCCATCTCTGTGGATCTAGAGCCCGAGGCTGCCCTCTGCTCACCTAGGCTCTGGCCACACACGATACTGCAACTCCTACCGGGAGGCCTACTGCCTCTACACTCTGCGGTTGTTTGCCTACCTCGCTTCCTGCGCCATTCAATTCAATTACCCAGGGTGGGTTAGGTCTTCCTGGCCAGCCCCTGCCGGATGCATCTGAGCAAAGCACCTTCTAGATCACACACCACTCCCCAAATTACTCGCGCTGCTTTCACTCGGTGAAATACTATAGCCTAGCTGGTGGCTGCTGGTAACCCTGATCTCTGGGGGGGAAACAAGAGCCTGGCTTTGTAACATTTGCCAGTTTCTGAGATGTAAATACTCCCACCACAGCCAATTTCAAGCCATCAATCTGACACCGCTGAGCAGAGCGGAGAGGAGAGCTAGGAAATGAGAAAGCTTCAGAAACCGAGCGTGCACATCCTGCCAGGAAGCTGCAGTTCTCAGGGCTCCGCAAACCAATCTCTGTCAACATCACTGTAAAAAGAGCCACACAGTTCATCTCCACGCTGGTCCTAGTGTTGCATGTCTGCATCCCAATGTGGCATCCCAGCTACTCAGGACGCTGAGGTAGGAGGGAAGGGTAGAGAACCCACATCTGCTGGGAATGGTCTCTGGGGCTGAGGAAGGAGGCCTGCATGTTCAAGGTCAACCTGAGCTTTTACACAATGAGTCCAGGTCTCAAAACAACAAATAAAAATAAAATTTTATATTTATTTTTAGGTTTTTCTTATTCCCAAATATTTCTTAGGTGCTACGGAAGGAGGTGTGTGCCCTTTACCCATTCATATACTGAAGCTGCAACTCCCAGCGTGATATCTGGAGTTGGGGTGTAGGAAGTGAGGTTGAATAAGGTCATAAGGATGGGACCGGTGGTGGTTTCCATTAAAATGGCCTCCACAGACTCTTAGGAAGCCGCATTATTAGGGGTGTAACCTTGTTAGAGGAAGTGTGTCACAGGGGTGGGGCTTTGGGGTCTCAGAAGCTTGTGCCAAGTCCAGTGTCTCTCCCTGTTGCCTGTGGATCCGGATGTAGAACTCTCAGCTACCCCTCCAGCACCATGTAGGCCTGGGTGCCACCATGCTTCCCACCATGACGATAATGGGCTATATCTCTGAAACTGTAAGCCAGCCCCAGTTAAATGCTTTCCTTTATAAGAGTTGCCATGGTCATGTAGTCTCTTCACAGCTATGCACTGACTAAGTCAGGCCCCCAGCCAACAGGGAGGAAGGCGCGCTCACTGCAGTCTGCCAGCATGCACAGAGCTCCGGGCGCACACAGGCTGCAGGACTCAAAGAGGACTCAGAATGAGCACACCTTGCCAGCATTTCCTAGTGCCCACACTCACATGTACACGCACACGTACACACACATCAGGAAAAACTGGAAAAATTTAAAAGGGGTTGGGACATAGCACAGTAGGCCCTGTATCAATCCCCTGCCCAACAACTAAATAACAAACGAGTAGCTATTTGCTTGTTACTGTTTTTCTTCAATGTTTATTGGCCCTTAGACATTGTTTCCTTCTGTGAAGAGTTCAGCTCATATCCACACTCTCCTGTTCTCACCATGACACTGTGAAGGAGACAGGAGTACAGCAGGCCACTTCACACTAGGAGGAGGGGCCCCTGGAGTCGCTTCCAATCGGTGCGCCAAACACCCTACCCTCTGTTCTCGGGTACCTGTGGCAGCCACCACCACCTTCATTTTACAGATGAAAAAGGGACAAGGAAAGGCTAACCTGCCTGAAGTCAACAGCTGTGACAGGCCTGAGCTCACTCAGCGTCCTGCGGCCACTCGAGCAACTCCCCCTCTTCTCAGAGGGAGGACCAGGAGGGAAGCGGCTGCTGTCAACTGGAGGCCTGGAGGTCCACCCAGTCCCACACGTGCAGAGAGGCATCGCTTGCCGCTGACAACAAAGTTCTGGGTTTGCAAGGGTGCCAGGTGTGGGTGGTGACCAGAGGAGCAGCGTCCACCTCATTTCCCTCCAGGAAGATGTGGCCTTTGTGAGTGAAGAGAGGCTCCACTTGGCTTTCCTTTCCATCCCATGATGTGACGTCATAGATCTGCACTGTCCCATCAAAGCCTGGAGGACACAAAGGAGAGGAGTGACCCTACATCCCTCTCTTTCCTGGGCAACTTCCTCTGCCATGAGACACTTGGAGGCCACCCACGGAGAAAGCTACACCCGCAACAGTGGGGGTGTCCCCATGAGCAGCTGTGAATACCTGTCACCCACCCACAGAGTATTGGTTACATAGCTAGGCCTGAGGTGGATGCACGGGGGGGTGTGTGTGTGCGCGTGTGTGTACGCATGTGTGACTAGCTGTAAGTCAGAGAGGCGAACCTTAAGCATCATTTTTCAGACAGTCCACTTTGTTTTTGTCACAGGTCTTTCCATTGGCCTGGAAACGCACCAGTTCGGCTGGGCTGGCCGGCCAATGAGCTCTAGAGCTGCCTGTCTGTCTCCCTGATGCTGGAACTAGAAGAACATCCTTGTTGGGACTGCAGACCGCAGCCCCTTGACTTTCTTTGCCTGCCTCAGACCCTTTGCCTGCTGGAGTGAACTGGGCAAAACCTGTTTTCCTGTGCCTGCCGCTGCTCTGGGCATGAGACCCTCATGAGTTACTGATGGCAGGGGAGTGGGTTCTGGTGGGTTTACAGCTGAAAATCCCAGGAGCTAGGGCATGGCTATCAGATAAGGATCCCTACATAAGCTTCCCTGGAGCAAAATAAAGTTGGCATTCTTGTTTCAAGGATGACCCATGTCCCCGTGTCTCTGTGTGTCTTTATGTGTTTAAATCTCCAGCCCCTTTTCCAGCTCACACACCATCCCATAGTGCAGCACTACACACACTATCACATCCAGCTTTTCCTCCTTCACCCCCCCCCCATCCCCCTATCTCTGTGAGACACAGTCTATGTAGCCCTGGCTGACCAGGAACACTCTATATAGACAAGGCTAGCTTTAAACGCACAGAGAACCACCTCCTCTGTCTCCCCAGTGCTGGGATTAAAAGTACGGGTGACCACGGTTGGCAGTGTCCAGGATTACATGGATTCTGGGGATCAAGCTTAGAACCTCAAGCTCGCATGACAGGCTTTACTGAGTTATGCCCAATGCCAACATGTGTTATCTTTAATCTTCATAACAGCATCTCCATAGGGCATGGAGACAGAAGAAACTTTCAACCCTTTTCAATGCACTCCAAATTCCAACCCCTCCACCTCTGAGTCCTCAGCAGACAGCCTTGTCTCTAGTGTTGGGCCTCTTGTCCATCCGCTGAGGTCCAGCTGCCCCATCCCACGCTGCTCTTTCCTGTTCTCTCTGGCACTGTTTCTTCTGGATCCTGAACTTCCCTTTGTGCCCTCAACAGTCCTTTCTCACTGGCTTCTAGATGGCCCCACGGAACACACCCTTGCAATGACAACCCCAGGATCCAGTGTGGCTTCAGTTAAGAACACAAGCAGACCAGCAGCTCGTGGAGATGCTGCCACCTCTTTTGGGTGCAGCCTTGAGCTGTTCCGGGTCTTACTGTCTACAAGTCTCTCAACACACCTGGACCTCTGCTAGGCTGGTGATGGCCACTGCTAGTTGGTGCAAGTTCGGTGGCCAGGGCGGGGAGCGACCTGCCTTTGAGAAGCCAGCCCAGAGACCAAAGCGGTGCTCGGGGTAGGCAACCTGAACTTCTGCAGCCAGGTTAGGTACGAGGGGTACAGATTCCTTCCCAAGCTACCAGCCCCGGGAAGAGCAATGGTGTAACAGACACACCCTTCTCAACAGTACCTGAAATAGCCAAGCAGTTGTCCAGGCCTGGAGCCCAAGTCACTCGCAGCAGTTCGGGGTCAGGGCTGGGTTTGGACACGGGGCACTGGGCTGAGCTCACAGGGTGACAGAGGTTCCGGAAGTCAAGGAGACGGAGCTGCCCATCTGAGCCAAGGCTGGCGATGCAGGGCCCTGGGCCTTGCCCCTGGTTTCTAACGTCTGCACACCATCTCTCTCCACTAGAGCCAGGGCTGGGCCTGAGAGTCTCCAACGGTGCCCACTTCTGGCGTGTGTCCACAAGCCCCAGGCGACCTGAGGTGCCACAGAAAGCAAAGCTGTCCGCATCTAGAACCTGAAGGCTGCTCAACAACTCGCTGTCACTGGTACCTAGAAGACGGGGCAAAGAAAGAACGCTGGAGACCGGCGGGCCTGACAATGTGGGCTGCGCCAGGCCGGTCAGAGCAAGTCATGTTTACACCTCTGCTTTATCTTGCTAGTCTGCTCTACTGGGTGGGTGCTGAGCCCCGGAGGCCACGGTTAGTACCGTACGCCCCAGCCCCAGGTTTCCCCGGCAGCTGGCAGAGGCCCTAGCCATGTCTCGGGGCTGAGCTGGCTCGAGGAGCCGGCAGGGGGCGCACTGCGACAGTACCTGAGCTGTATGTGGTCTTCTGGGATTCTATGTCCACAGTCCTCAGGCCACTGAGCCGAGTCCCGTGGAGGATTCCAGGTGCTGCAGAGGAGAAGACAGACACCCGAGGCCAGAGACTCTCCTCTCTGTCCTGCACATCAATGGTACGGACGGCTTCGATGACATCTGAAGGAAAGGGGAAGAGGCCAAAGCGCAGAGAATCAGTGGGGGCTGGCCAGAAACCCCTGACATTGAGAAGGGCAAGGAAGATGGGAGCTGAGACGGTGCTGAGAAAAAACACTCGGGGTTTTGTTCACATTCTTGAACCTGCCAGCAGCACTTTCATGTCTTCATGATCTGCCTTACGAACTATTTTTGCAAACGGGAGACAATGAGTCATTGTGGCCACCTTGAAAGCAAGCAGTTCTGACTTGTTTGGCAGAGAAAAGATGAAGGAAAGGAAGGAGCACTTGACTGATGTCAGTCACATCTCCAGAGAAAAGGAACAAGTTGAGTTCACAAACCAGCCCTGCTTCTTCCCGAACACGCTCTGGGAGCTCACGGCTGCAGGTGTTGCTGATGAAAATGAGAAGACAGGAGGGCCTGCCTCTAATACAGATTTGAAAAAGATGTACTCCGGTTTTCATCTTTGCACATTGATTACTTTAGTATTGTGTCTGCGCACAGGTGTGGGTCAGAGAAGAACTTGCAGGCATCACCTCTTTCTCTCCACCGAGAGGGTCCTGGGATTGAACTTAGACTTCCAGATGCTCAGGCTGGGCAGCAAGTGCCTTTACCTGCTGAACCATCTTGCTGGACCTTTTTTTATTTTTTATTTTCCTTCTTTTTTTTTTTTTTTTGGGAAAGGGTTTCTCTGTAGCTTTGGAGCCTGTCTGAACTAGCTCTTGTAGACCAGGCTGGTCTCAAACTCACAGAGATCCGCCTGCCTCTGCCTCCCGAGTGCTGGGATTAAAGGTGTGCGCCACCACCGCCCGGCCCTTCTTCTTTTTTGAAACAGGGTCCTACTAGTCCAGGCTGGCCTTAACCTCTTGATTCTCTTGTCTCCATCTCCCACTGCTGGAATGGAATATAAATTTTAATTTTGTTTGGTTTCATCTCCGTAGTTTTACTTTGTCTCAGGCTGCTTGGTCTCTAGCTGTTTCTAGTCTCCGCATTCTACATCACTTGAAGCCTTTTTTATTTTTTTTTTCTTTAAGTTTTTGGAGATAGGTCTCATTATGTAGACCAGGCTGGCCTCAGACTCACAGAGATCTACCTGTCTCTGCCTCCCGAGTGCTGGGATTCATTTGGTGCTTCTCTTGATAGCACCTGTAACCATTTGGGACAAGACATTTGCTGCACAAGCTACTTAAAAGAGAAATTCTTGTTTTGTGTTTTCATTCTCCACAAAAGAACCCATTATTTCGCGCCCATGCTGTATGAAGATGAAGATCTCCGTGTCTCTAGTTTTAAGGACAGGCATTGGTCAGAACGGTGAGGGGTGGGGTACGAGAAGGGTATGACATGGCTGAACAGGAGTATGTGGCTGTGTGCTCCTTCAAACAGTCCCAGCACCGCGAGCAGAGGGATGTCTGGGCTCCCAGGGCCATGGCTCCCCCTATCGCATGGCATCTGGACTTCTCAACACAGGAGCAGACAGACACAACAGCTGGTCTCCAGGAAGCACCAAAAGGCTGCAGCTGAGGCCACTTCAGCAGAGCCTGCCTGGCTCTCCTGGGTCACACTTCCCTGACTTCCCTGCCTGAAACCAATTCTCCCAGGACCTGCTGCTCTGAGCCAGGGGAGGGGTCTTAGCTGCAGAAGGAGAGACTATTTCTTAAACATCTTTTTATTATTATTATTATTATTTTATTATTATTATTTTCGAGACAGGGTTTCTCCGTAGCTTTTGGTTCCTGTCCTGGAACTAGCTCTTCTAGACCAGGTTGGCCTCGAACTCACAGAGATCCGCCTGCCTCTGCCTCCCGAGTGCTGGGATTAAAGGCATATGCCACCACCGCCCGGCTAAAAAGAGACTATTTCAAAGATTCAGGAGGGGCTGAGATATAATCCAATGTCCCAGAATCTGCCTGGCGCATCTGAGGCCTTGCACTCCCTTGCCATCCAGTATCATAGTAATTACACGCATACAGAAAACAAGAATCCAGCCTCTGGCCAGGCAGTGGTGGTGCACACTTTTAATCCCAGCACTTGAGAGGCAGAGACAGGCAAATTTCTGTGAGTTTTAGGCATTTGTGAGATGAGACCACCCTGGTTTACACAGTAAGTTCCAGGACAGGCTGGAATATAATTCTACGGTTATATAGTAAGACCCTGTTTCCTGCCCCTCCGCCAGGAAAAAACAAAAGCAAAACATCACCACCACACACACCGATGAGAAGAAAAATACCAAACTGGGATAAATGATTAGCAATGTATCTAATGAAGAATTTGTATCCGGCACATACAAAGAACTTTATACCTCAATAAAAGCCAGCAAGTCGGTTGTTGGTGAGAGGCTGCCATTTCACTAAATCTATGGTTGGCTTCACAGCCACACAAGGGATGTCCAGGGCTGTTAGTGGAGAAATGCAAACGAGAGCTACAGTGACAGACAGCACCACACCCATTAGCACAGCCTTATAAAAACGGTAGGGTTAGGGACAAGCGCATGCCTAGCAGGTGCCAGGTTTAATCCCTAGGCATAAAGACAGTGGAAAATGTTGGTCAGGCCATGGAAAATGGGAACTTTTACACATTGCTAATGGGAACATCCATGAAACCATTTTGTAAAACTTATGTATGTGTCTATATGTACATGTTCCTGCATGAGTTATATGCACCGTATGTGTGCAGGTGCCCATGGAGGTCAGAGGGTGTCTGACCCCTGTGAACTGGAGCTACCTGACAAACAAATGTGCTGGTACCCAAACCCGGGTCCCCTGCAGGAGCAGGGAGAGATCTTAACCCTGAGCCGTCTCTCCAGTCTCAACCTTTCTCCCCTCCCTCTTTCCTTTCCTTTCCTTTCCTTTCCTTTCCTTTCCTTTCCTTTCCTTTCCTTTCCTTTCCTTTCCTTTCCTTTCCTTTCCTTTCCTTTCCTTTTTCCT
>NC_022023.1:11223901-11226281 GCF_000317375.1 Microtus ochrogaster
TAGACCAGGCTGGTCTCGAACTCACAGAGATCCGCCTGCCTCTGCCTCCCGAGTGCTGGGATTAAAGGCGTGCGCCACCACCGCCCGGCTAACTTTTAATTTCTTAAAAAATAAAACAAAACCTCATAAATTTACCACATAATCCAGCAATATATGTCCATATCAATCAAGATTTGTACATTAGGGCTGGAACAGACAGACAAAATGTGTCATACCATCCAAGGGAACAGTATCAGCAATAAAAAAGACTCAATTACTGACGAATGCTATAACAAGGGGAATCTTAAAGAGCATACGCTAAGGGACAGAGGCCAGGCACAAGAGAATCCATGACAGGTTCCCTCGATAAGACTTTCTTCAGAATAGGCAAATCTACTACAGAGAAAATATATTGATTGTCTGGGACAGGGTGTAGGAGTGAGATTAATGGTTAATGGCATAACAGATCATATTGGGAGTGATAAAAATGTCCTAAAACTGATTTATAGCAATGGCTGTAAAACTTGGCAAATTTTCTTTAAAAATTATTGACCTATACACTCAATATGGATGAGTCTCATGTAGGTAAAATACACCTCAATAAAATCATTAAACAGCAGCAACACCAAAGGCCGCCACACGCATAGGGAAGCAACACAAGGAACTGGGAAGACCACACAGACAAGCGACCAGGAGGTGCACAGGGGTGAGCAAAACAGCACCCCTCACGGGAGCAGCAGTGAGGCCTGAGAGAAGGGACAGACATAGTGCTGCCTGTGGGAAGCTCTGCCACAGTGTGGGGAGGCCCACTTCCTGCTGTGAGTGCCTCTTACTGGCTGGGTCAGTGAAAGGGGACGTGCTCTGGTGCCTGCCGGACAGGGAC
Source organism: Microtus ochrogaster (assembly GCF_000317375.1). Lineage (NCBI taxonomy): Eukaryota > Metazoa > Chordata > Mammalia > Rodentia > Cricetidae > Microtus > Microtus ochrogaster. The sequence goes on from NC_022023.1 coordinate 11,224,764, forward strand.
CTGCAGTCCCTTGGTTATTCTCCACAAGGGGACTTCCTGCTCCTCTCAAGTGCTGTGTCTTCCAGGTAGACTGCCAGTGAACCTTCGCTCACTTGCTATTTTCCTCCCCGAGAACGAGCAGACTTTAAAAAGAGGGACCTCATCCATGCCTCCTCCTCCTCGAACTGAGTGCCCGTAGTGGCCCTGCCCACCTGAGAGGCCCTGGCTCTCTAGCGGCTCTGCCAGCAGCTGGGTTGTAAATTCCAGTCCTGGTGGAAGCTCAAGGAAGCTGGAGCGTTTGACCTGTCTGTCACACTGTGGACACTAACGCATCTGTGTGGTACAAAAGCAGACAGAAACTGTGCTGTCCCGTCCTCTCCCTCAAGTGCTTCTTACTGGCTCAGCTTAAGGACCAGGGCTGTGTGAGTCGTTTTCCTAAAACCCCAGTGTCCCCCAAGTGAGCGTCACTCACCATTGTCCTCTCCAGTCTGCCACACCTGCAAGTAACGCCCGGGAAGGCCACTGGTCACCAGCAACCTGTTCCAGAGACAGAAAACCTCAGTCCAGACAGAGGGACGCTCATCTTCACCCTGGCAGCCTTTCCCCTCCAGCCCACTCAGGATCCCTCATTCAACAGCCCAGCAGGCTCACCCTGCCTTAGGGACAGGCTCACACCTCAGAGAGAGCCACAGACCACGCCCAGGCTTTCACAGGTCATGACGTCACCTGGAGAGGACACACGTGGGGAGCCTGAACACACAGCCTTGACAGCACTTTCCACTCTGTATCTGGTCCTGGAGCAACCCCTAGGGACCTGGAGCCTCCACTACTCAAAATGGCTGCTGAGCTCCTGGTTTCTTCATAGGCTAAACCTGTGTGCCCCGGCCCGATGTGCACCCGCCTATGCTGCAGACTGAGAAACGGGCACTGCTGAGCATTTCCCGTCATCTCCAAAGAATGGAAGGTCTGAGACACAGACTGGCCGTACCTGGTATCTGGCACGTGCTTTAGGTCGAAGACAGATCTGTCTGAAAATCCTCCATGGCACACTTTAAAATCTCTCTCCGGGAATAAACCCTAAAACACAAAGGGGTGGGGGCAATCAGACAGTACTTGAATTTTTCTTTTCTTTCTTTCTTCTTGTTTTTTGTTTTGTTCTGCTTTTTTGAGGCAGGGCTTCTCTGTGTAGCCCTGGCTGTCCTGTAACTAACAACTCTGTAACCAGGCTGGTCTCAAACTCATAGAGATCCACCTGCCTCTGCCTCTCGAGTGCTGGGACTAAAGGTGTGTGCCACCACCACCCAGTTAGCTCACAATTTTCTATAACTGTTGTCCCGGGGCATCCAGCAACCTCTTCTGACCTCCAAGGATACCAGGTGTGCACGTGGTATTCAGACAGGCGTGTTGGCAAAACACTCATACACATAAGATAAATATATATATATATATTTTTTTGGTTTTTCGAGACAGGGTTTCTCTGTGGCTTTGGAGCCTGTCCTGGAACTAGCTCTGTAGACCAGGCTGGTCTCGAACTCACAG
>NC_022023.1:11226920-11235502 GCF_000317375.1 Microtus ochrogaster
AGCTGTGCTGGGAATCAAACAGGTTGTCTGGAAGAGCAGCAGGTGCTCTCAGCCCGAGCCATCTCTCCAGCTCAGGAAATCCATTTCTGATATAGTAAGATTACCCTTTATCTGTAGCCTGCTCTTTTGGGAACTACAAAACTTTCATCAGCAATCCACTCCTATACGCAGGAGCTTCCTCCTGCTGGATTTTATGGGCAGACTCAATGCTTGTCAGGGATGGACGGTACCTGGTGGGCAACAGGCACTCCGGGAATGCACAGTAAGTACTAGCTGATCATAGAGTCAGCGTCTCTGTTTAAGTTACCTGGTTCTCCTTTACAGAGAGTCTGAGCGGCAGTATCAAATGAAGGATCTCATTTTTTTTCGAACTTTCAAAACCAGCAACAAAGACTCCTGAAACAAAACAGTAACTACGAAAAACAGAAACACTGTGGATCGTGGCTGGATTTATAAATTCTCCCAAAGAATAAATTTCTTCCCTGTTCAAAAGTGGGTAGTCTTGGGTCAGGAGATGGAAGTTGAATAGGTCTCTAAAGGCTGAGTCCTTTAGAGACTCAGCCCAGGGGGCAGAGATTCATCCCCTTTAGTGGCAGGCTAGGTATATTACCTTTTTCACCGATCCACTCAAGGACTCGAGTGGCCCCTGAAAGGTCAAACGCGTGGAAATCTTGGTACCTGCAGGATAGGGGTACAAAAGTCATACGGTGCACGACACCAAGAACTCTGCTATCGCTGTAGGATTAGCGGTCCAGGCTCTGGAGTCAGCTAGATATGGGACTGAGTCTTTTTACTACCTGTGTGTATCGGACCAGGCACCGACCCCATTCTTATCTGTGGAACTACCAGGGTTCCGCAGAGCTGATTTTCCCAAGTTGAGATGATCACTGGAAAACCTGTGTTCAAGTTAACCTAGAGGCCAGCGCAACATAACCAGTCTTCACGAATGAGCGAGCATCTGGCCTCATCACTTGCTTACAAAAAGACCGAGTGTCCCAGAGCGAGAGGCCGGGAATCAGGACCCTCCCCGCCCGGCCGTGTCTGGGCACCGCCCGCGAGCCCACCCCCGGGTCCCTGCTGCCCGCGCCCTCTCCCACTGCCCACCAGACCCGCCCACGGCCCGATTTACAAGCGCAAGGACTCCACCAGCCAGTCCTCCGCGAGCTCCATAGCAACTGTCGCTTCCGCCACTCCACTTCCGCCAGTCTGACTTCCTGGGCAGGCGCGCGTTCTCGCGAGGAGAGGGCGTGGTTTTCCGCCTAGCTGTGTCGGGAGCGATCAGTGCGGCGCGCAGCCCTGCTGATCCTGGGGAAAGAAACGGCGCAGGAACAGAGATTCTTCGATGTCAGCTCCAAGCAGGACCGGAGACATCAAATATGTCCTTGTTTTAGGATCAAGTATGTGCAGCCGAAGAGCTGTCAGTGTCCCAAAGCCAGGTACAATACAGACTCTATTGGAACTTAAGGTGAACAGTTAATTTAAAAGTTTGCGTGAATATGCTCGTGAAGGATACTTTAGGATTTTTTTTTTTTTAAAGGAATCTTGTTGGGCTAGAGATGTAGGTCAGCTGGTGGAGTGCTTGCTTGGCATGCACGAAGTTCGCTTTCCAGTACCGCGTAACTCCCACCCCACCACACACACACATACACACACACACACCGGCATGGTGGCGCACGCCTGTAATTTCAGTGCTCAGGAGATAGAGGTAGGAGAATGAGAAGTTTTAGATCATCACCCGCTACATAGGGAGTTCGAGGCCAGTCTACGTTACACAACACACTGTCAATAAAGTATCTGACACTCGTTTATATTCGATAACTGACACCCTGTACGGAGGTCCCTAGCACCAGAGAAGACTAAGAGCACAGCAGAGCTGAATTCCGGCGTGGTTCTCTCCTGTGCGTACCAGGTCCTGCACTAAAGCTTGGGATGAAAGATGGGGTGAGTGTAGCATAGGTCAGCATCGTGTAGGCAGCCCACCGTCGCAGGCAGAGACACTTTTAGGTCGTAGAAACGACAGTGAGCCAGAGCAGCCAACCCAGTATCTAACTGCCAAGAGTTGGCAATCATTCATTGCCCGGTTGGCACCATTGTGAGGGGTGATGGGCTTTCCTGAGACCACCCCATTGACAAACACACCACCCTCCAGAGTCCTTTCCCCTTTCTTCAAACGGGGGCGGGGGGGTGTGTGGAAGGAGAGGCCCAGACAGTCTGTGTAAAGAGCAGTGTTTTTATTTGCAACTTCACCAGGGAAGCAAGAAATGCAGCAGGAGAGCCTTGCTGTCTGCATCATCAACATTCCTGGTGACCCAACCAGAAATCACAGTAAGGGAGGAACACATTTGAGCTTAGGATCTTCATCCGATGGGGCCACTGCTGGGGTTGTGTTCAGCAGCTGCCCTGGATGGACACATTCTAAGCCGTGTTGTGTTCCTCCCGTTATTGGCATCACTTCTTCAGTACTGGCTCCAGCGATCCCCTGTACTGAAGGCAAAAAGAGAAGACTTGACCGTGGAGTCCACAGACCATAGGGATGTGCTGGGTGTGCACAGAAGTGGGCAGGAGTGGGCTCTCGCCTGGGTCTCTGAGTTGCCCAGAATACAGCACCAATTTCACAGGGTTGTCATGACAACTGAAGGGCATCACGGACATCAAGTCCGAGGCACACGTGCCAGTGCCACTCCTCTGCCACCCCAAGCTCCGCCCCAGACCTCTCTGATGCTCCCTCCCACTGGCCTTGGCAGTATTGCTTCCTCAGGGAGTCTCTGGTTGGTCTTGATATTTCAGGCCTTCAAAATAATGCCCCTAGAGGTGATGCTATCTCTCGCTGGACCCTGACAACCCAACCTTCTTGCTCTTGCATTTGAGGTTCCTAGGATGATTGCTGGGACTCTGCAGGTAGACTTTCTCGAAGGACTGTCTCTCCTTGCAGCACATGTGCACTGCTAGGCACAGGGTAGGGGAAACAAACGGGGTCAGCAGCAGGAACTGCCAGGGGCTCGCAGACAGGTGGTAGAGCTCCTGCTTACCAAGAGCTGGCTGTGTGCCCAGCACCATACTGTACATGGGACATAAACGGGCCCATTGTCTCCATTTGATGAAGAACATGAGGCTTAGAGTGACATTTCTAAGGCCACCCAACTACTAAGCAGCTAAGTGGGACCCTGGCATACATTTCCACCCCATCACACTGCCTTCTGCACACAGCAGTAAGTACCAAGGAGAGTGATGTGCCCTGGGGCCAGCACCAGAAGCAAAGAGTGGAGGAGCTGCCACCCAGCCAGGCAGGACCCTAAGGCTTGAGCACCACAGGTTAATGCATTCCAGCCAGTGGTGATTTGATCGCACTTCTCCCCGGGGGACATCAGCTTGATGTCTAAGGACTCCTCGTAAACCATCCTCCTGCCTCAACCTCTGAAGTATCAGGGACTGCAGGCAAATGCTCCATTCTTGACCGGGAGGGGACTTTGATTCTCACAGCTGGATAAGGAGAGGGACTGTTACTGACATCTGGTAGGTGGAAACCAGGGATGTGTTAAGCATCCTAAAGACACAGGACAGCCCCACAGAGCCTATACTGTTGAGAGCACTGGCATACGATAAAGCCTGCCGTTGGCAAGTGGACAGGAGATGGAAAGCAGGCTAGTTCTGAGTCCTGTCTCCACTCTAGGACTCAGAGGTCACAGCTTGGACCACAGCACAGCCTGGAACAGCAAGGTGGCCTTGGCTAGTGCAGTGGGTGACAACTGGGATGGACAAGGGTGTGTGGGACAGAGTAGGAAGGTCTGCTTAAGGGCTTGGACAATCCTAGTTTGTGACTTCAGGCTGGGGATGGGCAAAGAGGGACTTCTTCCCCCATGCAATCTGCTGCGTCATTTTCTGGTCTTTGGGTATTTGCTCTTTGAGCTCTGGGACCCTGGCTTTCTGGAATCCCTACTCGGCAGTCCCACCCTGAAGCCAAGCTGGGTGGCCCTTCTTCCATGTAGGTGCTAGGGTAGGGGCTCACCTGAATTGGGGAAGCTGGGCCACTGGGGTTCATGCCTAAAGCTTTCTTTAGCAGAAGGATTCTGAGCAGATCGTGACTCAGCTGCAGCCTCTGGTCCCTCTGGATGTTGGGAGGTGCTGTCCCCACCAGCGACAGGCTTGGGGGCTCCAGGCTTTTCTTGCCCATGAAGTGACCTAAAAAAAGAGGTGCCAGGGTACATGGAAGCTAGGGAGTGAGGACCCTGTGACCACAAGCAAGTTCTGGTCTAGTCCACCTTTCAGCTCTCACAGAGGGAAGACAAACGTTCCTGCTCAGCAAGAAGCCACAGACGTCTGGGTGGAGGCAAAGCTGACAGCCTCAGTTTTTCCCAACCCGCTGGAAGAAGGGTAGAGAGCCCAGGACCAGGGAGAGATGCCAGGGAAGGAAGTGGAGAAGGTGCCTTGGAGACAGATGGGCAGAGAAGACATGAGTGAAAAAAACCTAGCAGTCTGCTAAGGTAAGGGGGACCGACTGACTGACAACTAGAGCTAAGATGCTGGCCAGGCTCAGTCTTCAACTTGCCAAGTACGTGGCTGCTGGATTTGACCTGTTAATTCCCACTTGTTAAACTTGAGCCCCCAGGAGTTCTGTCACTACGAGCCTCCAGAGAGTTGAAAGGAAACTGGGGACCGAGGAGAATGAGGCACGCTAGTTGACGACCCCAAAGACTTACCGGTCGCCCAGAGGTTGCCCCGGGGGTGCACTCGGATCTTGCTGGCTCGGCTGCGGGGCTCCGGGAGATCCCAATTGAAGGGAGCGACGCCGGCAGTGAACAACACGAAGAGGAGGAGACTGCGAAGCAGCCAAGAGCCCCTTGTCGGCCCGGTCATGGCTGTGCCAAGCGGGTTCTTCTTTGGCACTCGGATATTAGTTAGCGAAGCCCGCCTTCCAGCCTTTTAAACTACTGTCTGAGCAGCGGAGCCCGCTGGAGGCGCTGAGCTCGCCCGCCCCGGTGCTCCGCCCTTCTCAGGCTCCGCCCCCAAAGCCACCGTGGGTGGTCACTGCCTCACTGGAGTTTCGGCAGAAGCCCACCGCAGTTTTAGTGCAACCTGGCGTGTGGCACCGCCCCACAGCAAAAGTGGTTCCCAAGACCCTCCTTCGCCAGATTTCTGCTATCTTGTCGTTTTTACAGCAGCCCTCAAAGCTTCTCCTTGAGGCTAAAGTGAAGCGAAAAGTCCCCCTCCTGGTAGTGTGGGTGTTTAGCATCACCTAATAGAGGAACTTCATAAAGGCATTCTGTCACCTCCTCCATCTCAAGACATCTGACCCTTGCTGGCACCTCTCTGCTTTCTTACAGTTAGCACACGCTGGGTAACCTGGAAAAGTTCTGTGCCCAGAATGGGGATAAGATGATAGGGAAGGGAGCAAGGAGCTGTCCCCAGCAGTGGTACCACTTGGAGATCCTGGTCTATCATAATGGCAGGTGGCAGACCTGCCCAGCGCGTCGGAGCAGTAGAAAGAGCACTGGACCAGGGACGCTACTGTAAAATGGAAATAACCATACTGCTTATACCTTTAAGAGTTTCACATCTTTCAGTACAACCATTATGGAGCAGCCCTGTCTTCTTGTGGAATTGTCCTGACTGGTCTTGGAAAGGATCTCCATTGTCCTCACTTAGTGAGCGGGGCAGATATGTGCTCCAACCCCTGTATTGTTGAACTGTTCACTGCACACCAACATCGGGAGCACTGTGGGAGGGCCAGGAGGGGACACCACCTCCCCACTACCAAGAGTTCATCTTCTCATTGGAAACTAGGTCAAGGTATGACTGATGGATGGGGTGTGAAGTCTCGGAGCCTTTCCTGGAACGCTCGTGGGGCCTCCTAACCTGGCCCAATAATGGTACTTGCTAGCATGATCCTTTTGAGACAAAGTCTTGCTGTGTAGCTCTGGCTGGCCTGGAACTCACTATATAGACCAGGCTGAGTTGAATTTATAGCAGTCCCCCTGCCTCAGCTTCCCAAGTGCCGGGATTACAGGTGTGAGCCACCATACTTGGTTTGCTGTCCTAGCTCCTACACAAATAGCTGGCCGAGCAAGGCCCGGCTGTCCACCACAGAAGGGAGTCTGTGATGTTCCAGTGGGTATCAGAGGTTAACACATTAGGCATTTTCCTCAGCTGTGCTCTGCCTTTGTGTGGTGTGCATGTGTGCGCACCCCCCACCACCACCACCACACACGTGTGGAGGCCAGAGGATAACCTTCAGGGTTCAATTCCTACCTTCCATCTTGTTTGAGGCAGGACTGTCTTGTTTCTGCTGCTTTGCCAAGTCATCCAGTTCAGAAGACTGTGAGCTTCTGCATTATTCTCCCATCCCTTCACAGGAACATTGATTACATGTATGTGATAGTACATACAGTTTTTCATGTGGGTTCTAAGAATCTGGACTGAAGTCATGCTTGCTGCATCAAATGCTTTTCCTGCTGAGTCACCTCCCCAGTCCCTACCTTAGTTTCTGAGGTAGGGTCTCCTGCTGAAGCTGGTACTTACTAAGACCGGCTGGCCAGTAAGCCTCTTGTCCCCACCTCCCCCAGCACTGGGATTTCAGGTTTTGGCCAACAACCCTAACTTTTTATACAAGTGCTGGGAATCTGAACTTGGGTCCTTGTGCTTGGAAGGCAAGCACTTTACTGAGCCACCACCTGGTCCCAGGGAGCCTTTCTGCGATGCTGAGGTTCTGGAGTGTGGCATAGGGGACAGCAACAGTCGCTTTCTGGCCCCGGCTTTTCCTTGCAGTCTTGTTGCTTCTCACCCCCAGCCTGACATTTACACCTCTCTGTTCCTTCACAGCTTAGCCACGGTGTTCAGATATAGCTCTCTTCACCTTCCTGCACGCATCATTCCCTCTGCAACCCCTCCCTCTCTCCCGCATCCAGCATACTCCCAGCCTCTCTGCGGATGCAGAAACTAAGGGAAACTGTTGAGTGAGCGCTGCTTTCCTTAACCGCTTGAAGGAACTTACTGACAAGCCTGTCCCTTAAGTTATTGGCAAGGGTCACCCCAGAGGTTGTTATTCGTGCGGACATTTCACCAGAGCCAGGCTTCAGGTCTGTCATGGCACTTTTGGGGCACTACCTCATGCTCCCAAAGCTGTGAGAACAGCCACAGTTCTCCCTAACACACACTCCTGTTTTCCCATGCATCGCTTCAGTGCCAATTGAGTTTTGAGTTCTCAGGAAACAGAGCTAGTGGGCACTACCTCTCCAGTCTCATTGCTCTCCTATGGGTGACCCTAAGGCCGTGTTCTGATCTCACAAGTTCACTTATACAGAAGACCGGCTCCGGGTAACTAACACATACTCGGTTCACGGCTTAGAAGAGAAAGCCAGGAAGCTGCTACTGAGCTGAGCAGACGAGAGCCAGGGAATGTTATAAAGCCCTGCAGTGAGAGCCCAGGCAGCATTCTTAACTACTGCATATAATGTTCATGCATTTAGGGGGACAGTTACATAACCAAAGTGATATGCTCAACCCCAAAGAGGCCTCTAAAAAGGTTAGATTCACTGCGGAGCCAAAGGCTGGTCTTGAACTCAAAATGCTCTTGCTTCAACCTCTCTAGTACTGGGATGTGTGCCAACATCACTCATTATCTAAGGAGGTTTAGAGACTTAGGAATCTGGTAGAGAATCTTATATTTCTAAGAGACCTGATAATCTGAGCCACCCCGAGGAGGGGCTTTGAAAATGGAGGTTTGCCCATTTGACTTCCAAAGGTAGGAAAGGACATGGCACCCAGGGCAATAACAGTGACACAGACCTCTGCTGTGCAGACCGACCTCTGCCTCTCTCCTCGGTAAATCAGGTTACTCTGAGGCTTGTTAAATAGGAAACAACAGCTCTTCCCTTTGCAGTTATTGCTGGAACGGCTGCCGCCAAAATAAAGTTCAGTCCCTTGGTGACTTCTGACTGAAGCAAGCAAGCAGCATTTCAGTGTGCTCTCTCGGTTTAGGAAGATGAGGTCGGCTCCTCTTTCCGATGAGCTGGCACACAAGTGTAATGCCCCTTTGATCTCTGCACATTTGAAAAGATGATGACGCTCAGGCTGTGTGAGGACACTAGAGAGACAGCGGAGTGGCGAGGTCGTCTGGTCACCTGCACTGAAAAGGTGCAGAAAGAAAAGGCTAATGGCACAGCTGTCCACATGGGCGTCCACCCCAGCAGGGTGGTCATCACCAGGCTAACACTGGACAAGGCCGCAGAAGAGATCCTGGAAGGGCAAGCCCGGTCCCGTCCAGTGGGAAGGAAGGAGGGCAAACACAAGAGAGGAAAGACTGAGAAGATGCAGGGGGAGAAGAACCTCATGCACAACGTTCATTAAAGACGGCTTATGTGGAAGAAAACAGGGAAGGAAGGATCGCTATAAACTGTAAAGCACTTTTAGCCGAGCACCTGCTATGATCCTAGGAAATCAGGGTATGCACGCACCAGAGCATGGCTCTGCAACATGCCCGGGACACTACTTTGGTTTCCAAAGCAAAATGCCAGCGCACCTACAATTCTTTTCTTTTCTTTTCTTTTTTTTTTTTTTTGGTTTTTCGAGACAGGGTTTCTCTGTGG
>NC_022023.1:11235967-11254414 GCF_000317375.1 Microtus ochrogaster
AACCAAAAAAAAAAAAATGAACTGCTTTGAGCCTATGGCAGGGAAGAACAGAACTAGGCAGGGAAAGCTAGGCTGTATGCTGGGAGAAAGAAGGGCGGAGTCAGAGAGAAGCCATGGAGCTGCTGGAGACAGATGCCGGTTGGAATTTTACCAGTAAGCCACAGCCACGTGACAATACACAGATTAATAGAAATGGGTTAAATTAATATGTAAGAGTTAGCCAATAAGAAGCTAGAGCTAATGGACCAAGCAGCGATTTAAATAATACAGTTTCTGTGTGATTATTTCAGGTCTAAGCTAGCCGGCCACAGGAACAACAAGCAGCCTTCCTTCTCCAACAAAGAACTCTCCAGCAGCATTCTGTTTGGGGCTTAAGTAAGTTGTATGTCTAAAAGCTCTGATCAAAACTGGGTGCCAGCTAATTTATTTACTTGTCTGACATTGAGTTCCGAATATAAATTTTTCTAGCTAGACTCCTGTATTAACGCTGGGGCCTGGTTTACCAATCCAAATAGATGGGAAATTAAAGTGACGATCCTAGGGAAGTGGCTCTAAATTGAGAGTGGGCAGAAGCATGCCAGACACATCTCAGACAGATTCAATAGCGAGCTTTACCTGTCGATGAGAAAAGGGCGCTGTTTTTATCATACAAGCTTAAGGAAAATCAAGGCAGCAAGCTAAAATATTGTTGACTGAGGAGAGCCAGGGGCGTGAGAATAACCACAATACCAGATTTCTAGTTCTAAAGAGGCTGTGGGTTTTAGAAGCTTACAGAAGGTTATCATAGGAAGATGAGGTGGCTTTTCTGGTTTGTGTTTTGAGACTGGGTCTCGAGTAGCTAAGGCTGGGCCTTTAATTCCTGACACAGCTGCCTCCACCTCCCCTGTGCCAGGACGATTCTAGCTACACTGAGAAACCTCTGGAAGCAGCCTCAGGACAGCTGCTGGGCGACTCTGGACAGGGACTGCTATGTGACACACAGGGCAGCCTGAGGGTCTCAGTCCTGAGAACTACTGTAACCTTTCTTTTCCTTCCCTTCATGTCCAATCTGTCCAGCACAGTAAGGGCGGCTTCCTGCTCTGTACTACGGACTATGAAACCAGGAGTTGAAAGATACGGAGTCCCTCCAGCAGACAACAGAATCTTTCGCTACCTTAGGTTTTATGTAAGGCAACCGATTTAAAATCTGGTTTTATCTGTCTCCTCTCCATCAATTACGACAACTCTAACTTCTGTGGCTTCTATTTTATAACACAGTACTAGATTTACCTGTACACACAAGGCAAGTACATAAATCAATTTAAAAAGAAGCACAGTACTGTAACAGGCACTGGGGATACCCAAGGAATCCCAAACCACACCTGTCTCAGTGTCTAAAGGAATCAACTCTCACTCTAGTGGGGAGAGGAACACAGAGAAAGCCAGCGGCACGGTGACAGTGCAGAGCGGGACATGGACAGGGCACTGGCAGTCTGAGCAGGAAGCACTGGGCACTCCCGGCGCCTTCCTGGGATGGCTGTAGGATCCTATGTGGGAAGTGGGTCAGTACATGTCCCGCCCACTAAGGTCAGTTCCAAAAGGGCCTTGCTTGCTTCGTAGCCAGGACCTAGCTGAAAATCTGGCACCACAGAGGTTAACAAGCACCTGCTGAATAGTGAGAGAATTCTCAGCTGTACCCCACATGGTAACCAGCAGAAGCGAAGGTGGCATGTCTCCCTGGCAAGTCCTATGTGGACACAGACTGGCGTCTGGGGAGGGCTTACAATGACTCCTGGAAGGAGTGTCTTCGCAATGTGTGGTAAGCCTCAGTGCACACCGCCTGTCTGCGCTCTATGCACTACAGTACAGTTCGTGAGCTTCGGGCAAGGGGCTGGAGGTTGAAACACACAGAGACAGACAGACAGAGACCTCTAGTCACTGGTAAGAAGCCCTTTATTCAACAGCACCATGGAGGCTTATATACCCAATACAGTCAGGTGGGCCAACAGGTGAAAACCTTATCCTCTGATCCTCAAGGCCAAGGCAACTCGTGCTGGTGAAGCAGAGCTGGTAAACAACTTTGACACAGCCTTTAGTAACTCAAATCAGAAGGAAAGTAAAGATCTCTAGTGGGGAAGAGCAGCTGGAGGCCAGGACTCCAAATGGTCCCAACAGTAAGCCCTGCTCTTTTCAGTCCCAATCTCATTCCTGGATTAAACAATGTTCTTTCTGTATCCAAATTTACTCTGTGTGGAAAGGGGTCATATCTGTTGTTTAGCTCCTCACAGCCACCGGTGTTGTTCTAGCGACAGAGAACAGTGATGAAGGCACGGGTGGAAGCCGAGACTCAGAGAGGGAGTCATGTCACCAGCCAGTGCGCTGGATCATCATCTCAAGCTCAACAGTGCCAGCACTGTCGTAAGGAGGGTGACTGCAGATTCTGAATAGTGTCGGCCCCACCCCACCCCCGCCACATTATGAGCAGCTAGTTGGACTTAATAAAACACTGAAGCAAGTACCAAAGCACTGTGCTAGACAGCCTCTGTGTAACTCCCTAGGAAAGTACACAAGCCATCAAGAAAGCCAAGGCTCTCGGAAGCCTATGACTCCCCAGGTAAAGTGACAAATGCCAACAGTCCCACCAATAAAGAGGACACAGGGAGAGTCGACAGGCATAAAGAAACAAGAAAGCAGAATTAACATTAAAAAAAAAATAATCTGGAAAGGGTACGTGCTGCTTAAATGGAACCATGGCGAGAGGAAGTTTTCAGATTCAAATTTGGCAAGGCCAAGAGAGAACGTACTTAGTAAATAACAGGAAAGTACAAACCACTTAATGATTCATGCGCTCTGCTCAACAACAACACTGATCTGAGATCCTATGCTCTGCTTCCAGAGCATGATTATACTCAACATTTAATAAACGCTGCTTCATGCTACTGGGGAAGCAGAAGGCAGGGTCTATAAAATGAGGCCCCTGCACCAGACGAGCTCACAGCCCGCCAGGCATCCTGAGGCTATACCCCAAATCCAAAGCCCTGTGAAGCTGCCCAGAGGGACAATTATGTCTAAAGATGGTGAGACTCAGACACGCACAGATGAGAGGAGGCAGTGTAGTGAAAACGCCAGGGAGTACGGCATGGGGAGGCTCCCTCAGTCTCAGCTGCATTCAAAGCCCGAGCCTCACGTGCAGCAAGGACAGAGGATGGCTGAAAACAATAGGCACACCAAAGTCAGTAGCCACTGTGCGCACAGACTGGGTCAGTGAGGCAGGGGAACACAAGGCAGAGGGCGGGAACAGGCATGGACACCTCGACTGGGGCTCAAGCAACAGGAAGCAGTAAATGCTAATGCAAGTGAATCATGACACGGAGATATGGGGCTTGGCAATGAGATGCACAGGAAAATACAACACCTAGCTCCTCCCTGAACATGCCAGAATTGGCTGAGCAGTTTGATGGACTCCCTAAGGAGCTTGGGTTCAGAGATGGACAGATCAAGTCAGGGTTGTAGGGCTGGAGCTGAGGAAAAGACGCAAGGTTCATTAGCGGCAGCTGTGAGAGCCAAAAGATCATCCTAGTATCAAATTCCAACTTAAAGTTTTACTGGTTCTCACCCCTTCTCCAATTCCTTCCAGGGGCTGAGTTCTCCACACTTCCCCTTAATCCTGCCAAATGCCAAAGAACTGAGAAGTTCCATTCAATTAGCAGTTAATAGTGAAGTCTCTTGTATTTGGTGAGCTGGAACTCACTATGAAGCCCAGGCGGTTTCCAATCATGGGCTCAAATGGTCCTCCTGCCTCAGCCTCTTGTGTGATTTGGTGTGTGCAGACATGCCTGGCTCATTTCTTAGTTTCCTTTTTTAAAGATTTTTTTTAACTTGTGTATATGCACATGAGTGCAGGTAGCCAAGGAGGCCAGAAGGTGTGGGATCCTCTGGAGTTGAAGTTACAGGAAGTTGTAGATGCCACATGGGTGCTAAAAACCCAGGTCCTCTACAAAAGCAGCAAGTACTCATTACCCCAATGAGCAGACTGTATCCAACCCCCTTTTAAAGAATTTTTTAATTTCTTATATTTACAAAGAGCTCAAAATACATGTACATATTTTTAGTTTTAAAGAGTTATTTTCTGCAAGATGTATTTATATATGTATATATGTATGTATGTGGGTGCTTGTGGAATACAGAAGGCAGTACTGGAGCCCCTGAAACTGGACTTACAGGTGGCTGTGAGCTGCCTCATGTGGGTGCTAGGAACTGAACTCACGTCCTCTACAGGAGCAGTGTGTGCTCTTAACCAACGAACCATCTTTCCAACCTTTGTTTTTTTGTGTATTCTGTCTGAATATATGGATGAATATCATATGCCTGCAGTGTCCACAGAGGACAGAAGAGGGCATCAGATTTCCCTGGAGCCCGAGATATAGTGGTTGTGAGCAGCCATGAGAAAGCTGAGAACAGAACCAGGTCCTCTGTAAGAGCAGCCAGTGCTCCTGACTGCTGAGCCCCTTTTCTCTACCCCCGCCCCCCCCAGAACTCTTAGTTTTAAGTCTTATGTTCTAGCTTTCAACAATATAAAAATTGGCTAATAGAGTGATTCAAATGTTTTTTAAATGGTCTGGCCACTTTTAAAGAGAAATTTAGTCTCTGTTAATGACAAGAGCATCTGTAGAGGAGGCAAAGGAGGCAGGGCCCTGAGCAGGACCACAGACGACGAGCGAGGAAGAAATTAAGCGATATTCTGCCAGGCTGGAGAGGCAGCTGGAGCTCTGAGCATGAGCACCCTCAGAGATCGTGAGGAAACGGAAGCCCCGCAGGTTGAAAAAGCTATCTGTTAAGAGTTAAGCATTAAGCATCCATATGCAAAGTCTGAAGGGTAGGCCTAGTTAATGGGTTTCGGATGGCAGCGTTCTCCATGGGGAAGGCTCTGGAAGCTTGTCTACTCCATTAGCAATACAGCACAGGCTGTCACCTCAGCTGAGTAAACAGAGCCTGACCACGTGCCCAACCGAAAACTTGCTTGCTCTGAGATTCCACATTAAACAAGCCAGACAGAATTAGAAGATTTGGGACTAGTGCATATTGGCTTACCCTACATTCTGTTTCCCGGGTGGCTTCAAAATGAAAAGAAAACACAGTTGGGTTTTAGTCACAACTTTAAACTATCTCCTTAAGCCTGCATAGAGAGAACGCAGAGCCAGTCACTTAAAAGAATGGGTTTAGGAAATTAGGAAATCAGAATTGCAGCGGGTACAATGCTGGTCTCCTGTGCTGCCAGGGCCTCCAGGGGACAAGGGTCAGGTGTTTCCACAGTCAAGTGAAGCTCTCAATCACAGCACCTGGGACTGTACACCTCTGAGTCACACCCCAGTGAAGAATCAATTGTATGACTAAGAGATTTCCTATGAACGTCAATGGCTACACTGGCTTCACAGAAACAAAAACAAACCTAAACAAAAGCTCATTTGCTAGTATTTGGCCAACCTTAGCTGAAGGACAGTTCATACGAGAGCCTTGTCTCCTTTCTAGCTTCTTGAGACAGATCTCAACAGCCCGGGTTGCCTTGAACTCACAGTGGAATTGAGGATAACCTAGAGTTGATCTTCCAGTTTCTGGTGCTGAGATAGTCCAGGTTCTGGGATAACAAGCATGTAATCTCCATGCTCAGCCACATCCAAGCCTGTGTAAACATAATGGGCACTAATAACCGGCCAAGGAAGGCACATTTCAGAAGCTTTCCCAACAAACACAATTCCGGGAAAGGGGTTCAATGTGCAAAGTCTTTTATTTAAAATTTTGAAAAGTGAAGACTTCTGACCACCTCAGTATGTGCCCTCCTGCTCCAAGGAAGGACGACTATGAGCTCGCGCAGAGCTGTGTTTTCATCCACAGAACTCTGTAGGCACTTTGAAGTGAAGCTTGGCTTCAGAATACAAACACTGGGGGCTTTGGCTCAACCTTTAATATAAAAATTCACTGGTGTACAAAAGTGTGAAGAGTGAAATCCTGTGATTGAAAGTCCCCTCGCGTGCACTCCACGGTGCACGTGCACCCGCCCACACATCCTCGGGTGTGGAAACAGAAACTAATGCAAACCAGTGCTACCAAGAAGCGCCAACATGTGTATCCTCCGAATATCCGCCAATCACAGACCAGGATCTACTCCAAACATCCAGTAACAAAAAGCACAGCATCTTCCAGGAACAGCACGGCCGACTTCTTACTCACGATGGACCAGCACAAATAAACCCAGCAGAAACAGTACTGCATACTAGAAAATGAAACAGGAGCACGGTCAGGGGAACTTTAACAGCTCTTAAGTCTTCAGTGTTAATTAACTCTTCTGTGACTCAACTATCTAATCATGCCTGCATGCTTTAACTGTAATCCTTTGAACAGTTTCCAACATTAAATGAAAGCTACTGTGGGGGAGGGAACTGAATTTGGGGCCTCCTCACCCATGCTCAGGACATGTGCTGCTGAGCTGTACCCGAGACCCAAGAGCACTGCATTTTAAATCACACACACGGTAGGGCAATCTCACCTTAAATTTAGGATAGTCATTCATGAGGATTGTCACAATTCCAATATAAGGAACAAATCTAGAACAAACAAGCAAACAAACAACTTATCATCACATAAAAATGCCCTAACAAAGCAGCTGCTGACCTGTACTGGCTACTAATTACCAGCACCCTCTACAGAGTGCTAATTTTCAGTACAAAGTCCACTTGCATATATTATATTTGCTCCTTCCATCAGCCTGTTACAGGAAGTTAGGATTATTACCATTTTATAGATGAGGAAACATGATCACGCACCCAAGCTGTATGGTTTGTGTGTGGCACAGTTGGTATCTCTAATGACTAGGGGCTGGGTGTGGCCTCCGAGCCTTTGGGGAGCTGTCAGTCATGATGGAGAGATAAGGCAGAGCCCGACAGGGTATTTCAAGCACAGCAGTCAGCACACAGAGGAGCCTTTTTAGGAGTTCAAGGCTTCACCACCGGCCTGTGTAACTGCAGTCTGGTTTTGCCCTCTCAATCCTGATTGTATTTTTCAGACAGGATCTTGAAATGTGGCCCAGGCTGGACCTGAGCTTACTTCCACCTGCCTGAGTCTCCTAAAATGCTAGAACGAGGCCATGTGCCACTCTGTCTAGCTCTGAAACATCTATAGAGCCATGTCTGTAGGCACACACAGCAGACTGCTCTTAGCCTCCGTCTTCCTGTGCACCTCTGTAGCATTTTATTTTGATGACCACAAACTTGCTCTTGAAACGCTTCCTCTCTGGTCTCGATCACCCACAAGCCTGTTTCTACACCCACCTCTAGACTGCTGTACCTGTTCTTTCATTTCTTTCCCAAACGGAATCATAGACAGGTGACCAAGCTCTGGGGATCTGAGCCATCTCCCCAGCCCTGTGTCTTCACTAGCCTTCTTTTTCTTCATCCCCTCAAACTAGACAAAACCACCTGGTGAAGATAGTTTAGCACTTGATACACTGCCATTGAGGCTTTTCCTCACAATTTTAACTAATTTGTTGTATCCCAATTATATGGTACCCGCCTCCCCTTCAGACTCTATGAGAGCAGAAATCTTGATCCCCCGCAACCGCAAGGCCAACATAGAGCCATACTGCCTTGTACATCCAACCCTTCCAGTAAACACATACAAGTTCGCACAAGGACACGCACGCTCACATGCACACGTGCACAGTTTCACCATGCTGGAGATCAAGCCCAGGGCTCAGCTAGGCCAGACACTCACTATTGCTGAACCAAGTCTTTGGGCCAATACTGCCTGATGGAATGTTTGAATATCTGAGGTTTTTCTTTTCATTTTCTTGAGAAATTTCATTTTCTCCAGAATTTTCTCTCTATGCAAGGCAATTTAACATTGTAAGAATACAAAGCAGGGGCTGGGCATAGTGTACATGTATTTAATCCCAGCTCTTGGGAGGCAGAGGCAGGTGGATCTCAAGTTCAAGAATAGCCTGGTCTACATATTAAGTTTCAAGTTAATCAGGGCTACCTAGCGACACTCTATCTTAAAAACAAAATAAAACAACTCAATAATAATAATGATGATGATGATGACGATGATGATAATAATTCAGGACAGAACAAGAAAATGACCCGGTATCACTGATATGAGAGAAAAGATGGTGTTTCTATTTAGAAACATTCAACTTCTTCCATTTTCTCCTTCCCTGATGGGTCCAGAGTAGACTGGACACACTGTGTGTGGCAAACCAGCATTTATCACAGAGAAGAGTGGACCCTGCGCTCACCACAGTCCACTTCACTTTGTAAAGTGAACCTCCTGCCATGGCAAAGGCCACAGAAACAGAAATCACCTCTCACTCAACACCTCCACCATCAAGGTCACAGGCAAACCTCAACACTGTCTTTATAGTGTCCTTCACTTCCTATCCAGAACTCTCCTCGCTTCCTATCTTATCCTATTCTCTTAATTAAAACCTAAACCGTTCTCCTCCCTGCCTGCCCCCTTCCCAGACTCCCTTTCCATATACTGGTTTTTCGCAGCTGAACCTTCCTTGTTAGAATCACTTTGGGCTGCAGCTGAGCAGGGCCTAGCACACAGGTACGAAGCCCTGAAAGCAGGGGTGCTTGTGCTCACCTGTAATCCCAGTGTCAGAGAGGGAGAGAGCTCATACAGCAGACAGCTTAAGGCCAGCCCGGGCTACATGAAACCCGGCGTCAAGCACACAGCATCACCACATACGCTCTCGCATGGTCCCAGACTTGCTGAGTCTTCAAATGATGCTCTAGCACACTCAAGTGCAAAGTTTAGGCTGATATACGGTGCATGACACAGGGACATGGTGACAAGCATGAGGACCACAGAGGATCCATGTCAACATGTGGGTTCCCCAAGAGCTGAAAAGAGACACCTACAAAATACTGCTAAGCTCTGGGAAGGACTTCATTA
This sequence comes from Microtus ochrogaster, assembly GCF_000317375.1. Classification (NCBI taxonomy): domain Eukaryota; kingdom Metazoa; phylum Chordata; class Mammalia; order Rodentia; family Cricetidae; genus Microtus; species Microtus ochrogaster. The sequence goes on from NC_022023.1 coordinate 11,244,899, forward strand.
GTTGTTTTAAATCAAAATCTGGCCGGGCGGTGGTGGCGCACGCCTTTAATCCCAGCACTCGGGAGGTAGAGGCAGGTGGATCTCTGTGAGTTCGAGGCCAGCCTGGTCTACAGAGCTAGTTCCAGGACAGGCTCCAAAGCCACAGAGAAACCCTGTCTCGAAAAACCAAAAAAAAAAAAAAAAATCAAAATCTGCAGTACTTCCCCCCACCCCACTCAGATGTTAAAACAGAGCTGCTAGTAAGCAGAATGGGATTGTAGACGAGTAAACAGATGCCACTCACACACCACCTCCAACCCCAGCTCATGCCAAGTTATTGTCTGGACGGTGGAGCATGGTGTACGGTTCACATGACCAAGAGTGCTGTTCAGGCAGCTGTGGCACCATGCCAGTAACCTCAGCTCTGTGGGAGGCTGAGGCTGCACTGGCTGTACCTACATGTGGATTTTATTTTTTGTTTACATTTAAGACTTGAGCACTTTTATGGAATACCTCTCAATGTACTTCAATATATGTATACAGTCAGAGCACAGAGTAGACACTGACTTCAAAAGGACTGCTAAAGAGACAGCACTACCAACCGGTATTTAAAGAGAAAGTAAAGGCTAGAAAGATGGCTCAGGACTTAAGAGCATAGGCTCATCCAGAGGACTAGGTCTGATTCCCAGCACTTTCATGGTTGCTGACAACTGTCTGTAACTATGGTTCCTCTTCTGACCTCCTCTGGCACCAAACACACATGTGGTATGGACATACCAACCACATTTAAAAATCTATTTAAAAAAAATAAAAGAAGGGAGCTGGAGATACGGCTCAGAGGCTAAGAGCACAGACAGGCTCTTCAAGAAGTCCTAAGTTCAATTCCCAGCAACCACATGGTGGCTCACAGCCATCTGTAATGAGATCTGGTGCCTTCTTCTGGCCTGCAGCAGGCACACATGCAGGCAGAACACTGTATACATAATAAATAAATAAACCTCTAAAAAACTAAAACACTAAAAGAAAATTAACATATCAGCTTAAAGATCAAACAATAAGGAAAAAGTGCTACACAAATGAAGAGTAGATCTATATATATATGAAGTTTGGGGCAAGTTGGGAGTAATAAATATGATAGCTAAAGTTACGTTTTAAGTTTAAATTATTGTTCTTAAGAGATCTATAATATAAAAATGCCTCAACTGTAATCCACATTTGCCGAAAGACAGACAGCTTCCTGGAATGCTAGGAGCTGTTGCTAACGTAAGAAAACAAGTCGTGTGTTTTCGCTTCTGTAAACAACTGTATAGGATGTGCTGATCACACACAGGCAGAAGGGTCGTAAGTAGCCTGTGGTGCTTGCCTTTATAAGCCTCTGACTAACATAATTTGGTGTCATCCTCTGGGCATCCTAGGTATGGACGTAGCCAGTGTCCACTGTCCAGGCCAGTACTCAATGAACGTTGCTTCAAATATTGCTCAGAAGCTGTAGTAGTTGTCTTATTCTCGTCTGTTGAGATGAACATAATTCCAGAACTTTGGAGACACAGGGAGGTGGACTGCTTTAAGTCTGAGGCCAGCTTGGTCTATATAGTGAGTTCCAAGACAGTCAGATCTCCATATGACACCCTGTCTCAAACAAACAAACAAACAAACAAACAAACAAAAACCATGGGGCTGGAGAGATGGCTCAGTGGATAAAGCGCCTGCCACAAAGACCGACAATATGAGCTGGAACCCTGGGACACACACAGTAGAAGAATCAACTTCCCCAGGCTGTCCTCTGACCTCCACATTGGAGTTGTGAAATAACCACATACACATTTACAAAAATAAATATTAATAAAAAAAATCTGGGTTTGGTGGATGCCCTTAATCCCAGCAGAGAGGCAGAAAGTGGTAATCTCTGGGAGTTCAAGGCCAGCCTGGTCTACAAAGTGAGTTCCATATCATCCAGGGTTATACAATGAAACCATCAAATAAATGAATGAATAAAAATAAATAAATGAGGGGGGCTGGAGAGATGGCTCAGTGGTTAAGAGCATTGTTCAATTCCCAGCAACCACATGGTGGCTCACAACCATCTGTAATGAGGTCTGGTGCCCTCTTCTGGCCTGCAGACATACACACAGACAGAATATTGTATACATAATAAATAAATATTTAAAAAAAATAAATAAATGAACAAACAAACAAATAAGGGGTCTGTACCTCAGAAGCCAAATTAATAAAATGCTATATGATGATCCCAGAGTAGCTGGTTTTTGAAACGACCTGCTTGAAATAAATAAAAAGTAAGTTTTTCTGAGGCAAGATTTCATGTAGCTCAAGCTGGCCATGAACTTTTAATCCTGTTAAGACATGCATACAACTGTGAAGCCTAGCTGACAAAAAGTGTATTTAAAAATGTATATTCACAAAGAATATATAAATTGTAATTGTTGGTTTTAGTCAAGAGAAAGCTCACATCAAACTCATATCTTTTTTTGTTTTTAAAGATTTATTTATTTATTATGTACACAGTGTTCAGCCCCATGTATGCCTGCAGGCCAGAAGAGGGTACCAGATCTCATTACAGATGGTTGTGAGCCACCATGTGGTTGCTGGGAACTCAGAACTTTGGAAGGGTAGTCAGTGCTCTTAACCTCTGAGCCATCTCTCCAGCCCTCAAACTCATTTCTTATATTTTAAATTTTTTATTTAAATAACTTTTTAGACTTGTTTTTATTAGTTTATTATTTTATGTATGAGTGTTTTGCATGCATGTGCAAGTGTGCCTGGTGCCCAAGGAGGTGGTGAGCCTCCATGTGGGTGTTGGGAACTGAACCTGGGTCCTTTGAAACAATAACCAGTGTTCTTAACCACCGAGTCAACTATTCAGCCCTATATTTTTAATTGTCAGAACAGGGCTTCACTGTGCTGCTGTAAACACCTTCTACCTCTAGAGGACCCTGTCCCAGCTCCCAGGTAGCTAGGGTTATACATGTGACATATGTGCCACTGTACCTAGACACAAGCTTTATTTTTTTCTTTACATGTCATTTACATACATTTTATGGGATACCACTTAATATATTGTAATACATGTATACAGTACGCACTACGCCAGTCAGGGTAATCAGCATCTCCGTTCTACCATCAAAGGCTGTGGCAAACTTCAAGAGCAGACATTTTGTCTGGGCACTTTACTTCCTCTTCTGTTGGGATGGCCTTGTCTGGATGCTGACCGTCACTAGGCTAGTTTCCCTTTCCTTGGTTTCATTCCTTCCTCACCATCACATCTCTATTCTGCCGTCTCTCTTCTTTTCCTCCCATTGCTCTCTTCCAGGGACTAACTGGTCCTCTTAGATTGTTTTTAACTTTCTGGTTCTCAGAGTCATCTCTATTAAATATTTAGTTGGTACAATAGTATTTTCATTTCTGAAGTTTTTATTCTAGAAGATGAACTAACCTTGAAAATTAGGAGAGGTGAAAGAAGCCAAACACAGAAGATACAACTATGATTCTGTTTACGAGAAAGACCCCAAACAGGCCAACCCCTAGACAGTAGGTTAGCGACTGTCAGCAGCGGCAGGAGGAAGGGGATGAGGCATGAACGCTGGTGAGCGTGGAGGGTTACCTGAGGTGGAGAGAAATGTCCTGGGATGAGGTAGTAGTGATGGTGATGGCTGCACAAACTTGGTAGAAATCATATTCATAAAGTATGAAGCTGGAATTTGTGAATTATACCCCTTAAAATAGAGAACCTTATCTCTCAAGATATGTGAATTCTATTTCAGTAACATTGTTAAAAACCATTTTGGTTCAGAACCTTAGCTGTTTCTAAAGATATTTGTAGCATAGTCACAGGCTTGCCTGCAGAAATGCTCTGCCCCCAAGAGTAAGGTCCAGCCACACTCTGAAATTCCAGCTTCGTGCTTTATAAATATAATTTCTACCAAGGAGAGCTACTCACGTCAACACGTGTCAAGCTGGGGGGTGGGTAATCAATGGAAAGTGAGTTTGTACAGTGAAGCCTGTCTGCCAGCTGTTCATGTCCCAGGTGTTTCATAGTTCATAGAAACGTTACCTAATTCAGATTATTAATTTTTTATTAAACCATTGAAGGGCTTATATTGTTAAACTTAAGATTTTATTTTAAACTTTATATAGTTTGGAATTTAAAAAATTCTTCAGAAAGACATGATACTTGAGAGAAGGAAAACCTAACTACTCTAACCTAGACAATGAGACATCCTTAGCCAATGAAGGGACAGAAGAGGCAGACACAGTTGTGACAGTAAGAACCAAACACACATAAAGGGACACTCTTTTTTTTTTTTCTTCTTTCCCTGTAACAGGGTTTTTCTGTATAGCTCTGGCTGTGCTGGAACTCACTGCGCAGACCAGGCTGGCCTTGAACCTGGAGATCAGCCTGCCTCTGCCTCTCAAATGCTGGGATTATAGGCGTGCGCCACCACCTCCCAGCTAAAGAGAAGAAGCATACATAAAACAGTTCAGCAAAATTTGTCAAAAAGCTTTAGAGTGTGCATATGCTTTATCCAGTAGCTCAGTTTTATAAGTGGGAAGACTGGGTAGAACCACTGGATATATCTAACAGCAAGATGCTCGCTCTGACAGTGTCCACGAAACAAATGAACATCAAGACAAAAGCCACGCTGGGTGGACGTAAGCCTCCCCGCAGAGGCAGGCGGATCTCTGTGAGTTCAAGGCCAGCCTGGTCTACAAGAGCTAATTCCAGGACAGGAACCAAAAACTATGGAGAAACCCTGTCTCAAAAAATCCAAAAAAAGCCAGGCGGTGGTGGCGCACGCCTTAAAATCCCAGCAATTGGGAGGCAGAGGCAGGCGGATCTCTGTGAGTTCGAGGCCAGCCTGGTCTACAGAGGGAGTTCTACGATAGTCTCCAAAGCTACAGAGAAACCCTGACTCGAAAAACAAAAAAAAAAAAAAAAAAAAAAAAAAAAAAAAAAAAAAAAAAAAAAAAAGAGGGAGACATAAGCCAGGGGCCAATTCTAAGGAGGACACCCAGTAGCTGTATGAGCTACGCCGAGAATGAGGTGCTAACTCTGAAAATGATGGCAAATTTGTAAACACACTAATGAGCAGTTAGGAGCACTGGCTGGGCCGGGAGGAGGTGGTGGCACAAACCTTTAATGCCAGCACTCGGGAGGCAGAGGCAGGCGGATCTCTGTAAATTCGAGGCCAGCCTGGTCTAAGAAGCAAGTTACAGGACAGATAGTGCTGTTATACAAAGAAACCCAGTCTCATTAAAAAAAAAAAAAGTTCTCCTGAGGTTGAATATTCACGCATGCAAGCACGCACGCCCACATGCACGTCCACACATGCAGACACAACACAACACAACGGTACTTGTCTGATCTGGATTCCTTCATATCTCTCATCCACTCAGCACCCCTCCTGCACAGCTGTGTCACCGGGAGGTGCTGCTGCACAGCTGACTTATTTTAGTGAGGACAACGCTCCGACAACAGTAAGAACGCTTTGAAGCACCTAGAAAGAACCAGCACCCATCCATTTGAGGGACACCGTACCAGCAATTCTGCTGTGAGGGCTCAGAGTGGGCTCTGGAGCCTCCACTGCTTAATCCCACCAGCAGCAGCGTGATCTTAGACACGTAACATGACTATGAGTTTCCTCATCTGCAGAATGGAGAGTTAGGGTCGTCTGGAGGTTAAAATGAAGCAATACTCATAAGGCACATACAATGAGTATCTGCTATATAGCAAGCTCTAATGAAGGTGAGTTATCGTTAATACTATTAATATATTAAAGTAGTAATTCCATACTTCTTTATACCCGTAACTTACAAGTCCTGTCCTCCACTGATCTGTTCTCCTGATAATATCTGAAATAAACAGGCTTAACATAATTTAAAAATTTCATTTGACCTCATCAACTTCAAGACTAGAAATAAAACAGTATATAATAAATTAACACAATAAAATTAATTTAGATGAACAATTTAAACTGTCCCAATAAATCTCTATTAACTTAAGTTAATGCTTAAAGCAGCATTAATAATACTGGACCCAATAACCTGGTCAACTATTGACATCAATATTCCTGGGATGAACTGAATAACTGATTTGCTTTTAGAGACACAGTCTCATGTAGCCCATGTTAGCCTCCAAGTTTTTTAGTGAGTCTAGTCTTGAACTCTTAATCCTTTTGCCTCTACTTCCCAGGAGCTGGGATTACAGGTGTGTACCATCACCCCTGGCTAACATCTGTAATCGTGATGTCCAGCTTACAATCTCATCCCTAGCATTCTACCCTCTTATCTGTACCCATTCCCCTGCTCAGGAATAAGTACAACGTAAGGCTTAGGTGCATTTTAAGATGTGTATTTTTTTTGTTTTGTTTTGTTTTGTTTTGTTTTTGTTTTTCGAGACAGGGTTTCTCTGTGGCTTTGGAGCCTGTCCTGGAACTAGCTCTTGTAGACCAGGCTGGTCTCGAACTCACAGAGATCCGCCTGCCTCTGCCTCCCAAGTGCTGGGATTAAAGGCGTGCGCCACCACCGCCCGGCTAAGATGTGTATTTTTTAAAGGACAAAAGGTGACTTGGTGGAAGCAGGGCCAACTGCTATGCGTTCAGTTGTGCACAGTAAGACCACATTTAAAGACATTTCCCCTGGGTACTCACCCTCTCGCTCTTCCTACAACGTCTTTCTTCTCTAGCCAGTGTTGTCCTTGTTTATAGAGGCCTCGGTCGTCAACGGCATTATTATCTCCTTTGGTTAGGAACTTGATATGCCCGTTTTGCCTTCAGAGTAAGGGAAACACAAGTCACCAAAAACCATCACGGCCTTAATGCAGAGAATCTGTTCTTCCCAAGGAGCTGCGGGTAATCATCATGCCTAACGGCGAGTCGCTAACTGGCTGAGGAGTGCTTACGGCTGGACCGCTTAGCTAGAGAAAGATTACGTGAGTAGTCTAACATTAAGGAGCTGAAATACTTAGGTGAGCATTATGAACACGGCTGTAGAAAAACATGAAATGACACTAGATCATACAAATTTTACTACTTGAACAGATAAACCAGCATATATAATAAACTTCATCTTATATTAAAATATGCTATGCACAACCAATTTTCTACAAACATAAAAATCAAAGGCACATACTAAATTATCCCTCAGGCTATAACTGTCTAAGTAAAGACCATGGAAAACTAACAAACAGCAGAATTCCTGTAACTAACATGGACATTTTCACATGGAACAAAGGCTCTAGGTGAAGGAAGCTCTAGGTGGAGCAGAGTCTATACGGTGCAGCCAGTTTGACGACTCAGCAGATACGGCATTTGCCACCAAGCTGGTCCCCAGAAACCACAGTACAAGGAAAGAAACAACTTCCCCAGGCCGTCCTCTCGCCTCCATATGTACCTGGTAGTGCCCTCCAAATAAATAAATGTAATTAAAAAACAAAAAAAGCAATTAAAAAAATCCCAAGTTAAAGCCACATCAACCATCTGCGGCCGAGGACCTTAATTGATTTAAGTTCAATCAAATGGTTTTACAAAAGTCATAATGACAGCCGGGAGGTAGTGGTGCACACCTTTGATCCCAGCACTTCAGAGGCAGGAGGCAGGCAGATCTGTGTGAGTTTGAGACCAGTCTGGGTCTACAGAGCTAGTTCCAGACTGACAGCCAGGGCTGCACAGAGAACCATAAGACCAAAACCAAAAGAAAAAAAAGTGCAAAATCCCTCACTATCTTGCCTAATCAAAGAATGGTTACCTTGGGACTGGTGACGTAGCTTGGTGAGTGCTGGCCTAGCATATACTAGGCTTTGATTTCGATCCCCGCACCAAATAAATGGAGCATGGCAGCATATGCCTGTAATCCCAATGCTCGGGAGGTAAAGGCAGGAAAACGAAAGAAGACAGCCTGGGCTACATGAAGCCCTATCTCAAAAAACCAAAACAGGAAGAAAGGGGAGGGGGAGAGATGGGGGAGGTCTAGGAATTTAATACTACTAAAGAATGTTAAGACTTCCTGTAATTTTTTTTAAAATTGCTTTTAGATTTATTTTCTATGTATTAGTGTTTGACTGCACACGTGCACACATGCACACCATGGATGCGCCTGGCGCCTGAAGAGGAGAGAAGACAGTATTGGATCCCCTGGGACCTAGGGTTACAGGCCGTGTGAGCTGCCTGCCATGTGGGTGGTGGAATGCAACAGGGTCCTCTGCGGGAGCGACAAGTGCTGTTCATCACTGAGCCATCTCTCTGGCCCAACTTCTAGTAATTTTTTTTTGTTTTTGTTTTTTTTCGAGACAGGGTTTCTCTGTAGTTCCTGTCCTGGAACTAGCTCTGTAGACCAGGCTGGTCTCAAACTCACAGAAATCCGCCTGCCTCTGCCTCCCGAGTTCTGGGATTAAAGGTGTGCGCCACCATCGCCCAGCTTTGTAATTTTCATAATGTTTACAGTTACGAAAGACCTGACTAAAACTAATACAAGTGTCTTTAACAATCACAGTCTATAGAAAAGAGACTTAGCTTCAGGTTTCTGCTGACTAATATCCACTCAGGAACTGACTCCCAAGATGCTAAGACCACAGGTGAAAACCGGGAGGTGTTGCAAACACCCAGGACAGTCAAGTGCAAATGCCACACTCAAAATGAGGTTCCAGCCAGAAACAATGCAAACACATACAGAGAAAATTAACCGTAGCTGACAATTTGGTAAGTGAAAGAATGTCGGAGATACCACACCACAGGGGATTAAAGAGGACAGTCAAGAGCACAGGGAGGAAGAGTCGGTTAAGACAGAAAAGCGCCAGAAGGGAGGAAGGCTGGGCTATTCCCAAGGACCTGCTTGTCAGGAAACGACACGCAGGCTTTCTCCTGCCGGCCTGGGATCAGCTCACTACTGTTTCCTGAAAAAGCACATAACCCATCATCTACTTAGTGGCAGAACAAATACTCTGCCCTGGTAACTACCCCTCAACACACCTATTAAGATTTAAGGTATGTTCCAGCCAGGCGGTGGCACACGCCTTCAACCCCAGCACTAGGGGATGCAGAGGCAGGTGGTTCTCTGTGAATTCAAGATCAGCCTGCTCTACACAGCAAGTTCTAGGGCAGCCAGGGCTACACAGAGAAACCCTGTCTCAAAAAACTTAAAAAACAAACAAAGAAACCGATATGCTCCAGCCAGATGTGGTGGAGCCTGCATGGAATTAAAAAAGAACGTGAAAAACCCCTGGAAAAATCTTCAGAGAAACAGATGAATTAATAACTATTCAGTTTTCCAAATGTAAGCCAAACTTTCAGATATTCATAAAATTGGATGGAAAGTAAAGGTTAAAGGGTTCCCTACTCTCTATAATGTTTTATTATTAGCCCAGGCTAGCCTTCACCTTGCTATGCAAGCCAACAATGACCCTGAACTTGTCTGTCCCTGCCTCCCAAGTGCTGGGATTACAGACATGCATGCCAAGGCCTGGGTTTTGTAGTGCAGCACTGGGGAGCTAATCCAGGGCTTTAGTCTAGCAACTGAGTTACATGT
>NC_022023.1:11254514-11259412 GCF_000317375.1 Microtus ochrogaster
AAAAAAAAAAAAAAAGTTTTATTAGCTGGGTAACGGTGATGCACGCTTTTAATCCCAGCACTCAGGAGGCAGAGGCAGACAGATCTCTGTGAGTTCAAAGCTAGCCTGGTCTACAAAGCAAGTTCCAGGACAGAGAAACCCTGTCTCAAAAACAAACAAAAAAAGTTTTACATAGATGAGTGTATTGCCTACATAAATGTGCACAAAAAACATGCCTGGTGCTTCTAGAGGTCAGAAGAAGGCATCAGATTTCCTAAAACTGAAGTTACAGATGGCTATGAGCTACCATGTGGTTGCTGAGAACCAACCTGGGTCCTCTGTGAGGACAAGTGCTCTTAAGTGCTGAGCCATCTTTCTAGCCCTGCTCTTCAATAATGTTTATGTTTCAAAATTAAACACTTCAAACTCTAAAACAAAACTTTTCAAAAATACAAATGAAAAGCGGGCATGTACTTTTCATGGATCTTCAAGACTCGATGCACTATAGGAATCTCTCTTCCTTCTATCCTGAAGACGACGATTTCTCCCACTCGTATGGGATCTTCGACACGGTTCGTTAGGAAAAGGAGGTCCCCTCTGTGAAACGCAGGCTCCATGCTGCCACTGGGAGGAGATACAGAAAGACAGATACATTTCAGAATTGGATATTCAACAGAGCAACGGATACCAGATGCCCCGTGATGGACTCAGCATTTGAACAACCATGGTATCAAAGATGACACTGTCCTCAAAATAGGTTGCCTTCAAATGTGATTGCATTTCTTCATTTTGGGGGCATAGTTACAGTCTCACAGTACAGATCAGGCTGCCCTCAAACTTGTGGCAATTTTTTGACCTCAGCCTCCTTAGTCCTGAGATTACATGTTACATCATCATACCCAGCTTGGTTCCCCTCAACTACTAAAAGAATTTTTTAGTTATTAGTCTTTACTAACTAGTTCCATTTTAAGCAATACGACTCAAAGGTGCTTAAGTCTTGAAAAGGGCAGTGTTACTAATTCTTTAACCTTTTGGAATTTCAAGTGACAAACAATATAAAAGACTGAACTTTAAAAACACTGCCCTTCTTCTGGCTTCCTCTGAAAATACTAAACATATTCAAATATTCAAATGAAAACCGGATCATCTCTTGCCATTTATAAGGTACAGATCATGATGACCTTATGAGTTCAACTGATTAGGGAGGAAAACAGCTCATCAAGTCAGAAACAGAACAAAGAGAGCACTGGCGCTCCAGTCATTTCTTTGCCTGTAAAGAGAGAGCTCAAAGACTACTTGGATTTCTGTCTAAGAAATTCGGAAACTAGGAAAAGGGGGAGGAGCCCGAGAAAAGCATCTCTTTCTCCCCTGCCTGTCCTGCCTCACACCCGGCTCTGAGAAGGGCCTAGGAGATTTGCATTTATATCTTCAGGAACTCACACTCCAGTTTTCAATTAGAAAAACATTATAAAAAGTAAAAATATCAGCTGGATGGTGGTGCTGCACACACCTGTAATGCCAGCACTTGGGAGACAGAGGCAGGCAGATCTCAGTGAGTTGGAGGCCAGCCTGGACTATAAAGCCAGCTCCAAGGAGCCAGGACTGTTACACAGAGAAATCCTATCTTGAAAAACAACAACAACAACAAAAAGTTAAAAGTATCAGCAGGAAATAAAACTCGAGACAGAACACCCAGGCCCAGACACTGTTGTTTGAAGACTACATATGGGAACAGCTGCGGTTCCTAAACTCTCTTGTAACTGGATAACCTGAGCAATTTAAATAAAGTCTTCATGCTCAGGTCACAAATAAACCCATTAATATCAGAATGTCTGGGAATGGGAGGCAGGCATCACCAAATCCTCAGAAATTTCACTGTAGGGCTGGAGAGATGGCTCAGTGGTTAAGAGCCCTGGCAGCTCTTCCAGAAGTTCCGAGTTCAACTCCCAGCAACCACATGGTGGCTCACAACCATATGTAATGAGGTCTGGTGCCCTCTTCTGGCCTGCAGGCATGTATGGAGGCTGAACACTGTGCACATAATAAAGCAAAATTGGGGAACTATGAGAAATGTGTTTATTTTTGTGATTATTGTATCAAAGGCTAGCCTGAACTAGGTAGCCCATGCTACCTAATCTTCTTGCCTCCCAAGTGTTGGGATTACAGGTACGTTTGTCTGTTTGCTTATTATATTGTTGAACTCGAACTTACAGTAATCTTCCTGCTGGGATTGCAATCTTGCACCACCATGCTAGGCTAGTACATGTTTATTCTTTCCCCACCGTCCAGACCGGTTTCTCTGTGTACTCAGAGACCCGCCTGCCTCTGCCTCCTCAGTGCTAGGACTAAAGGCATTTGCTACCACCACCTGGTATATGTATTTATTCTTAAAGCTTCTGTAATAGGTAGGTAGATCTCTGAGTGTGAGGCCATCCTGGTCTATACAGCAAGTTCTAGGACAGCCAAGGCTACATACATAGTGAGATCCTGGCTCAAAATTAAATAAATTACATTAAATTATTATTTAAAATTTGCAGGCTGAGGCTGTAGCTCAGTGGTAGAGAACTTGTCAGGAATGAACAAGACCCTGCGTTAACTCTCTAGCTGGATCTACCAAAAATTAAAAAAAAAAAGGAAAAAAGAACTTTACATACAAGGCTATACACACACACGCGCGCACGAGAAAAGAAAAAAAGGATGCACATACAGAATTATCTCCATTACATGTAAAAACCATACATGAAAAGAGACAACGAAGAAAAAAAAAGGAAAACAAAAAAGAAAAGAGACAACGATGTTAGCAGTGATTTCTATCTCAAAATTGCAAAGACAGGTTCATTTAGAGTTTCCAACTTTTCACATTATGGGAATATATTAACTTTTTCTTATTAGAGAAAGCATTTCTCCTTAAAGGTCACTATGACAGTCAGGCAGGAAATGACAAGGGCCTGAAATAGAACAGCAAAGAGAACAGCTATAAAGGAGTGGAGGGGAAAACATTAGTGGCCGATTAGACACAAGAGAAAAAAAGGATGAGCCATAGGTTTGTGGCACTGGCAACTGAGCAGATGCAGTGACAGTCACAGAAACAGGAGGGAAAGGATCAAAATGAAAAAAAGATTTTCTTTTATCATGCAGAGAATCAAGAGTCTGGTCAGTAGCCAGGTGAAGCTGTCCCGTGGAATGAAATAAGAAACAAAAGGTTTTGGAATTCACATGTAAGTAGCCAGAGTGGTGGAGATGCTTGTGATACCAACACCTAGGAGGTGCTCAATGCCAGCCTGCACCACATGCCAAGACTGTGCCCCCAAACCAAAATAAATAACTAAATAAGACATATCAAGTATGTGTAGAGGGTAAAAAGGCACAGAGTGGATGTGCTTGTACACCTTATATAAAAATGTCCCTGTGCCAAAGAGGCCAACACTTTGGAGCAGCTCTTCCAGAAGACCTGAGTTCAATTCCCAACACCCACATGACAGCTCACAACCTCTCTAACTCTAGTTCCAGGGGATTTGATGCCCTCTTCTGACCTCCACAGGCACCAAGCATACAAATGGTGGACATACATGCATGAAAGCAAAATACACATAAAACAATAAAATTTAAAAATAATAACAAAGAAAACCAGGGCTACACAGAGAAACCCTGTCTTGGGAGTAGGGGGGAGTACATACTGAGATCATTTAAACATGTTGTTAATTTAAACAGTAAATCATTAAGTGAATTATGAGTAACTCTGATATCTGATTAAATTACACCTTTCTAGTTTGCTTGTTTGTTTTGCTTTGTTTAGTTTATCAAGACAGGGTTTCTCTGTGTAGCCCTGGCTGTCCTGGAACTCACTCTGTAGACCTGGATGGCTTCAAACTCACAGAGATCCACCTGTCTCTGCCTCCTGAATGCTGGGATCAAAAACATGCGTCACTACTGCCCGGCTAAATTACACTTTCAATATGTCAAACATGCTTCCCTCTCTCTTTTTAAAATGAAGCAGGATTTTATGTTTCCATGGTTGGCCTTGAACTGGATGTGTAGCACAGGATGACCTTGAACATCTGACCTTTCTGCCTCTGCCTTCTGAGTCCTAGATCAAAGGTATGCACTGCCACACATTAAAAAAACAAATGAACAAAAAATGTATGGGTGTTTTATACACAAGCATGCACGTATGAGTACCGTGTGTATACCTGAGGCCAGAAGAGACATGGTAACAACTATATGGCTGGAATTACGTAGCCTGGGTTGGCATCAAATTCACAGTGATACTCTTGCTTCCACATCCCAGATGCTTGAATGTCAGGAATAAGCTACCACATTCAACTACATTTTTAGTTTTTTAACTGATACATTAAAAAATGAATATATTGGTACTTGAGAAATGGCTTGTGTTGCCAAGTCTGATGATCTGAGTGCAATCCCTGGTACTCACACGATGGAAAGAATCGATGCCCACAAGTTATCCTGACATCTACATGTGCATCTACACACATACACAAATAAATAAGATGTAATAAAATATTTATATATTGGGGTCTGGAACTCAGACTTATTGAAAAGGGTGCCTGCCTAGCAAGCAAAAGCCCTGAGTTCAATTCCCAGCTGCTGCAGGATGATGTTCTTGTACCCTGTAAAGATTTCACTTGTACTGATTTAATAAAACGCTGATTGGGCCTGGCAGTGGTGGCACATGCCTTTAATCCCAGCACTTGGGAGGCAGAGGCAGGCAGATCTCTGTGAGTTTGAGGCCAACCTGGGCTACAAGAACTAGTTCCAGGACAGGCTCCAAAGCCACAGAGAAATCCTGTCTCAAAAAACAAAACAAAACGCCGGGCGATGGTGGGGCACGCCTTTAATCCCAGCACTTGGGAGGCAGAGGCAGGCGGATCTCTGTGAGTTCGAGACCAGCCTGGTCTACA
>NC_022023.1:11259512-11261197 GCF_000317375.1 Microtus ochrogaster
AGAGCTAGTTCCAGGACAGGCTCCAAAGCCACAGAGAAACCCTGTCTCGAAAAAAACAAAACAAAACAAAACAAAACAAAACACCCAAAACAAACAAAAAAACGCTGATTGGTCAGTAGCCAGGTAGGAAGTATAGGCGGGGTGACCAAATTAGGAGAATTCTGGAAAGAGAAAAGGCTCAGTCTGCAGTCACCAGCCAAAGGCAGAAGAAGCAAGATGAGACTGTCTCACTGAGTAAGGTACCAAGTCACATGGCTAAACACAGATAAGACTCATGGGTTAATTTAAGTTGTAAGAGCTAGTTAATAATAAGCCTGAACTAACCAGTTTATAGTTAATATAAGCCTCTATGTGTTTTGTTGGGACTGAATGGCTGTGGGACAGGGCAGGACAGAAACTTCCATCTATACCCAGCACTACTAGATGTGCTGGCAGATGCCTAGAAACCTAGCGTTTGAGAGAGAGAGAGAAGTGTAGTGGCATTTCATTTGTATTTTAATAAATAAAGCTTTCTTGAAGATCAGAGAGTAAAACAGCCACACTAGTAAAGCCTTACAGACCAGGCAGTGGTGACACACACCTTTAATCCCAGCAGCCACAGTAGTTTGGGATAGAAACCAGGCAGTAGTGGTGCACACCTTTAATCCTGGTCCTAGAGAGGAATATAAGACAGCAGGAGACCGCTCTCTGACTCAGTCTCATTCTGAGATTCCAGGAGGCAGGCTCTCCATTTCAGACTGAGGGAGAGGGAAGAGTCAATGGGAAGAGTCAAAACCCTGTCTTGAAAAAAGACAAAACTGCCCCCCACCCAAAAAGAAAGAAAGAAAATAGCAATGGGAGCAGGGAAGCTATGAGTTTGTGCCTAGCCTGAGCTATGCAGCAAGACCTGGCCCAAAACAAACAAACAAAAAAACAAAACAGTCTGAAAGGAAGAGAGCTTCAGAAAAAACCAATCCAACACCGAGGGGATTCTCGTCACAGCTAGAAGAGAGCTGCTTCTGGGTCACTTCCGGTGTCATTCTCGTCAGTGGAGGTACTGGACTTCAAGGACTTTAATGTCTACCTGTGATCAGATATGCCGAGGAGGACTCAGGTCAACTGACAGTTTACCTTTAGGGCTTTGGTGAAGTTGGTGGATTCTGGGAATAAAAATAAATACTCTTACATGATTTATTATATTAACTGAGATTTCAGGTTATAGGCAAACTTTTTTTTCCCTGAGACAGGGCTTGGCACTAAATGTATAGAAAGACCTGACCAGCTTTAAACCTGCAAAGATCCTCTACCTCCTGAGTATGGATTACATGCATGTCCTGCACATCCAGCTCCAAGCTAATTTATTCTGCCTTTATACCGCTGTTAAAAACAAACAACTTAGCCAGGGACGATGTCCACAGGCAGGAAGATCAAAGATCACTCCAAGTTTAAGGTCAGCCTGGTTTACATAGTGAGTTCCAGGCTAGACAGGGCTACAGAGCAAGACCCTGCCTCAAATAGTGTGAGACATTATCTCAAAAACCCAAACCAAAAAGTACTGCCTTAATTTTGCTGGAGACCACTCAGGGGTAGAACATCCGCCTAGTACACAGGGAGGTCCCTAACACTGAAAACATCTGTCCAGAGTATTACACACACACACATGATGTGGGAGTGATTTCTTATTAATAAAGAAACTGCCTAGGCCC
>NC_022023.1:11264153-11268737 GCF_000317375.1 Microtus ochrogaster
AGTTTCCGTGTAATTATTTTGGGGCATAAGCTAAGCTAGCCATGTGGGCGGCCGGGTGCGGGGGACACAGCCCCCGCCGCTCTTAATTCAACACACACACACACACACACACACACACACACACACACACACACACACCGTCTCACAGTCCAACCTTGAAGTAGAGAGCTTCAGTTGGTGCTGCTGTCTAGCACTAAGGAAGGACACCACACTATTGACGGGGAGCACAGGGCTTGGGTCATGTAAATTCTTTTGGGAGACTCTTTCTGGGGCTATTCCCAATTTAGTTCTCCTTAGCAGAGGTGTTAAGGGACAGTCATCAGAAGCTGACTAAGGCCACTGGAATAAATGGAGAATTGGACTAGGAACTTGGTTTAAAAAAAAAAAATGAAACAAAAATGATGGTAGCTTGATGTTAGATTCCCCTCTGTATGCTGTGAATATGTTTTACTATCATTGGTTAATAAAAGAAGCTGTTTTGGCCTATAGCAGGGCAGAATATAGTCAGGCTGGAAGAGATATAAAAAGAAAGTAGGCAGAGTTGAGGAGATGCCATGTAGCTGACAAAGGAGAAAGCCACCAGCTGCCAGCCAGAACTTTACCAGTAGGCCACAACCTCGTGGCAATACACAGATTAATAGAAATGGGTTAATTTAAGATGTAAGAGTTAGTTAATAAGAAGACTGAGCTAACAGGCCAAACAGTGTTGTGATTAATATAGTTTCTGTGTGATTATTTAGTTCTGGATGGCCAAGAAATGAATATGCAATCTCTGCCAACAGTAGCTGATATGGTTGAGATGCACCTATAATCTCAGCATTTGGGAAGTCTTAGGCAGGAGAATCATGAATTCAATACCAGCATGGGCAAAACTGTTTAAAAAGAAAGAGAGAAAAAGAATAAAAGCAAAAATTCTAACATTCTAACCATAAAGAAAGAGGAGAGAGAAGAGAGAAGAGAGAGGAGAGAGAAAGAGAGAGAGAGAGAGAGAGAGAGAGAGAGAGAGAGAGAGAGAGAGAGAGAGAGAATGGAGAGCCTTCTGAAAACGCCAGGCACACTTTTGGTAGTAATGGTGGTGGACTTGAAGACATATATACTTACCAATGTCATCAAGCTCTGTACCGTAAAACCTACTGCTTGCTGTGCACTGGTCAGACCTCACTAAAGCACTAAGAACAACTCTGGATACTAGGCATGGCTCCATTCCCTTTGTACTCTATCAGCTCCAGAAAGGACTTAGGTAACAAACCAAGTACCCAAATGAGACAGAACTATAATGATTCAATTAAATAACCACATAGTAATTTCAAAAAAAAAGAAAAAAAAACAGTGGCTAAATTAGGTTTTAAAATCAGTAAGATTTATTTATGAGTGCAAAGACAAGAAAGGAAATGAGGTGAAAAACAATTCAGTACACTCGTCTGAAGAGATGGTATTATTACCTTCAAAATTCCTGGAGTCTAGCTTAGGAATGATACTTAAAGGTCAACAGAAAATATGGAAGTAATTAGTGCTGCTGCTAGCACATGAATATGTGACGCAGGAAAACTCTTTAGTGGAGACACTGTACACCTAACAAACTAAGTTCCAGGCCTGATACACCAAACTAAGGAATGCAAAAAGACAGAAGGATAAAGTACACTTTCTTAAGGGATGAACCAAAAATAAAGTTCACATAGCAACCTTGCTCAGAACCTCCAAGGGCAACCGGAGTCACATGCGAACTCCTCCCCTACACATACATACAATTAAGGATATGGGTCCTTTGGGGTTCAGAATAGAAATACCTCCCATGGTATTTCTCACTACTGAGTAGAAACTGACTTCCTTCTGGGCTCTCTCCTAGGTAACAGTTTCTAAGGAACTGGTATACAACTATTGACTTAATACCTCTATTTTTCTCCCAAGTAACCCCATGCACTTCATGTCTTGAAAAGGAGCAGTTACCTGAGCACCACTACAATTGGACTTTCACTTCCGGTTATCACCATTAGCCCCTTCCAGATCATTAGTGCCGAGGAGACAATCATTCCAAAATTTAGGACTTGGTAGTATAGCTGTAGGAACAAAGAGAAGAAATCAGATCCACTATTATTCTCACTCAGGCAAGTAAATGATAGTAGCTATTAATTAAAAAGTTTCAAACAGTCCAAATGGGTGCGTAGCTCAGTTGGTAGAATGCCTGTCTAACATGTGCAAAACCAGGGTGCAATCCCAGCACTGCATGAAACAAGGCATGGCGACTCAGGCTTATAATCCTAGCACGCAGGAGGTAGAGTGGGGGAGGGTAAACGTCCATCGTCAGCAGGCTATTTACTGAGTTGGAGGTCTACCTTGGTTGGGAGACCGCCCCATAAGCAAACAAACAAAGAAATCTAAGGAAGAAAAAAAAAGTTTCACACCATTAAACTATCAAATAAATGTGAGGGAAAACTTTCTTAAAACTTTCAAGTAACCAGCACGGTGTCCCGGGCTGCAATCCCAGCACTTGGGTAGTACGACATGAGTGAGACCAGCCTGGGCTACATGCTAAGTTCTAGGACCACCTGACTTACAGTTTGAGGCCTTGTCCAAAACAAACAAAACCCCAAAAGTTTCAAAGTAGCAGTACCACTGTGACTGCTGAAGTCCTGAGACATTTTTCTTAAAATGTAGCCCAAGGTGGCCTCAGACTAAGTAGCTGAAGTTAGCCTTGAACTCCACATCTCCCCCCCCTTCCACCTCCCAAGTGCTGCCACCATAGGTATTTGCCACCAAATATGACCTTTTATTTAGTAAAGCTTAAATCGACACCTGAGAAGAGTCCTGAATCCCATTCCAGCATTCCAGAGGCTGGGGCAGGTAGAGCTCTGTGATGTTGAGGCTATCCTGGTCTACATTGTGAGTTCCAGGACAGCTAAGGCTGTATAGAGAGATCATGTCTCAAAAACAAAAAGCCGGGCGATGGTGGCACACGCCTTTAATCCCAGCACTTGGGAGGCAGAGGCAGGCGGATCTCTGCGAGTTCGAGACCATCTTGGTCTACAGAGCTAGTTCCAGGACAGGCTCCAAAGCCACAGAGAAACCCTGTCTCGAAAAACCAAAAAAAAAAAAAACAATTCCAGAGTCAAGAACTATTTAGGTCACACTTCTTTACTAAACTTGCCCTACTCCACAAATTCTAACATTTCCTGTCTTGAACTGATGCACTAGATCTAAACTCAAAAAAGGGGCTAAAAAGATAGCTCAAAGCCTTGGTCTGCTGATAGGGTAGAATTTAGGTAGGCAGAGAAAACTAAACTGAATGCTGGGAGAAAAGAGGTAGAGGCAGAGAGAAGCCATAGAGCTGCTGCCAGAGACAGACATGCTGAATGAGACTTTAGCTGGTAAGCCACAACCATGTAGCGATACACAGATTAATGGAGATGGGTTAAATTAAGATGTAAGAGTTAGCCAATAAGAAGATAGAGCTAATGGGCCAAGCAGTGAGTTAATTAATAAAGTTTCTGTGTGTTATTTCAGGGCTGAGCAGCCGGGAACCAACAAGCGGCCACTCTTTACAACATAGTAAAGCTGAACTTTTACTGTTTATAGTTTTAAAACCTTCATTGTATAAGGTTTATCATAAATATGTGGAGGACCACACTGTCGGTCTTATAGCTAAGGGTCTCTGTAATCTGAATAGTATTATTTTTCAGACTTCTGGCACTTTCCAGCCCAACCTTCCATCTGTCCTGTATCTAGCCAGCCTCCACCTTTACCTACTTTTTCATATTACATTTTAAAAGGTTTAAAGAATTATTTATTTATCATGTATACAATATTCTGCCTCCATGCATGCCTACATGACAGAAGCAGGCATCAGATCTCATCATGGATGGTTGTGAGCCACCATGTGGTTGCTGGGAATTGAACTCAGGACCTCTGGGAGAGCAGCCAGTGCTCTTAACCTCTGAGCCATCTCCAGACCATATTTACAACTTCTTATTGTATGTGGGGCAGGAGTCTAGCTATGTTGCCCAGGCTGACCTTGAACTCCTGGTCCTCCAGCCTTGGCCTCAAGAGCAGCTAAGAACTACTGGGGTGCATCACTCCACCTGGCTTAATAACTGTTTTTGAACATTTTTTTTATTAACTCACTTGCAGTGCTAGTGATCAAACCCAGGGCCTTATATGTGCCTAGCAAGCACTACTGAACTACATGACTCAAACCTACAACTGCTGTTTAAAGAAATGATTAGTAACAAAAAAAGTTGAAGGTTTGAGGCTGGAGAGATGGCTCAGTGGTTGAGAGCACTGGCTGTTCTTCCAGAGGAGCAGGGTTGAGTTCCCAGCATCCATATGGTGGTTCACAACTGTCTATAACTCCAGTTCCTGGATATCAGATGCTTTCTTCTGACCTCTGTGGGCACCACACACAACATTGTACATGTACATTCACACACACAAAATAAAGCTCTGAAAGGAGAAAAAAAAAACATTTTAAAGAATAAAGATGTTGGGCTAGAGAGATGGCTCAGCAGTTAAGAGCACTGCCTGCTCTTCCAAAGGTCCTGAGTTCAATTCCCAGCAACCACATGGTGGCTCACAACCATCTGTAATGAG
>NC_022023.1:11269346-11278721 GCF_000317375.1 Microtus ochrogaster
GTGTGATTATTTGGGTCTGGGTGGCCGGAAAATAAAAAAGGAGTCTTTGTTTACAGTTAGTTTCCCACTTACGTTAGTCTCCCCCTTTCCTTAGACACACAGCACCACACTGGCAAATGGATCTTTACTCTGAGAATCAGCTAATCAAGATCATCACTGGTGTAGGAGGTTCTTCTGTTCATGTATTGTTTTCATTGGTTAATGAATAAAGAAACTGCTTTGGGCCTGATAGGGCAGAACTTAGGTAGGTGGAGAAGACAGAACTGAGTGCTGGGAAGAAGGGCAGAGTGGCAGACGCCATGGATCTGCCTGAGACAAACGCTGGTTAGAATCTTTCCAGTAAGCCACAGTCACATGGCGATACACAGATTAATAGAAATGGGTTAAATTAAGATCTAAGAATTAGCCAATAAGAAACACATTTCTTATTTTAATGAATACAGTTTCTTGTTTCTTGTTTTAATGAATACAGTTTCTGTGTGGTTATTTCGGGTGTAAGCTAGCCGGGCAGCTGGAACAAACAAGGGACCCACTCCATGTAACACTTCACCTTTATTTTTAGTAGAGTATTTTAGTTCCTTTTTTGAATTCTGTGATAAAATAATGACAAAAGCACAAAAGTAGAAAAGGTTTATTATGGGGCTGGAGAGATGGCTCAGAGGTTGAGAGCACTGGCTGCTCTTCCAGAGGTCCTGAGTTCAATTCCCAGCAACCACATGGTGGCTCACAACCATCCGTAATGAGGTCTGGTGCCCTCCTCTGGCGCGCGGGCATACATCAAGGCAGAATGTTGTATACATAATAAATAAGTAAATCTTTAAAAAAAAAAAAAAGAAAGAAAAAGAAAAGGTTTATTAGTGCTCACAATCCAAAGGGACAGTCCATAACTGAGGGGAGTCAAGACCAGGAGCTTGAAGGAGCCTGATCATATTCCAGCCACAGCCAGGAAGCAGCCAGAGAGAAAAAAATGCTTGCTAATATTCAGCTGGCTTTCTCCTTTTTATGTAGACTATGATCCTCTGGCTAGGGCTGGTCCCACCCATAATTAAAACGGGTTTTTCCACATCAACGAATGCAATCAAGGTAACCCCACAGGCATACCCTCAGGTAATTCTAGACTCTATCAAGCTGACAGATAAGACTAGTCAGCTCGCAGAGAGGTCAGTCGTGTGTGTGTGTGTGTGTGTGTGTGTGTGTGTGTGTGTGTGTGTGTCTAGTTCCTTAAAAAAGATTAGTAAGTCAGTCCTGGGAGAACTAGAAAGAAACACACCATGCTAAAGCAATGTCCTATCTGAGCAAAGTGTCAGATGCTCTTATTTCTTGTCTTTCTTCTCTTCCTGCCAAGAGACTTTACTTAAAGTCACATGTACAGCTTCTACTTACAGCTTCTTTACACCTACATGTTAATACTTATGGGCATAAATTATTAACTAAAAAGTGTTTTTAAGTTCGAGACCAGCCTGGTGTACAAGAGCTAGTTCCAGGACAGGCTCCAAAACCACAGAGAAACCCTGTCTCGAAAAAACCAAAAAAAAAAAAAAAAGTGTTTTTATCTGTCTGATACTGGCAGTATAAGTTACCCAACCTCATTCCATTTGGCCACATCAAGCTATTGGTAAGAAACTGTAACATGTGCACAATGACAACCACAGAACCGAATCACCCTTTCTAAGAAGTGACCAGAACAGTACGTTCCTCATTGTTCAAGGTCAAACTATAAATGAACATTATTAACCCAATGAAAACACACCTGTCACCCTTGCAGTGAGCAGCCAAAGGGGGTGGGGCCTGCCAGTTGCAGGGCTGCCTAAAACCATCTCAAACTTAAAAAAAAAGAAAAGAAAAATTTTTAACCTCTTTTTAGTCTAGGCAAGGTGGAGCATGTCTGTAACCTTAGCATTTGGGAGGCTAAAGCAGAAAGAATGCTGACTCCAGGCCAGCATGGATATATAGTGAGACCCTATCTCAAAAATTACCTAAGGCTGGGCTCAGTTGGTAGAGTACTTACTTGCCTAGCTGCCCCTAGGTTAGATCCACGCTACACATAAAGTGGGTATAATGCCCACCTAGCATTGGGGAGGTGGAAGCAGGAGGATCACAAGTTCAAACTTATCCCCAACTACAAGAATCTTTCTCAACTGCTCTTCCACCTTATTCTTTGAGGCAGCATCTTCCAATCAAACACAGAGATTCACTGACATGGCTACTCTAGCTAGCCAGTTGCTCAGGCAATGTCCTTGGGTCTCCACCTTCCAAGACTGGAACTACAAACCCACTGCTCCATTTATCCAGCATTCAGCATTGCTGTGTACGAGCAACCCTCCTGTTTGCCTAGCATGCACGTTAGCTATTCAGTCATTTCACCAGCACGCCCCCCCCCACAAGAGAAAGCATTTAAAACTGAATGAAAATAAAAATACAACAACAAAATGTATAGGATGTACCTACAAAAAGCAATATAAGAGGCAATTTTTGTAGCTGTAAAGGTTTATGTTGTCAAGAAGTCATCATTGTCTTCAGTACTTGGGAAGTGAGACACCAGCTATATGGCACTCAGTATGGTGGAGTCGGAGTAATGTTCAATATCCTCCAGGGAGTTACATGTACTGAAACAGCAACCAACACATTCTGTAGCTAGAATTCACTAGTCCAGTGGCCAATAAGATGTCTCAACATGGAAAGGCGTTTGCTTCCAATCCTGATGACCTGAGTTCAACCCCAGGAACCCAAATGGTAGGCGAGTACTGACCTCCAAGTGTGTACCATGATGCAACACAGACAGAGAGAACGGGGCGGGGGGGGGGGAGCATAAATAAATGTAATTAAAAATTTTAAAAAGATACTTATGACATAACTTCACAGTGATTCCTATGCTCAAAACTCTCTAACATCTGCTAACTTAAAGGCTTTAATTCCCAAAAGAGACAAATAGAATTGATGTAGGTGAGTCTTCTTTCTATCTGAGAGAGTACAACTCGAACTTCAACTAGAAGCTAAGAAAGCTGTGTACTATGGGCTCCTCATGCCACTGAATCAATATGCAAGGAACTGAGTTGCTACTGATTAGTGACTGATCCTGAGAACTCTCAGGTTCCCATCAGCAGGACTACATGACACTAACCTAGTCCTTCAGTAGCAAAGGTCTGAGGTACCCCATCAGGAAAGGGACTATGGCCAGTTTAGATTCTTGCCCAGAGCAGAAGAAAACAGCTACGAGCATGTGATCAATACAGAAACAAAGGTTACATCTATTAGAACCGTAACAGCTTTCACCTTTCTGTGAGAGCTATGACCAGATGCCAAGGTGACAAAGGGCAGGCTACAGCAGCTTTGTACTTTGTTAGTGTGGGTAAATCAACACAGTCCCCCTACGTCCCCTTTGCTGCATGGTTCTGAGTTAATCTGCCCAATGAGGGCAGTAGGCTAACATTCTGGAAGGTGAAGGAAAGCTGTGATCATGTCTGAAGGTCGCAGCGGTCACAGCGAGTGAGGACACTGCCAGAATCCAGTCTGCCCTTGCTTTCTGCAGCTCTAGGTCTACTTCTGGCTAGCAGGTTACAAAAGCAATAGCCTTCCATGGGTCTCACCTGCTCTCCTCTGGGGCCCTACTCCAGCAGCCACATGCAAACTCAGGTCCATGGGAAGTGTGGACTTTCCCATCAACACATACCAGAGAGGTTCAGAGGAGCTGGGTGGTGACAACTCTCTCCTGAGAGAGTTTCATTATGAAGCCCAGGTAGGCCTTGAACATGGTAATCCTCTTGCTGCAGAGTAATGAGATTACAGGTGTGGCCACCGAGCCCAGTAATGACAATTCTATTCTCTAACTTCTGTTAGACTCTCATGTATGTAGCTTCTCCCACAATATGAAAGGTATCTTTATAATAAATCTTTCATGTAATGTTTGCTATTAATAACTTTTCACCAATCACACTGTGCTGGCTAACATATGTGTGATGGTTAGCTTTACTTGTCAACTTTCCACACCCGAAGTCACCCAAAAAGGGAGTCTCAACTGAAGGGCTATCTAGACCAAACTGCCATGTGGGAGTGTCTGTGGGGACTGTCTTGATTGTTAGTTGGCGGAAACCACCAGGGGCAGCACCATTCCCTGGGCAGGGGATCCCGGGCTGTAGAAGAGTAGAGGGGGCTGGCTCAGAGTGAGCAAGCAGGCAGCATGGGTACATTTGATTCTCTCTGCTCTTGACTGTGGGTGTGGTGTGATTAGCTGCTTCAGTTCTTGTCTTGACTTCCCCTCTATGAGGAGCAGTAACCTGGAACTATAAGGCAAATAAAGGCTTTCCTCTCGTGCAAGGCCTTTCAGTCAGGGCATTCGATCACAGTCACAGGAATGAAACCTGTTGAAGACTGTTTCCAGGAGGCTTCTGTCTCTGTAAATCCCTGTGTTTGGACTCTGTTCTCCCTGAAGTAAGAACACAACCCTACTGAGGAAGACCCACACTGCTCTTCCTCCATAGTCATGTCTGCTTATGGGAATGAATGATTTCCAGTCCACAGAGAGAATGGTAGAAAGTTGTAAAATATTGAAGAACAGTAGCAAAAGAAGCCTGTAAGCTTCGTAAGTGCTATACTCTAGATTTCCCAGTTTCACATGACAGACAGTGATTTCTGGATGCTTAAGAATCCCAGCTGTGGCCAGGTGGTGATGGCGCACACCTTTAATCCCTGCACTCGGAAGGCAGAGGCAGGGGGATCTCTGAGTTTGAGGCCAGCTTGGTCTACAGAATGAGTTCCTGGAGAGCCAGGGCTACACAGACAAAACAAAACAAAACCCAGAAACAAACAAACAAAAAAAAAAAACCAAAAACAAGAATAGTAACAAAAAGAGTTGGATAATCCTACACTGCACACAATAAAAGATTCTGATGAAGTCTTAAGGCCCTGTCGGTCATGGTGGCACTCTCCTTTAATAGCAGTGTTCACGAGGCAGATCTCTGTGAGTTCAAGGCCAGCCAAGGCCAAGGAGAGACATCCTGTCTTAGGTAGAAACAGACAGATAATTACAACCCAAAGAAGAGTAGCCTCAGAGAAAATGGAGTGAGCAGCACTTGGGAGATGGAGGCAGGAGGATCAGGAAACTAAGGCCAGCCTCAGCTACACAGAGTTTGTAACCAGTCTGGGCCCCAAAAGAGCCTATCTTTAAAACAAAACAAAACAAAGAAAATATAATTTCAAGGGATCCAAAAGATAACCACGCAATGCTCATATACTCATTCAGGCAAAACACTCACACACATAACTCAAAATCAATTTTTAAGAAGTCCCAAGAGAGAAGATTGCCTTATGGGGAGTTAAGCAACTCTGATGAGTCAGACTGATGCTATCAGGGCTCAGACACGGATCAAGTCACATCCTGGCCAACGTCCCTGAGTCACTAAGAAATCTCAAACAAGGCCAAGCATGGGGTTCATGTCTATAAGCCTAGCCTTTGGGAAATGGAGGCAAGAGAGTCACTAAGAATCACCAAGCCTGTTCTACATAAGGAATTCCAAGCCAGTCTGAGCTACAAGGTGAGACCCTGTCTCAGAGAGACACATGGAGAACTCTCAAATTTATGAACATTCTATAAAAACCCCATCAAATTTGTTGAATAATCAAAGTTCTCAAACAGCCCAAGTGATGGTGCCGCACGTCTTTAATCCCAGCACTTGGAAGCTAATACACACTCTTACTTGTATGTATAACAAGCCAAGAAAAGGGGGCCATGAATTTGAAAGACACAAAGAGAGGTGTATGAGAGGGTTTAACAAAGTTTAATACTTTGTCTTAACTTTGTTCTATGCTGCAGAAGTGCGATTCTGTGTGGTATATGCAGGTGTGCAGACAGTCACCCACGTGGGCATGTGAGGAGGACAGAGGTCAACATTGGGAATCTTCTTCAATTGCTCTCGGTCTTAATTTTTGAGCATCTCTCACCAAACTTAGAGTTTGTCATTTTAGCTCAACTATATGGCCAGCATGTCTATGGGGTCCACCTGTGTCCACCCCCATCACTGCGGTCACAGGCAGCATGTCTGTGGAGTCCACCTGTGTCCACCCCCATCACTGCGGTCACAGGCAGCATGTCTGTGGGGTCCACCTGTGTCCACCCCCATCACTGTGGTCACAGGCACATGTTGGCACCCTGCTGTTTACATAGGTGTTAGGGATCCAAACTTAGGTGCTTATGCTTGCAGAGCAAGCAATTTACTACTGAGTATCTCCCTAGGCTCCAGCTTAATTTATATTATTTATTATAAATTATATATTTATATAATTTATATCTCTGTGTAGCCTTGGCTGTCCTAGAATCCCTTTGTAGACCAGGCTGTCCTTGAACTCATATATTCACCTGCCTCTGTCTCCTGAATTCAGGGACTAAAGGTACATGCCACCACCGTCCCCAGCTTTTAAGTTTAATATTTATAAAATGTTTAAATTTGGGTTCGGTCCTTGGTTGGGGGCAGGAATGACAAAACAAAGTAACAAAAATGTTTAAATCTTCTGGGTGTGATGGCTCATGCTTATAATGGTACATGAGACACTAAAATGGGACACTGTGAGGCTAGCCTGCACTACATAAGGAGCCTACATTGTAAAGAATGAAAAGTGCAAGCCACGTGTGATGGCCTCACTTGGTGCTCCCAGTCTTTGAGAAGTTTCTGACAGAGAAATAACTTGAATGTGAGGCCAGCCTGGGCTACATAGTGAGTTGTAGACTAACCCAGGCTACGGAGTGAGCCTATGTCTCAAAATAAATAAAAAACAAAAACCCAACAACAATAGCAACGAAACTCAGAGGGACTAAGGAGATGACTCAGTGGGTAAAGTAAGATCTGAGTGCTATGCTGAGACTCCCAACAGCCACAGGAAAGGTAGACACAGCAGTGCTTGCCTGTGACCCCAGGACCAGGGAAGCAGAGACAAATGGATCCTGGGGACTCACCGACCTGCCTTTCTAGATAAAAGTACAAATCCCACATTCAGTAAAAAGACCTGTTTCAAAGAGTAAGATGGTTCTGTGCACAAGCCAAAAGCATAGCTACCACCTTTCTTCAAAGAAGCACAGAAAACCGCAACTGGGCACAGCGTAGTGATCAGCAGATGTTGGGAAGCCCAGCCCCAACGGATGCATCTGCATCACAGCTCTTGTATCTGCGGCTCAGAGAACGTCACAGAAAAGGGGAGGGAAAGACTGTAGGAGCCAGAATATTGGGAAGTCTGCTGTGAAACACTCTCCTAGAAATAGCTCCACGACCAAGACCAGAATGATGGCCATGCTTAGGTGGGAGGAAGAAAGTTCGGAGGTTCTTAGACAAAGAGCTGCTGGGTATAGGAGAACTGCCCTCTCCCAGGGATCAGCCCTCTTACTTCAGCCACACTGAACCTTACAGAAGAGAAAGTGGGAAGTACACTTGAACGCATTGGCACAGGGAACCACTTCCTAAATAGAAGTCCATGCCAGGTGGTGGTGGCGCATGCCTTTAATCCCAGCACTCAGGAGGCAAAGGCAGGCGGATCTCGGTGAGTTCGAGACCAGCCTGGTCTATAAGAGCTAGTTCCAGGACAGGCTTCAAAGCCACAGAGAAACCCTGTCTCGAAAAACCAAAAAAAAAAAGAAGTCCAGCAGCACAGACACTGAGAGAAACAATTAATAAATGGGACCTCCTGAAACTGAAAAGCTTCTGTAAAGCAAAAGACACGGTCAACAAGACAAAATGGCAGCCTACAGAAACAGAATGGGAAAAGATCTCAAGAAATTGGACACCAAAAGACCACATAATCCAAATAAATAAATAAAAATGGAGTACAGACCTAAACAGAGAACTCTCAACAGATGAATCTAAAATGGCTGAAAGACACTTAAGGAAATGTTCAACATCCTTAGTCATCAGAGAAATGCAACTCACAACAACTCTGAGATTCCATCTTACACCTGTAAGAATGGCCAAGATCAAAAACACTGATGACAACTTATGCTGAAGAGGTTGTGGGGAAAAGGGAACACTTCTGCATTGCTGGTGGGAATGCAAGCTGGTACAACCCCTTTAGATGTCAGTGTGGCAATTTCTCAGAAAATTAGGTAACAACTTTCCTCAAGACCCAATAATATCACTTTTAGGTATATATCCAAAGGATGCTTAATCGTGCCACAAGGACATGTGCTCAACTATGTTCACAGCAGCTTTGTTTGTCATAGCCAGAACCTGGAAACAACCTAAATGCCCCTCGATTGAAGAGTGGATTAAAAAAAAAGTGGTATATTTACACAATGGAGTACTACACAGCAGAAAAAAAAATAACAACACCTTGAATTTTTCAGAAAAATGGATGGAACTAGAAAACATTATTTTGAATGAGGTAACCCAGACACAGAAAGATAATTATCACATGTAATCACTCACAGGTGGTTTTTAAACATAAAGCAAAGAAAGCCAGCCTACAAACCACAATCCCAGAGAACTTAGACAACAATGCGGACACTAAGAGAGACTTAATAGATCTAATCTACATGGGAAGTAGAAAGTATAAAAAGACAAGATCTCCTCAGTAAATTGGGAGCATAGGGACCTTGGGGGAAGGTTGAAGGGGGGTGGGGAGAGCCATGGAGGGGAGCAGAGAAAAATGTAGAGCTCAATAAATATCATGGAAAAAAATAAATAAAAAGTTAAAAAAAATGAGAAGGAAGGATGAATGGAAATGAAAAAGAACCTGAAAGGTCCTGGGTCTGACACCCAGCAACACACGGACACTAAATTATTCTTCTGGAAATGGAATAAGGTGGGTGGGAGCTCGGATCACCCAGTCAGGCGTGGTGGCACACGCCTTCAATCCCAGCACTTGGGAGGCAGAGGCAGATGGATCTCTGGATTGCAAGACAGCTTGGTCTGCACAGTGAGACCCTATCTCGCTGGAAAAAAAATTACAGATGGAGATATAGCTCAATGATAGATTGATTTCCTAGACATCATTTGCATGACACTCAGGACTATATTTGAAGGGAGGAAAAGGTATTTGGCCTGATGTCGTAGTGCAGCACTCAAGATGCAAAGGAAGGATTCCAAATTCAAGGCCAGCCGAGGCTACAGAGAGAGTTCCAGGCAACAAGAGCTACATATAGAGAGAGACTTTGTTACAATAGACAGATAGGTAGACAGTCACTCTAGTCAGTAAGGCCATGTGGTGACATACAACTAGCCTGAGCTCCATATCAAGACTGTGTCTCAAAATAAAGTAATACAAATAAGGTCTTTCAAGACTGTGGGAGCCGGGCGATGGTGGCGCAGGCCTTTAATCCCAGCACTCAGGAGGCAGAGGCAGGCGGATCTCTGTGAGTTCGAGACCAGCCTGGTCTACAGAGCTAGTTCCAGGACA
>NC_022023.1:11278821-11280944 GCF_000317375.1 Microtus ochrogaster
AAAAAAAAAAAAAAAAGACTGTGGGAGCCCGTGATGGACATGCGCAAGGCCCTGGGGTCGACCCCCAGCACTAAATAAGAGCTCCTACAAAATGCAGCTAAGTGACAACTGTTCCCTGAAGCGGTTCCAGTGACCTGATCTCA
The DNA here is from genome assembly GCF_000317375.1 of Microtus ochrogaster. Taxonomy (NCBI): domain Eukaryota; kingdom Metazoa; phylum Chordata; class Mammalia; order Rodentia; family Cricetidae; genus Microtus; species Microtus ochrogaster. The sequence goes on from NC_022023.1 coordinate 11,278,965, forward strand.
CAGCTGTGCAGGTATGTCTAAGGAGAGATGCACCTACCTTCCTATGTGGTAATTATAAACAGTGCAAAACAAATGCCCCAGTCCGAAAGGCAAATCTTTAATAGTCACGCAGAGACAATTCCTAACACCAAGAGCTAAATAAAGAGAGGTGGGGGAAATGGCCAATGGCTAACAAAAGCAATCCCCTGACACACCTGGGTCAGAAGACAAAAGGACGAAAACTTTTGAAACGATCGTGTTCTCAGTGCTTTTTAGCACCTGCGCTAGAAGATCAAGATAGAGTAAGGTTTAATGATAAAACCAGGAGACCTTAGTTTCAAGATTTCTGTGCCACTGTCGTTGTCATCAAAGATTCAGAGTGTTGTCACCTTCCTGCTAAGGGAACTGGCACACGAGTGGAAGAATTGCTTCAACTCCGAGCTCAGAGAGACCCAAGTTAAAGTGGATGGAGTCCACCGAGGTCCAGCTGGACTGGAGGGGTGACTATGAACTTAGAGCAACAGACGGCTTTTGTGGACCTGCAATGGCCCTCCCCAGAGCTCCACCAGGAACGGTTAAGTCTGTCGCCTTACAGTGTCCAAAACCATAAGCAACCCCAAATCCCATGGACATTTTCCACTTACTCCCCTGCCTTCTGGGGAGGAATGGCGAAGGCTCACTTTCCCTCCCAGTCGTCTGAATCTGGTGCTATAAATGGGGTCAAAGAGGTCTTAGCTACAGACTGCACAGAAAGGAATGATCCATACACGCGACCGACCCACGCAGGCCCTCAAACCTGGCCCAGAGGTCCGCAGAGCCCCCGCAACGGCAAAAGGACCAGAGGAACCTGAGCAAAGACAGCGGCCAGTCTCACCTGTCTCTTGTTCATCCGCCGCACATCATCTAGGAAATCTAGAGACAGCATGGTGAGATGAAGAACGCGACAACCGGCAGCCAAGAGGAAACGGCAGAATCAGCGGGAGGAACCGCTGCCACACGGGCCAGACTCACAGTGGACAGGACTCCCCCCAGACCCCTGCACTTCCGCTTCCGGGGCGGGAGCAAACGAGGCCCCGCCTCCTGGCTGCAAAGACCGGACAAAGAAAGACTCGCGAACCCTGAGAACGGCCCGGGGGCCTGGCCTTGCCACAGGAGGATCTCCCGAGCTGATCTTCTGCAGCCGAGAACCCGCGAAGCCTGCTTTCCGTGCTCAGCCCGAAGCTGCTCGTGAAGGTGATGACCCTGGGTTAGATAGGCCCGCAGCCTGCGGAAGGAGGGCCGTTGCGTACGCCTGGCCAATCGGAAGCCGCGGCTGCTCCACCGCCAGGCCAGCCGTCTTCCTGCGTACTGCCGGGTCCAGGGTGTGGCCCGGGACGTGTTGCCTGGCAGTTTGTTCTCGGGGTGAGCGTGCTGGGGTACGCTGCCGGAAGCTGTGCGATCTTTAAAGCCTCGGATGCACACACACAGACACACACACTCGAGGGACACGAGAGAGAGAATGAATCTTCCGTAATGTCATGAGGGCACAACCAGTGCAGGTGGCCAGGAAGAACCTCCTCAATCTTGACCCCTCCATACAGTAATTTGCTTTGTCTCCTGACACCTGGATGGGAACTGTTTATTTGACCCGCAAGTTTTCACGGGGGTGGACATAAGAAGTGACATCATTGCCGTGGTGTTTCTTTTGATGGGTGACAGTTGTAGGACTCTGTGGATACGATCTAAAACCATCGAATTGTACGCATTTGGTGAACTGCACAGTATTTGAATTACATCACAACATAGCAGGCGTTGAGAATGAAAAAGAACTCATTGGTGTCTTGTTCATGCTAAATTCCCAGGGGTGGCTGTGCACCTATCAGTACTTGAATTTAAAGAGAGAGAGAATATCTCCAACTACTGTTTGAAACCTCATATTTACTGAGATGAAAAGTCAACATTTTAGCCGGGCGGTGGTGGCGCACGCCTTTAATCCCAGCACTCGGGAGGCAGAGGCAGGCG
>NC_022023.1:11281819-11282504 GCF_000317375.1 Microtus ochrogaster
GCTGGCCTCGAACTCTCAGAGATCCGCCTGCCTCTGCCTCCCAAGTGCTGGGATTAAAGGCATGCGCCACCATCACCCAGCGCATTGATCATTTCTTATGTACCTCGAAGACCCTCAAGATGAGCTCAAAATCCTTTGGGTCCAAAAAAGGTAAGTAAGCTATTTAGTTGGGAAGCTTTAAAAACGAATGGGGGTGGGGGTGGTGGCGCTGGAGAGATGGCTCAGCAGTTAAGAGCACTGACTACTCTTCCAGAGGACCCAGGTTCAATTCCCACATGGCAGCTCACAACTGTCTGAAAATGCAGTTCCACAAGATCTAACACCTTCACACCAATGCACATAAAATAAAGTTAAATCATTAAAAATTAAAAAAAAAGAATGTGGGGGTGGGGGCAGGGGCAGGTGCATCTCTGTGAGTTTGAGGTCATCCTGGTCTACAGAGTGAGTTCCAGGACAGCTAGGGCTTCATAATAGAAAGATTGCTATCGCAAAAAAAAAGGCCTGGTGCTCACTGGTCAATCACTATAGCCTGCTTGACAAGTTCCAAGTCAGTAGGCGTGACCTTAATCTCAAGAAGGGGAGGAGCAGCCGGGCGGTGGTGGCGCACGCCTTTAATCCCAGCACTTGGGAGGCAGAGGCAGGCGGATCTGTGTGAGTTCGAGACCAGCCTGGTCTACAGAGCTAG
>NC_022023.1:11282604-11283340 GCF_000317375.1 Microtus ochrogaster
GGGAGGGGGACTGGAAAGATAGCTCAGTGCTTAAGAGCACTGACTGCTCTTCCACAGGACCTGCATTCAGTTATTAGCATCCACGTCAAGTAGCTCACTATCAGCTGTCAGCTGTAACTCCAGCTCCCAAGGCTCTGACATCCTCTTCTGGACTCTTTGGGTGTCTGCACTCACACGCACAGACACATACACAGATGCACATAACATACGGAGATAAACAGGAGTTTAAAATAGTTAAACCTCTCCTTCTTTAAATAAGCACCTGAGGCTGTCCTCTGGCCTCCACAGGCATGCAAACACACACACACACATGCCTGCACACACAAGAACACACATGAACACATGAACCGCTTAGGTTGTTGCCAGGCCTGATAGTGCGTGCCTCTTTTGTTTTGTTTTGTTTTGTTTTGTTTTGTATCTGCAGCCCTGGCTGTCTGGGAATGTATTCTGTAGGCCAGTCTGGCCTCAAATTCACAGGAAGCCTCCGACTTCAGCTTCCTGAGTGCTGAGATCCCAGGCCACCGCAACAGGCCAAAATATTTCTCCTTTCTTCAGATTATATTCGTGCTCTATCATATCAGTAAATATCCAATAAAGAGAATGTAGTTGATGTTTGGGGCTGTTGCCAAGGCTCACAACCTGAATTCAATACCTAGGATCCAGCTACAGTAGTGAAAACAGCTTGGTATTGGCATAAAAACAGAGAAGTCGACCAATGGAATTGGATAGAAGACCC
>NC_022023.1:11285340-11295907 GCF_000317375.1 Microtus ochrogaster
GAGGGAAATGGGAGGCGGTGGCGGGGAGGAGGCAGAAATCCTCAATAAATAAATAAATTTAAAAAATAAAAAATAAAAAAAAATAAAAAAAATACCCAGGATCCACACGGTGGAGGAAGAGAACTGACTGCTCAGAGCTGCCCTTTGACCTCCACACATGTGCCAAGCCTCACATGCACTCACACAGAGTCAATGCAGTAATTTTTAAACAATGTGGTTAAACTATATGATATATAGTTTCATATATATTAGATGTTAAACTTGCAATTTCATTGTTACATTGTATTATCAACTGACAAAAATGGGTAAGGAGCTTAAACAAGTTACATGAAACTTAAAAATCGTAATATTGAGTCCCGTATTTTTAATTTTTCTGATTGTTTTGTGTTTTGTTCTTCTTTTGAGACTGGTCTCATTGTTTCTCTGGCTAACCTGGAACTCTCTATGTATAGATCAGACTGACCTTGAACTCATAGATTATCTACCTATCACCTCTCTCCAGACTTTCACTGTAGTTTTAGAGCCTGTCCTGGAACTAGCTCACTTCACTAGGCTGGCCTTGAACTCTTAGAGATCCGCTTGCCTCTGCCTCCCAAGTGCTGGGATTAAAGGCGCGCACCACCATGCTGCCTGAAAGACCCTACAGACCCCCTCTCAGAACCTGCAGCTAGCATACTCTCATGAGAAAATCCTGTTTGCTTGAGCCTGCTCTCATGAGAACATCCCGTTTGCTTAGGAAAACAGGATACCTATAGTCAGCACATGTGCCAAACTTAGAATATTAGCAGTTTACAAAAGGAACAGTTCCCCTATGAAAGACCCCAGCTTAGCTGCTGTAATGCCATTCTGCAAAACAGGATATCTGTAAAATAGTATATCTGTGAAGCAGGATATCTGTAAAATAGGACATCTACAAAACAGGATATCTGTAAAATAGAAACAGGATATCTGTTGCCATACATCTGTGCTGGGAGAGGAAAAACCATTTATGCCCCTCGCCTCATTCCAACTGACCAATGAGATCCCTGTAACCACGCTTCTGCAAACCACTTTTGCCACCCTCTTTCCTATAAAAAGACCTTCTCCCAGTCTGCAGGCGCGCAAGTCCTCCGAAGAGACTTTGCCGCCCGCAGGTACCTGTGTATACTCAATAAACCTCTTGCTGATTGCAACCAGTGGTCTCGGACTGTTCCTGGGGGTCCCGGGGTCTTCTCCTGAGGGAAGGTCCTCTCCGAGGGTCTTTCACTGCCTACCAAATTTTTTTAAAGTAAGGTTTGTTTTGGTTCATGATTGGGAGAGATACAGTGTCGGGGGGTAGCACGGAACAGCTGAAGAAAGAAGCACTCCAAGATGACATTTTAAGGCTTATGTGGTGGCAAGAAGGTCCAGCCTTTGTGATGGACTAAACCCCGAACAGCCATATTGAAAGTTACACAGGCTAGAGTGATAGCTCAGAGGTTAAGAGCACTGGCTGCTCTTCCAGAGGTCCTGAGTTCAACCCAGCAACCACATGGTGGCTCACAACCATCTGTAATGAGATCTGGTGCCCTCTTTTGTGAGAGAGAGAGAGAGAGTGTGTGTGTGTGTGTGTGTGTGTAATAAAATAATGAAATTTTAAAAAAAGCCATGCAGTGGTGGCACACACCTTTAATCCCAGCACTCAGGAGGCAGAGGCAGGCAGATCTCTGTGAATTCGAAGCCAGCCTGATCTACAAGAGCTAGTTCCAGGACAGGCTCCAAAACCACAGAGAAACACTGTCTCGAAAAACCAGAAAAAAAGAAAGAAAGAAAAAGAAAGTTACACAAAGTATTTCCTCATGCCCAAGATCCCTAATCTAATTTACATGTCCTATTAAAAAAGAGCATCACACGCCCCATGACTCTAGTCCTTTAGTATGCAACGTTTGCAATACACAATAATGCAAGAGCCTCAGGTGTGCCTGAAGTGTCTTGTGATCAGTCATGGGATGGCTACAAGTCCCTTCAGCAAAACAATTCTACAGATCACAGGAAACAGTCACTGTTTCCCACGGGATTCTTCAAGGTCAAAGTACTTGTAAAAAATAGCTATTCATTCTAGTACACACACACACACACACACACACACACACACCCTGTATATGGTGACTCTGCTAAATTCACACAGCAATACAGTATGTCACAGCAGATGCTTCAGATGGTCAGGATTCATCCACAGCTAGAAAGCAGAGAGAAAGAGAGGAATCCTGGGGCTCAGCTGGGTTCCCTCCTTTGTTCTGTGCAGGACCCTAACCCACAGGCTGGTGATGCCCACATTCACAGCAGGGAGTTAGCCTCTCTAGAAGCCTCTTGTCTACATGTCTATGTTCATGGTGGGGGTGTGGGGTTAGGTGCTAGTAGAGCCTGGAGACCAATATCAGATGTCTTCCTCTATAATTTCTTCAACTTATTTTTCAGGTATCTTTCTCTTGCTAAAGATGGAGCTCACTGATTGGCTAGACCCATGAACCACAGGGACCTTCCTCCCATCTGTGTCTCCCCAGCTCTGGGATAGCAGGTGTGCCTCACCACATCCAACTCTTTGTATGGGCACTGGGTCTGAACTCTGCTCCTCAAGCTTGTGTGGCAAGGATCTGTCTTCCAAGATGACATCCTTAGTTTTTCACATGGGTTCTGGGGAACTGAACCCTGATCTTCATGTTTAAGCAGCAGGTCCTGGGCATCTTTCTAGCCCCTTATAGACTTAAACTTAAATGCTAATGGCTGCTTAGGAAAAGACCAGCACATACCCAGCTGTGGGCATGGGCTTCTCATGAGAGGGCAACACTGAGGTGTCCTAACAGTAAGCACACATATAATTTTGGTGGCTTCTGAAGTTACATTGTTCAAAGGGTTTCTAACACACACACACACACACACACACACACACACACACACACACACACACACACACACTTTTTTCTTCTCTCTCTTCTCTGAGGTGTATTAGACAGGATTACATCTATAAGGTAAAGCCATAGTTCACAAAGGTGTTAAGAGACATTTTTATTATGTACAGAGTTTACAGGCTTATCGTTAGTAAAGGAATAAGGCCCACATGTGAAGGTCACATGTGTTCAAGCAGTTAGCATGGTTCATTGCTATTTTAACATTCTTATTTGAACTATTTCTATCTAAAAGGAATAATGTCTCTCTATAGGCAATCTTCACAGCAAATTCTTTTAATTGTGCTGTGTGTGTGTCTTCGTATGATGTGTGGAGAGGCACATGCCAGGCTGAGCATGCGGAATCAGAAGACAGCTTTGCTGAGTCACTTCTCCACCTTCAGTGGGTTTCGGGTTCAAACTCAGCTTGCCAGGCTTGCAGGCCAATCACCTTCACCTGCTGGGCTGGACTTGTTCACTCTCAGCAGGAGAAAGACTTTAGCCAGGGCTGCCTTTGTTCCTCGGTCTGTCCTGCCTCAGAAAGATGAGGGAAGCTGATGGAGGCCTTTTACATTGTGTGACAGATACGGTGTCTCCTATAAAAATCATGTAGATGTTAGGGTGACCCAAGGACAAAAATGTGCAAGGCCCAAAGAAATATATTTCCCAAATGTGGGCTTCAACGTGCTTTTTCCTCACTGACGAGATGCCAGCCTTCCCGGAAACATGGCTTTTGAACCCTGTCAGTCATAGTGGCAAGTTGGTATTTTCTTTTGTAGGTAGCCTACTCCTTGCCTAAAGGTCGAGTCTAACTCTCACTTGGCTTTTAACCACAGATTACCTTGAGCCTTTGGCTATCTTGCCTTTTTTTTTTGTTGTTGTTGTTGTTTTTGGTTTTTTGTTTGTTTGTTTGTTTATTTATTTATTTATTTATTATGTATACAACATTCTGTCTGTGTGTATGCCTGCAGGCCAGAAGAGGGCACCAGACCTCATTACAGATGGTTGTGAGCCACCATGTGGTTGTTGGGAATTGAACTCAGGACCTTCGGAATTGCAGGCAATGCTCTTAACCACTGAGCCATCTCTCCAGCTCCTGGTTTTTTTTTTTTTTTTTTTTTTTTCGAGAGAGAGGGTTTCTCTGTAGCTTTGGAGCCTGTCCTGGAACTAGCTCTTGTAGACCAGGCTGGCCTCGAACTCACAGAGATCTGCCTGCCTCTGCATCCCGAGTGCTGGGATTAAAGGTGTGCGCCACCATCGCCCGGCCCTATATCTTGCCTTTTTTTAAAATATTTATTTAGTATGTGTACAATATTCTGTCTGCGTGTATGTCTGCAGGCCAGAAGAGGGCACCAGACTTCATTACAGATGGTTGTGAGCCACCATGTGGTTGCCGGGAATTGAACTCAGGACCTTTGGAAGAACAGGCAATGCTCTTAACCACTGAGCCATCTCTCCAGCCCCTCTTGCCTTTTTTAAAAGTATATTTTTAATTTTTTTAAATTTTCATACAAATGTACAATGTATTTTGATCATATCCACCTGCACTGCCTCCATCCAATTCCTCCTGAATTCCACTCCAGCCCTAGCCCATTTATCTCTTTTTTTATCCCCATTTTCTAGTATGCAAAGTGAGGATAAAAAGCAAAAACAAAGAAAAAAAAAACCTCATGGAGCCAGGTGGTGGTAGTACACACCTTTAATCCCAACACAGAGGGAGACAGAGGCGGGAGAATTTCTGAGTTCACAAGGCCAACCTGGTCTGCAGAGTGACGGGGGAGGGGGAACTCATGGTGGGGGCTTGGTGGCTCAACTCCGTCATGCCAACACTTAGGAAGGCCTAATATCAAGGTCAGCACACGGAGAGTACCAAGCCAGCCAAGGTTATAAACAGAGACCTGGTCTCTGAGAAAACAAAACAATAAAAATTCCTAGCTGTACTAAAATCGCTATATGCCCGAGTGCATGAGCAGTTCAGTGCCAGAGCACTGCTGGACATGCTTGGGGCCCGGATCCCATCCCAGGAACAAACGCAATAGACAGACAAGTCAGCGATGCAGAAATGTGGGGCTGGAAGGATGGCTCAGCAGTAAGTACATTGTTGCTCTCTCCCGAGGAATGGAGTTCAGATCCCGGCACCAACATCAGACAACTCAAAAAGCCCTGTGACTCCAGCTCCAATGAACTCAACCCTCTCCTCTGGCTTCCTTGGATATCTACATGTGCACGACCGTGTGCACACACACGCCTGCTCTCTCCCTCTCTCTCTCTCTCTCACACACACTCACACATACATAGAAACAAAATAACTCTTGAAAAAAAATATAAGACCAGCCTGGTCCACAGAGTGAGTTTCAGGATAGTCAGGGCTACACAGAGAAACCCTGACTCAGAAAAAAATAAAAATTAAAACCAACAAATGAACAAACAAAAACCTTTAAAAAGTAAAACAAAAAGATGAACCAGTGGTTAGGGATGTGGCTCAGTGGTAGAACACTTACCTAGCATTCCCGAGAACAGAAGCTGTGGCGTATCTGTAAAACATCATCCTCAGCAATCAAAGAACTATCGACATGTACAGCATTGGTGAATCTTAAAGTAACCATGCTGAATGAAAGAAGCCACATGCCAAATATGTTCTTATTCTATAATTCCAATACATAATATTCTAAATTAAAAAAAGATTTCTAAAAAAAATACAAACATACTTATGCACACAACTGTAATCTCAAAGTACCTCCTTGACCATCTCAGTAAAGGAAGAAAGGCTAGGTTCCTCTACAGTTCAGGAAAGGAAGAAGCCGTGGCATTTCACAACACAATGACAAAGACCAGGCCAGAAATGCCTGTGCTCCAGGACTGTCTCCTAAAGGGATCTCCGGGATTTTCTGAAGACAGTCAACCTCCTCAGGGCTAAGCCAGGGGTCTCCAGAGACAGAGCTTTTTGCTTACTGACTCAGGGGCCGTGAAACCAGAGACAAGAAAGGCAAGCTCTTAGAGGGTGGGGTGTCAGCAAGATAGTTCCTCCCCACAAATCAAAGGCACTTTCTATGCAGAGGGATTACTGGAGTCGCTCAGATCTCTGGAAGACTTTTCTCTAAAAAATCCTGGACAGCTGCATAGGCAGCTGGGAGAAGGAAGCAAGGCCTTCTAGACAGGCATGTGTGTATATGTGGTGATGGACAGACAGGTCAGGGATATAAAAGCTTCCTGCTTGGCCATGCTGCCTGCCTGTTGAAGAAAGGAATGTAAGTTCTCAGATGGAGAGCCTCATTGTGAAGGAGGAAGCCCCGTGGGTAGAGTAGGGGCCAAGAATAAGGAACACTTCAGCCTTTCTGCTCCATTTAGCTGGGGCTTGGGCCTCCTCTGAAAAACTCCCCCCACCCCTCCCACACCGTTTCTTTTCTACAGTCCCAACTCCTTTTGAGCCCTGGGTCTGGCAGCAGAGGGCTGGCTCCTGATGTTTCTCTACATAGCTTTAGAGATCTTACGGGAATTAGTTGGTTTTTTTTTTTGTTTGTTTGTTTGTTTTTGAGTCACCACTGAAAATATGCCTGGTAAGTCTGACTGTGAATCTCTTAATGCAACCACATTCAAGGATATGGACATTAGCAATCAGACACAGACACACGGACACACACACACACCCAAAAAGACTACCATGCACCTGTCTTCAAAGCGCTGAAGCTAAAACTACCTTTGGCCCCTGCCTTGTTGATAATTTGACCTCTGACATTCCTTGGAGATATTTACCCTATAATTCAGGCATATCCAATGACCTGCAGTCCCAGGATATGGCAAAGGGGTTAATGAATCTAGTTCCGGGGCCAAGCTGCTCTACTCTTAGAGATGTGGAACCCTGGACAAGTTATCTTATATCCATGTACCCCTGTGCCATGCTCCATTTCCTCATCTATAAGCAGAGGTGATGGTTTCGAGGGTTCCCTCCTACTTTGTGAAGGCAGGTGTACTAGAACTTGAATTCAGGGCCTGTGTCTACTAAACAAGTCATCTACCATTGTGCTACACTCCCACCCCGGTAGTTTAATTTTCTGTAAGTGAAGATTAAGTGTGCTCATGAGCCTCGCTAGAATATGCTTGGCATTCCATAAATGACAGTAGCAGAAGGGTATCCCACTTCGGATGACCAACTCCTGCTTCTTCAGTGGCTCCCATTCAAGAGTCATATCCGTTTAAAGCTTGCCAGGTCCTCCCCTGAGCAGATCACCCTTTCAACTGGCTCCATGTTAATAATTTAGTGGGGTTTTATTTTATATTTTTGCTTTTTGGTTTTTCGAGACAGGGTTTCTCTGTGTAGCTTTGGAGCCTGTCCTGGAACTCACTCTGTAGAACAGGCAGGACTCTGCCTCCCAAGTGCTGGGATTAAAGGGCTGCTCCACCACAACCCAATTTCAGACGAGATCGGGCACTTTCAGAGTGGTATGGCCGTAAACCACCACCCAATTTCAAAGTCATTTTTACTACACATGGCCTGGGTTACATGGGGCCCTATCTGAAGGGAAAAGAAAAAAAAAACAATAAGAAAAAAAAAGATAGGGATTCAGTTGATAGATAAAATGTTGCATTCCAAGCATGAAGACCAAAGTTCAACCCCCAGAACCCATGTCAAAAAGCCAAATATTGTTGTACAGAATTGTAATCCCAGCATTGGGGAGGCAGAGAAAGATGGGTCCAGGTCCAGGCCAGAGTGTCTCTCTCTCTCTCTCTCTCTCTCTCTCTCTCTCTCTCTCTCTCTCAACAGGGTTTCTCTATAGCTTTGGAGCCTATCCTGGAATTAGCTCTTATAAACCAGGTTTGCTTCAAACTCACAAAGATCTGCCTGCCTCTGCCTCTTGAGTGCTGGGATTAAAGGCGTGTGCCACCACCACCTGACTGAGAGTCCCTGTCTAAAAATTACCTGGAACAGAATTACAGGTGGTTGTGAGCTCTCTGATGTGGTGCTGGGAATTGAACTGGGGTCCTTTATAAGTACTCTTAACTTTTGAGCCATCTTTCCAGGCCCTGTCTGTAATTTTAAATGGGGCGACTTGTTGTATTCTTCCTTCCTTCCTTCCTTCCTTTCTTTCTTTTTTTTTTTTTTTTTTTTTTTTTTGGTTTTTCGAGACAGGGTTTCTCTGTGGCTTTGGAGCCTGTCCTGGAACTAGCTCTGTAGACCAGGCTGGTCTCGAACTCACAGAGATCCGCCTGCCTCTGCCTCCCGAGTGCTGGGATTAAAGGCGTGCGCCACCACCGCCCGGCTCTTTCTTTCTTTTTTGACTAGTTGTATTCTTGTTTTGTTTTTTAAGATAGGGTTTCTCTGTATAGCCCTGGCCATCCTGGAACTCACTCTATAGACTAGGATGACCTCAAACTCACAGAGATCCGCCTGCTTCTGACTCCCAAGTGCTGGGATCAAAGGCATACACCACCACACCTGAACCTAATTGTACTTTTTTTTTTTTTTTGGTTTTTCGAGACAGGGTTTCTCTGTGGTTTTGGAGCCTGTCCTGGAACTAGCTCTTGTAGACCAGGCTGGTCTCGAACTCACAGAGATCCGCCTGCCTCTGCCTCCCGAGTGCCCTAATTGTACTTTTAAATGGAGCTACTAACCAATTGTTTTTATTAACATTTTATTGCATTTATTTCTTTGTTTATAGTATACACACACGTACACACTACACGTCCTTTGAGTGGAGGTCAAAGGACAGTTTGTGGTGGTTACTTCTCCCTTTCCACTGTGTGTGTCTCAGGAATGGAACTCAGGCTTGGTGGCAAGTGCCTTAACCTGCTCAGCCATCTCTCTCACTGGCAAACTACTAGGAAATTATAAATTACAGCCTAAGCCAGGTGTGGTAGCTCACAGCTGTAATCCCAGAAGGCAAGGCAGGTTTGGGATTTAGCAAGGGCTGCATCGTTGACCCCGCTCCATCTACCTTTCTACCCCCAACCTTCCAGAGGGGGAGGGATTTCAAATCATATAGGTGGCTCACTTCATAAGCCTACACAGCAAACAGCATGTATTGTGACAAATAGGATTTTCCTGAGGAGTGGATAGGCTGGGTGTGTAGGGATTAACCTCAAACTGGGTCAGGTGGTCGTTTCCTTTTGGTTTAGCTATGCTTTTTCAGGCCTTTTGTGGTCTACTGGATGCCTTTGTGTCCGGACACTGTCTCAGCTATCTGTTCTGACCTCGGGGGTTTGAATGTAGGCATGGCAACCACCCCACACCTGGTCCTGTGTTCTGGACCTTGAGTCCTATTTGCCCAATTCGTTCATCATAGTTCCAAGTTTTCCTGTCTCTCTGGCCCCAGCCTATGACCTGACCATGACGTTGCGGTTTTCTTTGTCCTATGTTGTTTGGTTTGGGTTTTCTCTGAGAGTGTGGTAAAATAGATGAGGTCTGTTCTGTAGGTGGCTGTTTTGGAGGCAACAGAAAATAGTAGGTGAGGAATATATCTCAAAGCCTTGTGTGATCATACATCCCCCTTAACTCCAGTACTGGGAAGTGTTCTGGTGGAAGCTCCACCCCAAGCCCCCTCCCCCATCTTTCTCCAAACCCTCCAGCATCTCAGAAAGCCAGCCAAAGGATGACCTCTCCCCCACAGAAGCTCAAGACCACGCCCTCAGGGCGTTTAAAGGGCCTCCAAGGAAACAGACCTGTGGTTTTATTTTCCTGTCTCCTTTCTTGGGGGTTGGAAAAATCACCCAGGAGTGCTTTATCCATTAAACCTGGGCTTTTTCTATTTCGGTTTGATTTGGTCTGATTTGGATTGCTTATGGGGTGCAGAAACTTTTCAGGGAGGTGGAGGTAGTAGGATCAGAAGTTCAAGGTTATCCTCGGCTACAGGAAAAGTAGAGGGCAACCTGGGCTTGAAGAAACCCTGAGAAAGAAAATAAGAAAGGAAGAAAGAAAGTTCTAATATTCCCATAATTATCATAAGCTTGCCAGCGCACAATAACTTCTCCCTTCCACTGTCCTGGGTTGAAGGGGGAGTAATCGTTCATGATGCAAACAGTTGGGCAGAGGGTGGGAATCTGGGCCCACAAAGTTGTTCAGAATCTGGTCATGGAACTTCCTTGGCCAGGTCCAGTTCATTGTTCTGACTTTTGAAGGGTCAGCCCGGATCTGCCGCCTGAGGACTCTTCTGGGTAAAGTGAGGCCTTTTCAGCTACACAGCCTCTTTGCCAGTCTGTGTGTGAAAGGGAGGGAGATTAAACAATACAGCCAGATCGTCAGAACAGGAGTATCTCCCAACCCCCCAGTGCCGGGAGAAGTTCCTTTCTTGCCTGCCCGGTGCTGCTGCTCTGGAGCAACCCTGGGCCTCTGTAGTCACATAACCAACCTGGTTCAGCCCTGGGCTTTGCCATTGATTGACAGTGCGCTCCTGAGCAATTGATTTAATTCTTCTGTGCCCCAGTTTCTTCCTCTGTGGATAACATACCCTTACAGAATCCTGGCCCAAAGGAGCTATCCACGACTCTACCATGCCCTTCCTAACTTTTCTAGGGCCTTTTCTACTGACCAGCATCTACAAATCCTGCTGTAAAGACATGCACACAGCCGGGCGATGGTGGCGCACGCCTTTAATCCCAGCACTCGGGAGGCAGAGGCAGGCGGATCTCTGTGAGTTCAAGATCAGCCTGGTCTACAGAGCTAGTTCCAG
>NC_022023.1:11296477-11301019 GCF_000317375.1 Microtus ochrogaster
TGGAACTAGCTCTGTAGACCAGGCTGGTCTCGAACTCACAGAGATCCGCCTGCCTCTGCCTCCCAAGTGCTGGGATTAAAGACGTGCGCCACCATCGCCCGGCTTGTCCCACACTCTTATCCTCTCCTCAAATGTTGTCACGGATCTTCCTTCTTCCTTCCCCCATTGGTGACATTCCTTCTCACTGGTCTGCGGGTACTTTAGAATCTATCTCTCATCTACTCCTCCAGTGGTTCACAGGGGACGACATTTTATTTTACTTTTTATTTTATTTTATTTCATCAGGGTTTCTCTGTGTAACAGTTCTGGCTGTCCTGGGACTCACTATGTACACCATGCTAGCCTCAAACTCAGAGAGTTTTGTTTTTTTAAAACAGGCTTTCCAGGCAGTGGTGGTGTGTGCTTTAATCCCAGCATTCGGGAGGCAGAGGCAAGCAGATCTCTGAGCATTTGAGGCCAGCCTTTCTACAGAGCTAATGCCAGGACAGGCTCTAAAGCTACACAAAGAAACCCTGTCTCAAAAAAACTCAAACAAACAAACAAAACAAGACATGAAAACAAAAACAAAACCAGGCCTAGTGTCTCATACATCCCAGTCTTTGGAAGTAGAGACAGGAGGATCAGGAACTGAAGGCCAGCCTGAGCTGAATGAGACTCTGCCTTAAAACACACCAACCCGGGCAGCACTCTGTAGGTGTGTTCTTTCCAGTTAATATGCCTACTTTGAAAGCTCCCAGAGAGGCTGAGAAGACTTAAGTACCAAGGCAAAGGTGTGTCTGCGAGATGACAGTTGAAGATTGTTACCAGCCTGGAACTCTGAAAGACCAAGAAAGACGAACAGGCCTTAAAGAGAAGAAATATGAGTCGATTTCTCAAGCCAGCCACACTCTGGAAGACATAATCAAAGACGTGAATAGCTCAGATCCAATCCTGTGGCCATCGGGCTGCCGGGAAAATGGTATCTCAGGAAAGGAATCCTTCTCTAAAATTGATTATTGTGCAGGGTTCATCCCCAAGCTTTCGCCAACATTGCCTTGGGAGTTTCAGAGCAGACCTGAGCTGTTGTGAAGGTGCCCTCTAGCCCT
The DNA here is from genome assembly GCF_000317375.1 of Microtus ochrogaster. NCBI lineage: Eukaryota > Metazoa > Chordata > Mammalia > Rodentia > Cricetidae > Microtus > Microtus ochrogaster. Next base: position 11,297,563 of record NC_022023.1, read on the forward strand.
CAGCTGAACTCCTGTCTTCACATCTCCATGAGCCCTTGGTAATAGAGCTGGTGATAGCCCAGAATTCAGAGAGAGTCATTTCCAACAACTGTTGTGGGACATTTGTACCCTGTGTGAAAATGTATTCTGTGATTAGTGTAATAAAAAGCTGAGTGACCAATAGCTAGGCAGGAGGTATAGGCGGGACTTCTAGGCACAGAGAGAGGAAGTAGGAGGAGATAATCAAAGTGCAGAGAGATACCAACAAGACATGGAGGGAGTCAGACAGACATACAGAATGAAAGAAAGGTAAAATGCCACTAGGCAAAATGCAGATTAATATAAATGGGTTAACTTAAGTTATAAGAGCTAGTGGGACAAGCCTAAGCTAAGGCCAAGCTTTCATAAATAATAAGTCTCTGTGTGGTTATTTGGGAGCTGGCGGAACAGAGAAAGACTTGCTACAAACAATGCCCTCCTGTGCCTGCTCAACCTTATTTCGACAAACATACCAATCACGTTTCTCAGGAACATCACATGGGCTTCGTCCAATCTAAGCTGAAACAAGAATCTGTACCCTTGGGAGGAGGTACTCTCAGCTCCTGTGACATCTTGATAATGAGACCCTCTGAGACACCTGCGGGGCCACATCCTACCTCACAGAGGTCTTCCATGAGTGCATCTATCATGTGGTGGCCGCTGGGGTCCTGCTCAGGGTGGTAGACCTGTGACCAGATTGGAACTCAATGTCTTGGCCCCTTTTTTTCACATGTGGGCAATGTTGTCACAGAGACAGACCAACAGACCCAGAAGACCATCAATGCTGGTATGTTTAAGGTACTGGGCCAGCTCCCGAAGCACCAAAGTCAAGAAGGAGGCTGCCTGGGCCATGAGTAACGTGGCCATTGGGTCCAAACATTACATCTACAGCTGACTGTGTGTAACCTGTGGCCTCCATTGGTAGCCCTACTAAAGAATGCAGAATTCAGAAAGAAGCTGTGTGGACCGTGGCTAACTTAGCAACAGGGGCCTCTCAGGGCCAGTTGACCACGCATGTCTACTCAGAGTCTTGGGGCTGCTGCTGAATCTGCTCACGGCCCCAGACAAGAAGGTAATCAGCATCATCCTTGACACTGTTTCTTAGTCCTTCAGGAGCCAGAGGAGCTGCAGCAGAAGGAAAGATTGTTCTACTGGTAGAGGAAGTTGGTGGTCTTGGAACGAATCCAGTCCTTACAGTTCTACCAGAACTGTTCTATTAGCCAGAGAGCCCTGAATAGCATTGAGAAACACTTGGGTGAGGAAGAAGATGATGGCAGTTCCCCAGTCCCAGGCTGAGAGTGTGGAGACGTGAAGCTGGGTGTGGTGAGCTGGATGATGTGGATCATGCCTTTCATCCCAGCACTTGGGAGGCAGAGGCAGGCGGATTCTCTATGACCAGGCCAACCTGGTCCACAAAGAGAGTTCTAGGACAGTCAGGGCCATTACACCGAGAAACCCTGTCTCAAAAACCCCAAAAACCAAACAAAACACACACAGAGACACGTTTATATATAGAAATCTCACATCTTCACAATACCTAAGCAACAAAGGGTTAAAACAACAACAACAAACAGATAAACCAAAAAACTTTCCCAAAATCAAGACTAAAACAAGAATTCTTCATTGCTCTCCCTTCCCTTCTGCTTCTCTCTCTCTTCTCTCACTTTAGCCCACGTTGTAGAAATTCAGCTCCAGCTTTCTTTGCACTTCTTGTATTTTTACTCAGATTTTCTGTCTCAAGACACTGCCGGGGTTCCCTAGCAGGCCCTGAACTTTCCGTGCCTTTTGGGGGGATGGAGGACTCACTGAATCCTCTCAGCAACACAAGAGGGCGGAGTTAGTACACAACCATAGAACACCAGTAGGGTACAGATGGCATGAGTAAGTTAGCCCGGCAGGAGTTGGAAGCCAGAGGGGTCGGTTGAATCTGCCTTTGACCAAAGTAGCACTCTGCACCTTAGCCTCACAGTGAATGGTATCTGTTCCCAGCATTCAGCCTGGGCCTTGCTTGAAGGAGGCCCCTAAGCATCTTGAATGAATGAATGAAAGAAAGAATGAATGAATGAATGAATACAGACTGCAAGCTCATTAGTACACCCCTAAGTAGCTCGCTAACCAGCTCTTCTTGAAAAGCACGTCTTATTGATTCAGTCTCCAGTTTCATTGTCCTGCTTCTCCTCCCTTAGCATCCTGCACAAAGCCATTAGGTGACCAGGCTGTCAATGCCTCTGTCTCTGTCTCTGGGAAAAAGGAATGTAAAAACAAGTAACTTCTTCCATTTAGAAGTCTTGAGTGCCTTCCCCTCACCTCCAAGATAGGAGTCAAATGCTTCAGGTTTCTGGATATAGCTCAGTGGTCGAGAACTTGACCCACTCACAAAATCCTGGGCTCGAACGCTAGTGTGGCAAAAACAAAGACAAAACAAAAAGAAAACCCTTCAGAGCAACGGCCAAGGCTTCGGTGTGCCTTCCCACCCTTCCCCAGCTTGAACCATTGGCTCTGTGCCGACTGCAGTCTTCTGACGAGCTCTGGGCTCTCGTGCACCTTCCAGCTGACCCATCAACAGCCACAGTCCTGTGCAGCACGTGTGGTTGCCATGACTAAGGCTGAAATATGGAGGTAAGTACAATATAGTTCTTACTCTGAAAAATATGACCTTCAAAAATGAGAGAGAGAGAGAGAGAGAGAGAGAGTGTAGGAGAGAGAGAGAAGGGAGAGAGAGATCACACTACGGTCACTGAGATCTCTCAGGGAGCAAGGGAGCCCAAGAGGACTGAGTCTGATCCCTGGGACCCACCTGGTAAGGACAGAACTGGCTTCAGAGAGTTGTCTTCGAGTCCCACACAGTTTCATGGCATGCTCCCCACTTTAAAATAAAATATGTGGAAGGAGATAGGCATGGTGGTGTATGCCTGTAGTCATAGTGTTTGGAAAGCTGAGGCAAAGAATTAAGAATTTGTGGCTAGCTTGGCTTACTAATGACTTTGAGATTTGAGGCCTGCCTTGGCAGCTACATAGAATGATTTCTCTCTCTCTCTCTCTCTCTCTCTCTCTCTCTCTCTCTCTCTCTTTCTCTTTCTCTCTCTCCCGAGACAGGGCTTTTCTATGTAACAGCCTTAACTGTCCTGGAACTAGCTCTTATAGACCAGGCTGGCCTTGAACTCATAGAGGTCCGCCTGCCTCCACCTCTGGAGTGCTGGGATTAAAGGTGTGTGCCATCACCACCTGGCTAAAAAAAATTTTTTTAAGGTTTATTTAACTTTTTATTTTATGTACATTGGTGTGAAGTTGTCAGATCCCCTGCAACTGGACCTTCAGACAGTTGTGAGCTGTCATGTGGGTGCTGGGAATTGAACCCTGGTCCTCTGAAAGAGCAGTCAGTGCTCTTAACCACTGAACCATCTCTCCAGCCCTAAAAAATTTTTTTTTTTTTTTTTTT
>NC_022023.1:11302093-11310270 GCF_000317375.1 Microtus ochrogaster
AAAAACCAAAAAAAAAAAAAAAATTGGTCTGGGGCTCTAACTATCAATAAAGTGCCTGAGTTTGATGCCCAGTGCCCATGTAAATATGCAAGGAGTGGTGGTTCATGTTTGTAATCCCAGAATTGGAGAGGCAGATAGGAGGATCCCTGGGGTTCACCAGCCAGCCAGCTTCTTACCTTCAGGTCAGTGAGGGACCTCATTCCAAAACACAGGTGAACAGAAACTAAGGAACTACATCCAAGGTTGTCCTCTGCCTCCATATGTACACACTCACATGTGTGGATGCTTCCTGAACACATGAAAAAACATATCCACGTTAAAAACAAGATGGAAACGGGGCTGAAGAAATGGCTCAGCAGTTAGGAATACTGGGTGCTCCCTTAGTGGACCGGGGTTCAATTCCCAGCACCTACATTGCAACTCACAATTGTAACTCCAGTTCCAGGGGATCTATGGCACCAGGCATACATGTATATATGCATGCTGGCAAAAACATCCATACACATAAGTAAATAATGTTTTGTCTTTTAAAAAGACAAAAACAAAAGGGGTAGTGGAAGAGCCCTTGTCTAGCATGTGCAAAGCCCCAGGTTTATGCCCAAATAATACAAAAAGAAAAAGAGAGAAATACAGCTCGTGGAATGGGGCAGAAATTAGAGGCGATATGGCATGTTCAGTAAACTACAGGGGGTAGTGGGATGAAAAGGAGAATGAGGAAGCAGAAACAGAGGATGGAATCAAGAGCTGAGAAAGAGGATGGTGAGCCAGGCATGATGGCGTGCACCTTTAATCTCAGCATTCGGGAGGGAGAGGCAGACAGATCTCTGTGAGCTCGAGGCCAGCCTGGTCTACAGGGCTGCTAGTTCCAGGCCAGCCAAGGCTACACAGAGAAACCCTGTCTTGAAAACAAAACAAAACAAATATAAATAAAAATATAAATAAATAAATAGGCGGTGATAAGCAGGTTAGCTGTTACCCAACATGGTCGATGAGGGAGCATCAGAGAGTTTCAAGCAGGCTACTGAAACGATTTTGTTTCAGGCATCCCCACAGCATAGCTGGAGGGTGCGGGACGCAGGAAGATCAATTAAGAACGTTATGATCTCTGTCTAAATGAGAGCCACCAAAGGTTCAGTGTGCCCAGAGGGTTTGGCACATAATGAGCTGTGTGGCTCAGATCAAGAGGTTTATCATAGGTAGGAGAGTAGACAGGCTTCTACTCTGCCTTCCTCTAGTTCCTTTATCGCCACTTAAGCATGGTCGGCCCACCCCCACCAGGATGTAAACGCCACAGAGCAAGGAGGCTAATTTTGTTTCCCCTTCAATCCCCAGGGCCTCGTAGTTCCTGGCACAGGGTAGGTACCACATCATTATCTGTGGACTGCATGAAGTTTTGCTAGGAAAGAGAAACCTATGCTGACAGTCCATTTAAACATATATACACCTTAAAATGTTTTCAAAATCTATTTTTGTGTGGGTGGGGGTGAACATGCATGTGGAGGATGAAAGTCACCCGTTAGTGTGCTTCCTCGGATGCCGTCCACCATGTCATTGGAACCTAGTGCTCACTGATTAGGTCAAGCTGCTGGCCAACGGGCCCCAGGAATCTGCCAATCTAGAACTCCTCAGCACTTTCAATACAAGTGTGGAGCACCATACCCAGCATTTTTGTTTTTTGAGACAGGGTCTCTCTATGTAGCCCTGGCTATCCTGGAACTCACTCTGTAGACTGGGCTGACTTTGAACTCACAGAGATCCACCGTGCCTTCTGAGTGATAGGATTAAAAGCCTCCATTATCACACTTGGCCTAAAGGGAGCCTCTGAGTGCCAGGGGACAAACTCAGGTCCTCCTGCTTGTGTAGCAAGTGCTTGGCCCAAAGTGAGTTATCTCTCCAACCCTTTCATTCACATCTCTAATTGTTATCATTCCTGGCTTAGACTCTGTGCGAATTTATAACAAAACAATGGACCGGCCTCATTTGGGGCCATCACCCTGGCCTCAGCATGAATCAGTCTTTCCTGCTCCTTTTATCTGTCCTATCTGCTTCCTGGCTACCTGTGCTTTCAAACTCTAGATAACTTGCTTCCCCAAGTTCCCTTGAGGTCCTTGGCTGCATGCTTAGGTTTGTTTGGCTTTTTCTGAATCTTTTTTTTCTTTCCTCTATGTGGTTGAACCCAGGACCTTGTTCACGCTAGACAACGGCTCAAGCACTGAGTTCCTCTTGCAATCCCAGTTTGCATATGATTAGATAGTCTGCCTTTGCCCCTTGACCCAGCCCTCACTTTCCTCACTCTGCTCTTCGAGCCTAGAGGCTGACCTTGAAAAACAGTTCACCTGGGCCAATTCAGCTTAGGTCTCCTTTTGGGTTCAACCAGTGTGGAGTACTGTAGTAGAGTTGAAAGCAAGCAAGGAGGGCTGTGTGCTTCTAAGGTCTCGCTGCTCCTGCTTCTTCCTCTCAGAACTAACAGTCCTAGGAACTGGCTTCATCTCTGACCCTTCAGGCTGATGATTGCTGGTGGCTACCCTACAGACCTAGGGTGGGTCACAACTCCTTGTCAGTTTCCCTATCTTTGTACATTGTTTCTCTTCAGTTACGCATTTTGAGTGGTCCATCTGTTTCCTGCTGCTCTGGGCTGATACAAAAGCAAAAAACACACATTTTATCTTTTTAAGAGAAACAACCTTTATAGTATATAGTTCAGTAGTTTTTAAGTAGACACTAGAGAATTGTATCTTTTTATCATTTAATATGTAATCAAATGTTTCCAAGTAACACTCTTGTCTGTGTAGTGTTATACAATGTTTCATACATCAGTTATTTAACCATTTACTGTGTTTAAAATTTATCACAATTAAGATTACAGTGTTAGTAAACATTGTTGTGTTTATAGTTTTTTTTTGTTTTGTTTTGTTTTTCGAGACAGGGGTTCTTCGTAGCTTTTTGGTTCCTGAAACTAGCTCTTGTAGACCAGGCTGGCCTCGAACTCACAGAGATCCGCCTGCCTCTGCCTCCCGAGTGCTGGGATTAAAGTCATGCGCCACCACCACCCCGCCTATAGTTGTCTTTTGAGGAAGGACTGTTTCTCAAGAAGTTTCTAGGAGCCCTACTGGTGAGCAAAAAGGATTCAAATGTCTATTAAGGCTCTTTGAATTGCCTTTAAAAGATTATGCTAATTTACCTTGCAATTTCTTTATCTGAATGTACCAACTGCATCATGAACGAGTCCTGGAAAGTACATCTTTAGAGTATATTTTGCTAATGTATTAGGTAATCATTTGAAATCAGTACATATCAGAATCTGTTTTGTTGTTGTTTTGGTTTTTGTAGACAGGGTTTCTCTGTGTAGCCCTGGCTGTGCTGGAACTTGCTCTGTAGACCAGGCTGACTTCAAACACATCTGCCTGTGTCAGCTGCCAGTGCGCTGACTAGGATCTGTTTTTGTGAGAGGATCTCACAGTGTAGTTCTGCTGCTGGCCTGAAACTTTCTCAGACGAGATTCTCCTGCTTCCACTTCCTGAGTACTGGGATTACAGGGCTATGCAACACCTGGCTTCTTTGATGGCTATGATGGTCATACAAATCCTAAACTATTTAAAGTAAGTTTAGGGTCTTGGGGATCTTGTGTGTATCGCCACACTCAACTTTTTTTTCCCTCTCTCCTATCTGGGGTTTCTCTGGCTGTCCTGGAACTCTGTAGACCCAGCTGGCTTTGAACTCACAATGACCCACCTGTTCTTAGATGCGCCTACCATGCTTGAAGCCTTGGAGACTCTAGGTTCAATCAATCACCAGTACTATGGAAAGAAGGAAGGTAGATAAAGGGAAAAGGACCAGGAAACTGAGGCAGGAAAATGGAAGTTTAAGGGCAGTTTGAACTGTATCTAGACCTTGTCTCAAAAACAAAAGTCAAGGGGCTGGGAATATAGCTCAGCTAGCACAGAGCTTACCTAGCATCCATGAGGTCTTGAGTTTGATCCCTAACACTGCATAAGTGGGGTGTGGTGGTATATGCCTATAATCCTAGCTTTGGGTGGGAAAGGAAAGAGGATCAGGCTAGGCTACAAAGTTAGGTTCTAAACCAGCCAGGCAGAGAGACTATGTCTCAGAAGTCAGAAGGAGCAGAAAGATGACTCTGTGGAGGGATGGCTCAGTAGTTAAGAGCACTTGCTGCTCTTCCGGAAGAACCAAGTTCAGTTTGCACTTTGGGTCCGAGGAACTATACCAGGCACCTTACAACCACCTCTACCTCTCTGCTTTAGGATGATTTAGTAGCTCACATGTGTACACACATGTTCTGAGGACACCCACCCATGCATGGCATATATTCACATAACAGAAAATAAAATTAACTTAACAAAAACATTGAACAGTCAACAACCCTAGTTTAAAATGCAAGTTTCTTTTTCCTTTTTTCCCTGATAATTTTCTCTCTACACAAACTCTATTGTCTAACAAAAAAATTGTAATTAATAAACAGAGAAACAATGTCCAATTTTTATTGTATAAACAACTGAAATACACAGATTGTTCTCCCTGCCTAATTGTTCTGAGTCAACCAAACGTCCAGTTATTAGGACCGAAGGGTTAAAGTCTACAACCTCACTGAGTGAGAAATAATGGGGAAATCCACTTCAGATTGTATTGCCAGCACAGTTCAAGCTCCAGTGGTTCGCCCAGGTCTAAGAAGTCTAGAGTTCAGCCTGACTCACTGTGTTTTAATCCTTTCCTGACCTCCCAGACAGGCTCCCCTACTCTGCTACAGGAGTCCCAGGCTCCAACCAAACCGTCCTTTTGCTGGGTATTCTTGATCTCTCTACTTTTTCTTGACTTTCTCCTCACCTAGTCCATTTTGTTTGTTTTTGTTTTTCGAGATAGAGTTTCTCTGTGGCTCTGTAGACCAGGCTGGTGTCGAACTCACAGAGATCTGCCTGTCTCTGCCTCCAGAGTGCTGGGATTAAAGGCATGTGCCACCATCTCCTGGCACCTAGTCCATTTTTGATTGTTAAATTGCTATACACACCTAAGAGATCTCATTCCGATGGCCGTTTCTAAACCCTAATTCTTTGAAGGCTCACAAATACATGCGCACACAGCTGGTGTGCACGTACAATGTCTGCATGTAGATAACGACAAATTCATCTGTCTACGTTGAGACAGTGTGGTCACGTTTGTACCGTGGCATGCGTGTGGCGGTCAGATGATAACCTCAGCTACTGGTCCTCATCTTCCTTCCTCACTTGAGATGGGATCTCTTGTAGCTTTTCTGTGTTGACCAGGCTAGTTGGCCCCTGAGCTTTCAAGAGTTGTTTTCTCTGGCTCTCACCTACCCACAGGAGTGCTAGGATGACAAACATCCATACTATGTACTGGATCATGTGACTCCGCGGAAGTAGACTCAGGTCCTCGTGCTTGAGCAATAACTACATCTAGCCACTGAGCCATCCATTGGCCCCTCAACATGACTCTCTTTCCTTTTTAAGATTTCTTGAGCCAGGTGGTGGTGGTGAAAGCCTGTAATCCCAGCACCCAGGAGGCAGAGGCAGGCGGATCTATGTGAGCTGGAGGTCTACAAGAGCTAGTTTCAGGACAGGCTCCGAAACTACAGAGAAACCGTGTCTTGAAACCCCCCCCCCCCCAAAAAAAAAGATTTATTTCTAATTGTGTGTGTACATGAACACCAGTACTCGGAGAGGTCAGAGGGAACCAAACAGGGGCTCCACAAGATCAGTCTATGCTCTTAACCACTGAGCCATCCTTCAGCCCCTCAACATGGTTTAATGGCTACAAACAAACTCAACTTTATTAAACATCTTCTTGCCCTGGCCATTTTGTTCACAGGTGCAGTGTATCATTGGGGCGGAGGAAATGAAGTGACAACCAGGGAATGGAAACACATTTCCTCAACGGGAAAGGGTTTTTTTGTTGCCCTTGTGTCTGTTTTCAAACAAGAAGCTTAGCCGGGCGATGGTGGTGCACACCTTTAATCCCAGCACTCGGGAGGCAGAGGCAGGCGGATCTCTGTGAGTTCGAGACCAGCCTGGTCTACAGAGCTAGTTCCAGGACATGCTCCAAAACCAGAGAAACCCTGTCTCGAAAAACAAAAACAAAAACAAAAAAACAAACAAGAAGTTTAGGAATGGGGCTGCTTAGCTGGCCCCGTGGACAAGCACTCTTGCTGCCCAGCCTTGCGACCCAAGTCCAATCTCCGGGACTCACATGGTAGAAGCAGAGAACTGACTCTCCCAAGTTGTCCTCTGACCTCCATACATAGACAGACACAGGAACACACACAAAATAAAGAAGTTAGGAGCAGATACTGGGGGTGGGGTAGAAATCAAGTTTCCCACAAACTTCTAGAGATGTCAGCCATGCTGGTTATGCTAAAGGTTTTATTCTTTTTTTGGGGGGGGGCAAGGTCTTAGGTAGCTCAAGTTGGCCTCAAAGTGGATTTATAGCTGAGATAAACTGTAAATTCCTGATTATCCTGCCATCTCAGGAGTGGAGTGCTAGAACTACAGGCATTCATTCCGCTATGGGAGTTTGAATCAACTGCAGCCAAATTTTAAAAGACAGCGACTCTACCTGTCTATGGATGCCTTGTAGGGCTATCCTCATAGCTGATATGTGGAAACAGGCAAGATTCCCCGATTTAAAAAAAAAAGTCCTGACGGGCAGGGTGGCAGACACCTTTAATCCCAGCACTCAGAGGCAGGCGAATCTTAGTGAGTTCAAGGCCAGCCTGGTCTACAGAAAGAGTCTAGGACAGCCAGGGATACAGAGAGAAACCCTGTCTAAAAAAAATCCTTCCTTTCTCTCTTGTTTTTCTTCTTTCTTTCGAGACAAGGTTTTTCTATGTATCTTTGGATGCCCTGGAACTGGCTCTGTAGACCTGCCTGCCTCTGCCTCCCGAGTGCTGGGATTAAAGGCTGTGCCACCACCACTAGGCTTTTTTTTGGGGGGGGGGTACTTTTAAGTCAGTCTTTCAATTTATAATGCCAGCTGGCCTTGAAATCAAGGTCTTCTTGCCTCTTCCTCCCAAGAGCTGGGATTACTCACAAGCACTACCACACGGGAGAAATATTTCTGTCTTTATTCATTCTTTAAATCTTGTTGGATAAACACCCTTTTCTTGGCCTTTCTCTCTCTCACTTCCCGTCTTTTCTGGGATGCGCATTTTAACTACTCTATCTCCCTTTGGCTTCCTTACTTGAGTGCTCTCTTTCAAATTGGAAAAACCAAACACAAACCTTTCGTTTACTCTTCCTTAAGCTAGAGCCTCGTTTCCTCTCCATCACCCCCCCCCCCCCAAGCTTCTGGAATCATTCCTCATAACTGCCTTCATGGCTTTATCAGTAAACACACTCCACACTCCTCATCCAAGCGCTCGGCTCCATCAGGGCCTGGCACACAGCAGATTCAGGCCCCAGCTGAATGTCACTCTTTCCCGGTTTCTTCAGAAGGGATTTCTCCACGCCTGACCATCCTGCAGGGCGCTCCGACCTCCCTGCTGCCTCAACGCTGCAGACCCAGGTCTGGGTTCTTGCAAAGTCCTGCGGTTCCCCTCGTCATCTTCTGTCCGCCTCCCAAGTTCTCGCCCTGCGGTCACAGCCTCCCCGGTAAGCCCACGAAGAGCCACCCTGAGAGGGTACCAGCTCCCCGACTCCGCTCCCCGAGAGTCCCTTGGCTCCTCCAGAGGCGACATGTCTGAGCGCCCCAAGTCTCCAAGCCTGCGAGATGTCCTTATGCCCTGCGCTGACCAGCCATTTAGGGCGCACCTGAGGGCCCAGGCCCACGCCACTCCTGCTTCCTTTCACTTCACAGCCGGGACTAGGCCCGGCTCGGCCCGGTCTAGGTGAAGACGCCATCGTCCGGCTTCCCGAGGCGCTCGCCGTCCGTTCGGGCCGCAGCCGCGAAGGCACAGCTCGGCCCTCAGGCAGGCGGGCCCGGGCCTTAGCGAGGCCTCAGAGGCGCGTCAGGGCTCCGAAGGCCCAGGCGGCCCGGAGAGGCCGCTCGCGGGCCGCTCCAGCTCCGGGTGTGAGGCCGCGCGGAGGGCGAAGGGCGCTAGCCCAGGTCGCGGTCCCGGGCCAGCCCGGGTGTAGCGCCGTCCCCGCCCCGCCCCTCCTCGCCCGCGGCGTCGCCAGGGTCGCGTTCGCCTGAGGCGGAAGGCGCGAGGC
>NC_022023.1:11310810-11312390 GCF_000317375.1 Microtus ochrogaster
AGGCGGCCCGGGCACGCCGCTGTCGTCCCGCGAGCGACAGGCGGCCGCCCGCCGAGCCCCCGGCCCGGGCCGGGATAACGGTGCACTTCGCTCGGCTGGGACGCCCTGTCAGCTCCACGGTCCCCGCCGTGCGGGGACCAGGCGCCGTCACGGGGCAGACACTTAGAGCGTCGGCCCTCCTCGGCGCCCCTCAGCCACCCCTCTGCTACGCCCAAGTTCTCACCCTGGGGAGGTTTCTCCCGGGGCAGACAGGTCTTCCTCCTCCACCGGAGTTGGGGTCCTCGGGGTGGGGGTGACCAGGCCTGTTGATCAGGCTTGGATTTATCTCTGCGGAGACTCTTCCTGCCAACCTAGGGGCTAGGGGGGAAAGGCTCCGAGTGACCCGGGGGGAGGACAGGGGAGCGTCTGCTGGACAGATGGCCTCCTGGCCTTGGCTCAGCTCTCGTGAGGGGGAGGGGTCCGCCTGACCTTAGGTATGCTTGCTCTTGCGGACCGCGGGGTTGTTGGAGGTGGTGAGGGATTTTTCACTATTTTTACGAGGAGGCCAGAGGTGACATTAAAAGTCCAGGGATGGAATAAGCGCACAGGCCCACCTAGAGAGCGTGTTTTGTATCTGGGACTAGCCTGGCTAGTTCTTTGGTTAGGAGGAGCGTGGGGCTTGGGTGGGTAAGATGGTGTTTGAACCCGGGTTTGCCCGGTCCCCCCCCCCCCCGGGGCTGTGTTCGTGTAGGGGTTAGAGGGAGCTTGTGTCAGGTGCACACTGGCTGAGCACACAGTGTGCTTGGCCTGATGGATTTCAGACGTCTGTTTGCTAAACTGACTGACAGGTACATTGCACCCTAAAGAGATGGGGAAGCCTGGTGCTGATGGTTTTTGTTTGTTGTTGGTTTTTTTTTGGGGGGGGGGGACTATTTCTTTTGCTGTTCCACTGATGGTGGCTTTGGTTCATTTAGCAATCGCCCCTCCCCCATCTCCCCTTTTAGCCAGGTTGGCCACCAAGCTCAGGTCTTAACCTCCCAGTACAGTAGTAGCTGGGACTTCAGGCTGCCTTGCCTGACAGTAAAAATTCCCTGAGCACTTGTATGGGCCGTGACTGAGCTAGGTTTTGGAGATACGGTGTCAGCCAGAACGACACCACTGTTTTAGTGTTGGAGATCTTACCCTCGAGACAAAGTCCAGTAATAAAGAAAATATTTGTCAATAAACACATGCTTTCGATGTGGTGAACAAAGCCCTGGAAAATGACTGCCCTTGCAGGGCTTCCTTCTAGTGTGTGGGGAGACCGTAAACAGTGCCCAGTAAACCTGCAGTGTGCTACATGTAGAGCACCGGACACCAGGGGAAAGAGAATCTGAGGCACAGGGGCGGGTGCTTTTTGTTTATTCTTTGTATATACAGTTTAACTGTGTCTTCCTGACTGCCTAGATCTTCCTGCCTCAGCCTCTTGAATGCTGGGACACCTAAACGCCAGGCTCCCTGAGAATTTAGTTAGGGTTACAATGACAGGGGCCCTAAGAAGGTAGGTAGGGGATAGTTCTCTCTCTCTCTCTCTCTCTCTCTCTCTCTCTCTCTCTCTCTCT
>NC_022023.1:11312490-11313332 GCF_000317375.1 Microtus ochrogaster
GGTTGGTTTGTTTTTGCACTGGGGTAATCAACCCTAGGGCCTCCCTCACTTACTACTTACTAAGCATGGACTCTACCTGGCCCGGATGAGTCTTTGGAACAAATCTCTGCAGGAGGTGGTGATCTAAAAGTTCTACTCTCTGGTGAGGTAGGAGAGAGAATGATTTGAGTTGGGGGCTGAGAGAAGGCTTTTCCCGGAGGAAGCGACCCAGAGAAGGCTTCAGAGTTAACCGTGTGTGGAGCGGCACTCTGCATGGCAGCCAGGAGGAAGTGAAAGAGGTTCGTGGGAAGAAAGGGGAGAGGGGAGATAAAGTCTGTGGGGAGCTGGGCTTGCCTGCCCACCCAGGCCTGGGGTGAAGGGCCTCTCACCCTCTCTAGCTGGGGTTGTAGCTTAGGCTAATTAGGAGTATTTGCATTTTGTGAGGCCTCTGGCCAGGGTTTGTTCTGACTGAGATAAGGCAAGGATTTCTCTGTTTAGAAGATCTCAAGTATGTGGGACCTCCTTTCCTCTGGAAGTTTTTCCTACAGCTTTTAGGAAGGGAAACCAACTTAGCATTTCTGACTGTGTCTGCTAAGAGGGAGAACCCATTTGAATGATTGTTGTCCACCTTACTCTGTATACCCTCAAAGACAAGGTTCTCATGTCCATTTTACAAGGAAAAAGCCCAGAGGTGAGGTGATGGTGTCCACAGAGATGATTGTAACACACCCCAGCCCAGAGGTGAGGTGATGGTGTCCATAGAGATTATTGTAACGAACCCCACCTGCCCCCTTTCAGCACTCACTGGCTTTGGAGTCAGACTTTAAATTTACTCCAGACCCTTGTTAACCATAGACCTTAAA
>NC_022023.1:11313713-11317453 GCF_000317375.1 Microtus ochrogaster
AAAAACCAAAAAAAAAAAAAAAAAAAAAAGTTTAGCACTTTGTCCAATAATATTTGTTTCCATAACTAAAAAAAAATTCCTGTTGTTTCTTAGCTATATTGTATTTTGGGTAAGATTAATTAGATAATTCAGGGTTTTTGTTTATTTGTTTGAAGACAGGGTTTCTCTGTAGCCCTGGCTGTCCTGGAACTCTCTCTGAGACCAGACTGACTTCTAGCTCAGAGATCCTCCTGCCTCTGCCTCCCAAGCACTGGGCTTAAAGGTGTGTGCTGCCACTGCCACCACCTCCCCGTGATAGTTCAGTTCTTGAATTTTGTATAACTGTCTCCTTTCTCTCTTCTTTCCTCTTTATAACTTAATGCCAAAGCTGTTTCCATATGATCAATCATTCAGCATCAATATCTCATTTCATGGTTGGTACAATGCTGGAACTCAGCAGAGAGCTGGTAGATAGTGTCGTCTTCACTAGAGTGTCTAGGAAAAGTCAGGGATTTTAACTAATGGACTAGAGTCGCTATTTAAATTCTCTAATATAGTGGTGGTTAATGAGCTACTGGGGGCAAGTTCTGGGGCCCAGCCCTGTAATCCTAGAGGAAGGAAGGAGGAAGAGCAGGAGCTCAGCTCTGCAGTGTTTGAAGCCAGCCTGGGATAGATCTGTGAGGTCCTAGAAATAGATGTCTGTGGGGAAGAGAGAGGCTTCAGGGAGGAGATGACTTCTGCTGAGCTTTGGAGGACAAATAGGAGTTTTGAATGTGAAGGACAGTCTACATAGAGCCCTGAACATGAAAGCATACAACTCTTGTCTGGAGATGAGGCTGGAAAACAGATCAAGAAGCTCATGTTTTATTCTGTAAGCATGGTGAGACGCTGGAGAGTTTAGCTACAACACATGCATTCCATGTGGTTGTTGCCGCAGGAGAGCAACGGTCACTGTCAGCGTGGGGCAGCTTTGTCTCTGTAGGGACCTAGGGCTTCAATGTCAATTCCTAGATTTGAAGACCAATACTTGAGTTTAGTAAGGTTTTCAGCGGATCAGGGAGACTGACTCTGAGTGAACTTGGAGGAGACTGATGAGTGAATCTAAACTACTAACTGACTTAAACATGGAACTGTCAAGTGGCAGATGTTTCTGTCCTCTGGCCATTGTCCCTACCTCTCTTCCCCTTGCTGGCTAGGGCTAGGGCAACTTACAGACTCCCTCAATTCCCATTTGTTTTTCTCAGGCTTCACGGACATGAACATCCCCTCTCCATTAGTCTTTCTTCAAGCACTAGTCTATATAGTTGATAGTAATTGTTGATAGAGTGAATAGTGAGTGATATAGTATTTGGGTGGGATCCTGTGCTTGTGAAACGCAAGAAAGAGGAAGAAGAACTTTAAAAAAAATGACAAGTTCAGGGTTATACCAAGTTTGAGGCTAGCCTGGTCGACAAGAGACCTTTTCTTACCCCCCCCCCCAAAAAAAAAAACTAAATACGTTTTAGAAAGAAAGGAAGGGGCTAAGAAGTAGTATACGTATATGTTTAAAATTGTCCAGGGGTTAACCCAGACTGTAGGTGAGTTTTTTCTATTAAAACTCTAAAACTTGGGGCTGCAGAGATGGCTCAGTAGTTAGAAGCATTTACTGTTTTTATAGAGGATCTGAGTTCGGCCTTCATATCCATACCAGGAGGCTTACCATGCCTGTAACTCCAGCTTCAGCAGATCTGACTCTCTCTTCTGGCCTTTGTGGGCACCTGAACTCATGTGCACATACCCACATGTAGACATGAATACACACATGTAATTAAAATCCTTTTAAAATTATTCTTTTTTTTAAAAAAAGATTTATTTATTTATTATGTATACAACATTCTGCCTTGATGTATGCCCGCACGCCAGAGGAGGGCGCCAGATCTCAGTACAGATGGTTGTGAGCCACCATGTGGTTGCTGGGAATTGAACTCAGGACCTCTGGAAGAGCAGCCAGTGCTCTTAACCTCTGAGCCATCTCTCCAGCCCTAAAATTATTCTTAATAATTTTATACATGAATAAAAATTTGGAGATGCAGATAGAAATACAAATGAACTAAAGCTTGCTGATAAATCCTATATTGAGAACTAGTGCTAACATTTAATTAAAATTGTTGCTCCTTTGTTTTGTTTTGCTTTTTCGAGACAGGGTTTCACTGCCTAGCCCCTGGCTGTCCTAGAACTCACTCTGTAGAGCGGGCTGGCCTTGAACTCAGAGACCTACCTGCCTCTGCCTTGTTTGAAGTAAAGGCCTGTGCCACTACTGCTCAGGTCATTTTTCTTGTTCCTAAAAACCAAGAACACCCTCCCCCAGCTTTCTCTTGTTTCTTAAAACAGGGTTTCGCGTAGCCAAGGCTAGCTTTGAACTGATCTTCCTTCTCCCAAGTGCTTGAGTGCTAGGATTACAGGCTTGGCCAGCTTAATATTTGATATTGATTTGTTGTTTGCTGTACTGGGGATTGAACCCAGGTCCTTCGTGCAAGTGTTCTCCCACTGAGTTTCATCTCTCAGCCCTTTTGATATTTGGATTAAATCTTTGTTTCCATCCCTATTTTTGTTTGTTTAACTTTCTCTTTTCTTATAAAATGAGAAACTTTTTTTTTTCCTTGAGACAGGTTTTTCTGTCTAACAGCACTTACTATCCTAGAACTCGCTTTGAAGACCATTCTGGCCTTGAACTCACAGAGATCCACTTGCCTTTACCTCCCTAGTGCTGGGATGGGATTAAAGGCGTGTGCCACCTCCCGGCAGGAACATTTTTAATGGTAAAGAATTCCGAGAATGGGTGTCCAGGAGGTAGAGTTTCATATACCTAGAACTTCAGTCTTTCTATTTGTGGGTCTCTGGTCTATTGCTTCCTCTAGGAGTGTAGGCTGTGAAATCCATTAGATATATATATTTAAGGGAGGTTTTTTTTTTTTCAAATTTGCTTTTATTTTGATAGCAGGGAAGCACATTTTGATATAATTTATCTAATGCATAATTTTGTGCCTTCCAGAAAAGTAAATGACCTCATTTCAAGTTTGGTGTTGCCAATCTATGTTTGGATTATTCTGTTTACTGTGTGACTTAAGTCCTTACTGTCTGCATTTCAGAATCTGAAGGTGTTACATCAAGAGGTAATGGTGGCCCTTGATTCTTGTTAACATACTCCAGTAGACAAGACAGGATGTGATATCTGTTCGTGGTTGTGAAAAGACTCACAAGGCTGAGTGAAGAGGAGTGGGTGTGTGCGCTCCTGGCCTCGTGTCAGCGTGCGTGTGAAGTCTACATGGTTTAGCTTATGTCTAAAGTTCCAGAGTTATTGGGTCCCCTGAAAGAGTCTTGAACTTTAAAATGTTTATTGAATTTTATTTTAATTTTTTGAGACAGGGGGGTCTCTCTGCATAGCCCTGGCTGTCCAGAACTATGTAGTCCAGGCTGGATTTAAACTCAGAGATCTGCCTGTCTCTACCTTCCATGTGCTGGTACTAAAGTGGTGTCCTACCACACCTAGCTTTTATTTATTTTTTAACTGAAATGTTCTGAGTAGTCCAGAGGTAGCTCTAAGGATCTTTTCACAAAGAATATAGACTCATTCAAAGAAGGCAAGTGCTGCACCAGGGCTCACAGCTTGGCAGTCCGCTCTGGAGGCCAGTTTCCCGGGAGATCTTGCCTCTGAGTGGAGTGTATGTTGTTCAAAACACTTTTTTAAAGTGAATCTCTTTTTTTTTTTTTTTTTTTTAAAT
>NC_022023.1:11317553-11324429 GCF_000317375.1 Microtus ochrogaster
GTTGTGAGCCACCATGTGGTTGCTGGGAATTGAACTCAGGACCTTTGGAAGAGCAGGCAATGCTCTTAACCACTGAGCCATCTCTCCAGCCCACAAAGTGAATCTCTTTTTTAAAAATTTATTTACTTATGTATATGAGTACTCTGTCTGCATGGTTCTCTGCCCACCGTTGAATCCATTACAGAAGGTTGTGAGCCACCCTGTGTGTTCTGGGAACTGAACTCAGGTCCTCTGGAAAAACAGAGGTGCTCTTAACCGCTGAGCCATCTCTCTAGCCCTAGTTTTTAAACTTTTTTCTTTGTGTTTTCTTCCTTTTATAAGATTTGAATCTTTTGGTTTTTCGAGACAGGGTTTCTCTGTGGTTTTGGAACCTGTCCTGGAACTAGCTCTTGTAGACTAGGCAGGCCTTGAACTCACAGAGATCTACCTGCCTTCTGAGTCTGGGATTAAAGGCATGCGCCACCAACCACCTGTTAAGATTTAAATCTTATAAAGGTTTTACTATCTCGTCTTCACAAAAATAAATACTCAGTAAGGTCTATTTTCATTTTGGAGACAAACACTGAGGGCCATGTAGCAAAACTGAAAGTGACTATGGCTGTGCCCTTATGAAAGTATGCAGTTGGGACTGACTGCATCTCCTGGGCCGTGCTGGAGGGAAGGTGCTTTTAGATGTTTTGAGATGGCTTGTCTTGTCAGAGTCGTTAGGCTAGCACCTCTGATTGGGACGTCCTTGGAACCAGCGAGCCTGACTGGGGTCTCTTTGGGGTGTGGGGTAGGAGGGAAGATCTCATAGTTTAGTGTAGTTTCAACTCAAAATCATTCTGCTTCAGCTGTCTGAGTCCTGGGATTACAGGTCAACCTGGAACTCTCAAATCCCAAATCCCCTTCTCCTAAGTGCTAGAATTACAGGCAGGCAGCACCTAACCCAGTTACCCAATTTGACTGATTGATTGATTTCTCTCTCCCTCCTTTGTGTATGTGTTTTTGTTTGTGTGTCTGTGTATCTGTATGTTTTGTTTTGATTTTGGAGGCAAGATTTCTCTCTAAAGTTGTGGCTGGTCTGGAACTCTCTCTGTAAACCAGGCTGGTCTTGAAGAGACGTACCTGTCTCTACCTCCCAAATGTTAGAATTAAAGCATGTGCCACCACTACCCAGCTTTAAAGAAATGTCAGTTTGTTTCTGGTGTGGCCTGGTTTCAGTATGGTTTAGGCAGTCTCCCACACATCCATAAGGAAGATGCTAGAAGTCTTGAGGGTGGAGTTGGAGTTGGAGCCCAGGAGACTGCAAAGGGAAGGGGTTAGGTCTGTGTGCGAGTTTAAGGTGCGTTCCTAGAATCTCCTCTTTCTGGAGGCTTAGCAGTTTTGAGGGTGAGGTGAGGAGTATTCCCTCTTTACAGTCTTTGGACGCAATGATATTTTATCCATACTACCTGATTGGAAGCCTGTGGAATTGGTGCTGCTTCCTGTTTGTGCCCTCATTTGCTGCAGTTTACAACATTCTCAGTTTATCAAGTCAGAGGTGTTCACTTGTACAAGGCAAAGGGCAAAGTGAGACTGTAGCAGTGAATGTTGAAGATATGGGTCGATTGTAACTACAGCCCATGCTGTCCCAAGGTCTGAAAACAAAGCTAAGCCCCAGCTTTTATTCCAGAGGAGAGAAGCCCAGGAGTGGGTAGCAAGCTGCTATTTCTGGAAGGACTCTCTGTCTTAACATGTTTTGATGTGTGTTTCTGTTTTTTTTTTTTTTTTTTTTTTTTTTTTTTTTTTTTTTTTTTTTTTTTTGGTTTTTGGTTTTTTTCGAGACAGGGTTTCTCTGTGGCTTTGGAGCCTGTCCTGGAACTAGCTCTGTAGACCAGGCTGGTCTCGAACTCAGAGATCCGCCTGCCTCTGCCTCCCGAGTGCTGGGATTAAAGGCGTGCGCCACCATGTATTTTGTTTTTTGAGATAGAGTCAATCTATGTAGCCCTGGAACTTGTTCTGTAGACCAGGCCTCGAATGCTGGCCTGGAACTTACATGATCCAGATCAGCCTGCTTTTGACTCCAAGTGCTGGGATTAAAGGTATGCCCCGCTATGCCCAGTTAGTTTTTTGAGACAGAGTCTCATAGCCTGTGCTGGCCTCAAATCTCTATGTAGTGTTTGCCAGTTTTAAAATCTGATTCTCTTGCCTCTACATCCCATGTGCCAGCATTATATGCATGCATCACATGCCAGCTCCTTCTTTATTTGTTTTGAGACAAAGTCTTACTGTGTAGCCCCAGATGGCTTGAAATTTGCTGTGCAACCTTGGCAGTCCTTGAATTTGCAGTCCTCATGCTTCAGCATCCCTGATCCTAGGATCAGGGTAAGCCATCACACCTAGAACAAAAAATGTTTTACTTGAATTTCAAATCCTGCATAGCTTTTTTTTTGCACCTGCACATCATTGCTAGGCAATGTATAGTCAAGTATGAAAGGCTTTCCATTGGCCCAGCCCAGAGCACTGTGCTTTGTAGAACATAAAAGAATCATGTGAGATTGTGAGATGAACTTTGCCTTTAGGAGCTCTCCTGCTGCAAGCAATTACAGAACAATTTACTTGTAGACCAGAAGTGTCTTTTTTTTTTTTTTTTTTTGAGACAGGGTTTCACTTTGTAGTCCTGGCTATCCTGGAACTTTCTCTGTAGAACAGGCTGGCCCTGAACTCAGAGACCTGCATGCTTCTGCCTTCTGGGTGCTGGGACTAAAGGCTTGCAGCACCATGCTTGGCTAACCAGAAGTAACTTAAGGGGACTTTTCTTTCTGAGGGTGGTGGTTATGTGCTATTTATTTGAAGTGGCTGGAGTTACCTCTCAGGAATATCTGACAACCAAAACAGAGTGATACCATTTGGAAGAAGATAGTGACAGTTGTATCATTTCATTTCTTGTTCCCCTACTCCACCCCATTTTAATTGTTTTTGGTGCTGGGGATTTAATCCAGGGCCTTTCAGACATTAGGACATCACCCTGTCACCGAATCACACACTGTCACCACTGCCCCTGTACTCGAGAGGGAAACCTAGTCACAAAAGAAGAGCCTAATTCACTGTAGTCCATGCCTATAAGCCATTGCCTTTTTCTTCCTAACCTACAGAGGATTTTAAGAGTTATTTACATCTCCTGGGAGAGGTTATACTCCTCATAGTTTGTCAGCAAATAACAAGGTAATTATCAGGAATTAATCTGGCTGAGGAAAAGCCTAGGACTCAGGCAGGTACTTGGGGCAAGGACAAGAAGACAAGAAGTGACATACTCCTGCATGGTAGGAGAGAACTGAGGGTAGCAAAAGAAACCTTTTAAAGAAATACACCCCCCCCCCCCTTAATTACATTATTTCTGGGTGTTTTGCCTGCATGTGTCTGAGAAGCAGCTGTGGAGGCCAGGAAAGGATGGTAGATGCACCCCATCGCCCTGGGACTGGAGTTAGAGAGGATAACTGAGCTGCCAGTGTTTCATCTCCTCAGCCTTCTTCTGGCCCTAAAAGAAACTTTGAGTTTGGTGTTTGAGGTAGGGTCTCCTGGAGTGCAGGTTAGCCTTGACTTTGCTGTGCTGCTTAGATGGCCTTGAGTTCTAGATTCTTCTGCTTCTACCTCTCAAGTGCTAGGATTATAGGTTCCTTCACATGGATAGGATCTTTCTGTTTTGGAAGCAAGATCTGGCACATAGTATGTACCTAATACAGGAAATAAGGCTACCATATTTGGCTAGAAACTTGGATGGCTATCAGAAGCTTGTAGTCCCTAGCTTTTGAGCTACCTTTTTTCCCCCAACACCAGGCCCATCTGGCCCTCTGTTGGTTGGGTCATAGGGTAAAGTGTGTCTGACACTGGATATGAGGGCTTTCAAATAGAGGGAGAATCAGATTCTTTTTCTTATTTCTTTCTTCCTTCCTTTCTTTCTTTCTATAAATTTTCAGTTAAAAATGTTTGAGAATAATTTAAGGAGAAAACAGATTTCTCTCTTTCTCTCTCTGTTTTCTTTTTTTTTTTTTTTTTCAAGACAGATTTTCTCAATGTAGCCCTGGCTGTCCTGGAACTCCCTCTGTAGAAATCGGGCTGGCCTCAAACTCAGAGATCTGCCCACCTCTGCCTTCCAAGTGCTGGGATTAAAGGTGTGCACTACCACTGCCTGACCAGATCTTCTCAAAATATAAAATGAATCACCCTTTGTCCCAAGTTCTTTTGTAGATTAAGAATCCAAATCCTGGGGGCTGGAGGGATGGCTCAGTGGTTAAGAGTGCATATTGCTGCTGCAGAGAACCAGCTATGGTGAGTGGCTCACAAACTCCAGCTCTAGAGGATATGACACCTGTTTTGGCTTTTCCAGGTACCTGCACACATGTGTACATACCCACACACAGACATATTCACATATACATAATTAAAAATAAAATAAATATTTAAAGTCTACGTCTTTGCAGTGGCCTTTCACCATCTACCTTCTG
Source organism: Microtus ochrogaster (assembly GCF_000317375.1). Taxonomy (NCBI): domain Eukaryota; kingdom Metazoa; phylum Chordata; class Mammalia; order Rodentia; family Cricetidae; genus Microtus; species Microtus ochrogaster. The sequence goes on from NC_022023.1 coordinate 11,322,020, forward strand.
TTCATCTATCCACTGTTCCTGCTTCAGACTTTCCTGTTTTTCTCCTTTACCTAAACCTTCTTTTCTTTATTCATGTGGACTGCCCTTTCATTTGTTTCAGAACTGAGACTATCTTCCCTCCAATTTCTGTTTGGGAGTAGAAACCCAGTTGAGAAAGGCTCTGATTCTGTCATGAATCAGTGTCTCTGTCCTCAGATTCATGGCAGCCCTCCTGCCTGTCTCCTGGTGCTGGGGTTACAGTTACGAACACTACACCGGACGACTCATGCTGAGCGAATGAATGTGTGTGCACAGGTGTGTAGTGTGCGCACTGTGCAGATAGGAGTGCCATAGAGGCAGAAGCTGGAAGACGAAGGAAGAAGGGATCCTTTGGAGGAGATTGATAACTCTTGGTAGGAGTGGAGGCTGGGCCTGAGTGAGTCTAGGATAGCCTGCAGTCTTGTCTTTTACTAGTGTGTAGAGGCGAAGGCAGTCACGGGGTGTTCTGAGGTGGTGAAGGAGCAGCTGTTGCAATGTCAGATCAGAAGACTTAGGCTAGGTCTATTTGTGTGTGTGTGTGTTTGTTTTTCAAGACAGTGTAACAGCACTGGCCTTTTTGGAACTCTCTTTGTAGACCAGGCTGGTCCCCAACTCAGAGATCCATCTTCCTCTGCTGGGATGAAAAGTGTGAACCACCACCGCCCAGCCTAGGCCTATAGTTCTAATCTTCTGAAGAGCTTGGCCTTGGTTAAGCCTGAGGTGGTAGGCAGTAAGGAACTGTTTTAGGTTTGTTTGGTTTGAATGTAGTAAGTCATGTGATGAAACTGTATTTGAGGGGAGTCACAAAGACTGATCCTCTTGGAAGACCGAAGGTCAGCAAACATGGTGTCAGTGAGACTTGATGATGGCAGGATGACACCTGCTGTGTGGCCACAGACAAAGCCTTTCAGTGCCCCCACCATCAACATGTTGGTGGTTTTCAAATACGATTCCGAAGCAGATGAAGTGTGAAGAGAAGAAGGAACCAGACTGTCTCAGTGGATGGGTGGTGGCCAGGGGTCATGTCTTGTCCCAGCTCTTGAGACAGATGTCTGCTCTTTCTGGTCTGCTGAGAGGAGTTTGCTTCAGGTTGCAGCAATCCTTTCTCAGTACCCTAGGGTGCTTCCTGAACTCTCTGTTTGTTCTATCACCTCCCTTCAGCTTCTTTTGTCTCTGATTTTGTTTCTCAGGACAGATTATCTGACTCACAAGTGATTAAACTGGCTAGAAATACTTATTTCTGTATGCTTTCTTTTTCATTGGTCTTCTAGTCAGTTTCTCTCTCTCTCTCTCTCTCTCTCTCTCTCTCTCTCTCTCTCTCTCTCTCTTTCTCTAACATAGGGTTTCTGTATCGCAGGTTGCCCTCAAACTTGGAATTCCCCTGCCTCAGGCTCATGGGTGCTGGCCCATGTGTATGGGAAATTATGTACAGGTAAGCTGTGCAAGCATTGGGAAGATAGCAGAGAATGTGATTAAAACCTTCCTTTCATAAAGCTCATTACTTAGAAATTTGGGGACAGGAAAGTACTAAAGATGAGAGATGGTGAGAAGTATGTAAAACAAAGTAGGTGTGGTGGGTAGGTCGCCTAGGGAGACAGCGTTCTTTTTCTCTCTGATATTGGGTATTAGCCTGGGGTCTCCAACATACTAGGTGAAGTCCATATACCTGAGCTTCATCTCCAGCTCGGGGTTTCTTTTATTTCTAAGATTTTTATTATTTTATGTGAAGGATGTTTTGCCTGTGTATATGTTTATGCACTATATACACGTCTGGTACCTGTAGAGGCCGGAGGAAGGGATTTGATCTTCTGGAACTGGAATTTACAGACAGGTGAGAGCTGCCCTGTGGGTGCTGGAACTGAACTCAGGTCCTCTGGAAGAACAGTCAGTGCTCTTAATCACTGAGCCATCTCTCCAGTCCCTGGGCTTCTTATTTTAAATGGAGAAGTTGGGGTTGATGAGATGGCTCAGTGGGTAGAGGAGCTTGCGGAGAAGCCTAATGACCTGAATTCCATCCCTGGAATACACACGGTAGAGGGAGAGAGCTGACTCCTGGGAGGAGTTCTCAGACCTCCACTTATAGACTGCGTTACCTCCACTGTCTGCCTGCCTCTCTCCCTCTCCCCCCTCACTCACACACACACACACACACGTAATAAAATTGGATAGATGGATGGATGGGTGAATGAATGAATTAATGAACAAGCCTAGCACTTTGGAGACAAGCTTGGGCTATTAAAAAACAAAAACTCGCCGGGCGGTGGTGGCGCACGCCTTTAATCCCAGCACTCGGGAGGCAGAGGCAGGCGGATCTGTGTGAGTTCGAGACCAGCCTGGTCTACAAGAGCTAGTTCCAGGACAGGCTCCAAAACCACAGAGAAACCCTGTCTCG
>NC_022023.1:11324529-11325321 GCF_000317375.1 Microtus ochrogaster
TAAATAAAAAACAAAAACTCTCAAAGTAAAGTATAAGGAACACAGAGAAACCTCACTGATGAAAAGATCTTTGTAGAGATCTGCTGGTGAGAACTGGCTGTGCAAGTGTCTGAAGGAAGAGTGGTCAGCATGGAGAAAGAACCCTGCAGGCCATCGTGCGGAAGGAGACAGGAGGGATGAGTGCAGAGGCCACCCAGAGACTGACACAGTGGGCTGAGCTGGGGTCAGGTGTGGTGTCTGGTCGGCTTTCTCCCCAGGTGTTCCCAGTGTTCATCCAGGGTGAGACTTACTGACTCAGGGTTAAATAAGTTTCTCCAGCACCGGATGGAGATCCAGTGGTTACCTACCCCCTGTGATGGGAAGGCCTTAGGGTGGGGTCTTGTGAGCTTGCCAGGGATGCTGGAAATCTTGCAGGTAACAAAAGTTCTTTTCAATTTGTATACCTTTCTGATCTGATTGCCTCACCTCTTTGGCCTCGTGCCTTTATTTGTAGAGTGGCTTAAATTTAATGGGCTCCTGGACTCTCTTTGGCTCTAACTGACTTTTGTGTTTCTGATGTTGAAAAAAACCTCTAATCTAGAAAGATATTCTAGAACAATGTTTTCTGATCCTGGTCTTACAACACACTAAGGTGTGTCGTAATTATGACAAGAATTACAGAGAATGTCTCAGACCAAATTGAAGGAAAATTTGTGCCATGTTCAGTAGGATCCCAGAAGATGAGCATGCTGGGAAGTGGGAAAACTGACTAGAAGCTTCAGTGCTTTTAGTACAAAGGTGTCTTGGTCTTTG
>NC_022023.1:11325501-11327241 GCF_000317375.1 Microtus ochrogaster
TGCCTCTGCCTCCTAAGTGCTGCGATTAAAGGCGTGCGCCACCACCGCCCGGCCGGTGTCTTGGTCTTTGGAAGCAGGCAGAAGTCTGAGCATCCTTTGAGTGCTAGTCGTGGCTCATCTACTGCTGAGTTTCTTGTGAGGCGAGAGTAGTGTGTTATAAACGATAAAGTTCTTACATCAAGCCCAGAATCTGTGATTTCAGTGGCTTGGGAGAAACAGCCAGCCTGGGTCAGTGATGTTGGGTCTGTTGGCCCTTCTCTGCAGCCAGACTATTTATTGCACACATAGACTCTGGTTAGTAGGCCAGAGCCCTGTGACTGGAGGCACCGAGGTTATCTTGGGTGAATAACCAGGTACATTCAGAACTTCCTCACTGGACAGTAGGCCTGATACCTGTCCTTACCTCTTCAGCTCTCAGCCTCTGGCTTTTGTCCTAATTTTAATGTCACAGTTTCTGGTAATTTATGTTTGTTTGTTTGTTTGAGAGAGCATCTCATGTAGCCAAAATTAACTTCGAACTCTTGATTCTCTTGCTTCCACTCCTGGAGTGCTGGGATGCCAGGCATGGACCACCAACACCTAGTCTAGTTTATGTTTTGAAATATTAGGATCTAAACATGAAAAGGGAAAAGTTGAGAAAATGTAATCCCTGTTTCTTTCTGCAGAATTGGGGTATCTTCAACATTTTCATTAGCGCTATCTGTATCTCCATTTAGAATCTAAAATAAATGCTGACCTGTCAAAATTAAGATAAAGATGAAATCAGGCTTGAAAATGCAAGATTGGAGTGAGAAAGGGCAGAAGAAACTTAATTAAAAGTTAAAGAGATAGCTATGCATAGTGGCTATTAAATGACTTTGATCCCAGCATTTGAGAGGCAAGGGCTGGAGGATCTCTGTGAGTGTGAGGCCAGCCTGGCTTTACAGCGAATTCCAGGTCAGCCAGGAAGAAAACAGAAAAAATAAAAAATAAATTAAAGAAATGAAATAAATTAAAGAAATGAAACCTCTCCTCCCCTTTCTCCTCTAGACAGATGTGTTTTATTAAAAATGAAAGAAAATAAAACAAAGAACAACAAAACCCTTAAGTAAGGGTCTCTGACTATCCTGGAACTCACTTTGTAGACCTGGCTGCCTCCGTCTCCCAGAGCTAATGTGCTAGCGCTAAAGGCGTCCACGGCCTGGCTGCCAGTCTGAAATCTAGAGAAGTTAAGGGCATCCTACAAGCTGGATGTGGAAATATGCAAATAACTTACAAAATAAGCCTTATGATTGAAGGGGACCAGAGGAGGGCAACTGCAAGTACCCTAAGCCTTCCCCTGGTGACACAGCCTTAGGGAGACAGCAGCATTTCCTAACCCAGGCAATCTGCTCCTTGAGGCGACTCTGCTTGTGACTTGGTATGCATAAAAAGTCAAGGCGCACTATCCTCCTGCATTGCTCCTGTTTCTTCCTAATTCTTAATTTTCTCTAATAACAGTTTTCCTTTGATTTAAAAAGTTGGACCCCCAAGGTTTGAAGTCATCAACTTTTATTGGAATAGCATTTGGGAAATGAGAGCCTACAAAAGACAGACTTTTAAACAAAGTTCAACATCCATCTCCCGTGTATCACCAGACCAATGACAGGGCCCCTCCCCCAAAAAAGAGATGTTTTGTTTTCTATTTTAAAAAGTTCTTTAGCCGGGCGATGGTGGCGCACGCCTTTAATCCCAGCACTCGGGAGGCAGAGGCAGGCGGAT
>NC_022023.1:11327341-11335148 GCF_000317375.1 Microtus ochrogaster
GAGACCAGCCTGGTCTACAAGAGCTAGTTCCAGGACAGGCTCCAAAACCACAGAGAAACCCTGTCTCGAAAAACCAAAAAAAAATTAAAAAAAAAAATTCTTTATTCTTTTCTTTAAGAGTTTCATATAACCCAGGTTCAGGTTGGCCTTGAACTTTTGATTCTTGATCCTCCAGTGCTTGGATGACAGGTGTGTCTCATCATATATGACTTTTCCTTTTCCTTTTCTTTTCTTTTTTTTTTTTTTTGAAACAGGATTTCTCCCTGTAGCTTTGGAGTATGTTCTGGAACTCGTTCTGTAGACCAGGCTGGCTTTGAACTCACAGAGATCCGCTTGCCTCTGCCTCCTAAGTGCATGCCCACAAACACCCAGTGAGCTTTTTACTTTTTATTATTTATTTATTCATTTATCTGTTTTTTTTTTTTTTCGAGACAAATTTTCTCTGTGTATAACCTTAGCTGTCCTGGAGCTCGTTCTGTAGACTAGACTGGCCACAGAGATCCACCAGCTTTTGCCTCCCAAGTGCTGGCTGGCATAAAGGTGTGTGTCACTACCGCCAGGCTATTATTATGTATTTATTTAGGCTTTTACATTTTATTTTATGTGTATAAGTGTTTTGCCTACACATATATGTGTGTACCATGTATATGCCTGGTCCCTGCAGAGGTTAGAAGAGGTTGTCCAATCTGAAACTGGAGTTACAGGCAGTCGTGAACCAAACCTGGGTTCTCTGGAAGAGCAGCCAGTGCTCCATCTCCTTCCTGTTAAATAGAGTCTAGCTGGCTGTGTAGCCCAGGCTGGCCTGTGTGTGCGTGCTGTGAGTCTAGGTGCACTATCACACCCTGTTCATATCCTGCCATCTGTGAACACTGATAGACCGTTGACTAGGATTTCAGAACACTGGCCAAATAAATCTAAATCTTGGGGTAGTTGGCCAAGCATGAACAGTTTCCAAGTAATCCAGGTTCAGCTATAGTTAAAAAACCACCTAATTAAGTCCAGAGGTGGTGGCGCATGCCTTTAATCCAGCATTTGGGAGGCAGAGGCAGGCGGATCTCTGTCAGTTCAAAGCCAGCCTGGTCTATAAAGCAAGTTCCAGGATATCCAGGGCTACACAGAGAAACCCTGTCTCAAAAAGCCATAAAACAAAACAAAACTACTAAATTAAGACAGAATGCTCTGGCAGCTGTGCCCGTTTCTTCCTCCACTCTCACCAGGTCTCAGTCCTCTTCCTACCTCTGCTTTCCCCAGCTTCCAGTTCCCTCATTGTCTGGTGAGCTTCCTCAGCCTCAGTGGGTGCTGTCCTGTGGGCAAAGCTGCCTGCCTGTTGTCTTCTGTCCTCTCTGCATGCACTTCCTGTTGGTGATCTGGAAGGTGTGAGGGGCAACCTGCCTGCCACCCAGGTGGATGCAGCATCACAAATACTGCTTGTGCTAGGTGATAGCTACATTTTATGTATGGAAAACAGACACAGAGGTGTAGATGTTCTCTCAAGGTTACATGACTAGTTAGTCATGTGGGATTTTATCTAGGCAAAGTCTATGCTCTAAACCACCATGCTGGGCTAGGAAGAGGGCAGAAATTTTGCCTTTGTGGAGCAGGCTCTGAATGTAGAGGTCCTGGGGCGTACCTATACTGGGATGGTTGGTTATGTCTAGTTTTCTTAAATTCTTTCCCTACTTTAACATTTATTTTTAACCCATTTAAAACCATTTTGTTTTTCTTCTTTCCATAGGTGGTGATTGGACTCTAGACCATGTGCCTAGGTAGTATTTCCTTTCTCCGCAGCTCCACTCCCCCAGCAGCGCTCACCACACCCTTGTTCTGAGAACCTCATGAGCTAAGGTATGATGTCTGGGTTGACCTGAGCTGGCCTTGAAGAGCTGAGTCTGACTACAGTAGAGCTTTTGTTGTTTGTTGGGTTTCACTTTGGTGGTAAAATGCAGCAAATCTCCGTTTTAAATGTACAGTGGCGTTAAGTACATTTGCAATTATGTCGCCATCAACACCATTCATCACCTAATTCTGTCTGTGAATTTGCCAGCTTTAGGGATGTCATGTAAATGGGACCATTCAGTGTTTGTCTTAGTGTATTTTGGCTTATATCTCTAATGTCTCCAAGATTTGTTCATATTGTAGAATGTCCAGATGTCCTTTTCTCCCCACTCCTTCCCTCCTTTTCTCTCTTGAGTTATCTGAAGAGAATACAAGACTTTATCCTACCATTGAGCTATATCCCTGACCCCCATCCTTTTCAGGCTGAGTAACATTTCATATTTTATATTTTGTTAATTTTTTCATTCATTGATAAATACTTGGGTTGCCCTACCTTTGGGTGCTGTAATGTGGCTGCTATGAATGATTATGTAGATATTTTGAGGCCTTGCAGTATGTGTGTTTTGTATGACTTTATTTGGAGGCAGGGTCTTGTTCTGTAGCTCAAGCTAGCCTTGAATTTGACTCCTGCTTCAGCCTCCTGAGTACTGAGAGGGAAGAAGGAAGAAAGCTACATGGTTGATAGCACATGGAATAGGGAATGGGGAGAGATGGGAAAGGGAAGAGTACATGTAGTTCCAGTTTTCTGGTTTGATTGAACGGTGGTGTGAAGTGATAGGCATTCAGTAGAGACACACTTCTAATCTGGATTCCTATCATTCTCTGGCTGTTGCTGGGCAGTGGCAGTGAGCCTCAGTTCCTGGTCAGCTAGCCATGAGATCACATAGATGAACCACCCATATGGTACAGTGTATTGTGTGACCAACCTATGATGCTTAGTAAGCCTCTTTGTCTGCTTTCTGTTGTTGTTACTGTAAGACTGAGTAATGTATAAGCAGTGGTTTATTTGGCTCATGGTTCTAGAGGTTCTAGAGGCTGGGCAGTCCAAGGTCAGAGGGCCATATCTCTAGTGAAGATTGGTGTGCTATATAAGATGAACTAGTAGACATGTATGTGAGACAATTCCACCACTTTTACTAAGAACCACTCCTGCCTTTATTTATCCACTCATGAGAGCAGAATCCTTATGGGCTAGTCTCACCCCAGACTCACACAGTCCCACCCCAGACTGTGTGGATTCCCTAGCCCTTAAGAGGAAGAAGCAGTAGGATCAGGAATAAGGTCACCTTTGGCTGAATGAGACATTGTGTCACCTTCTAAACACCAAAGAAAGAAAAATAAAGTCCTACCCCTTTAATGCTGTCGCTTTGGTCATTAAATTTAAGTGTGAATTGTAAAGGAAACATTCTAACTGATAAGTAGGCTAGGTATCTTCTGTTTGTCTTTGAGATAGTGTCTCACGTAGCCCAAGTTGGCCTTAAACTCCTAGTATTTACTGCTTCCACCTCCAAGTGTTGGTGTTACAGACATGCACTTCCATAGCAGGGTTATATTAAAAACAAAACATTTATTGTTTAGTATTTAGTATGCATGCACTTTATGGTGTGTGTGTGTGTGTGTGTGTGTGTGTGTGTGTGTGTGTGTGTGTGAAGAAGAAGAAGACAGACAGTTTTGGGGAGTGGGTTCTTTTCACTGTGTGTTCAATCTCAGGTCAGGTTTGGCAGTCTTCACCCACAAGATTGTCCTACCAACCCCTAGGCTTACATTTTTTATTTACGTTTCAATTTAAAATAAATGAGTTTTCTGCAGCATAATCCCATTGTAAGCTGAGGAACCTCTGTGCATGTGTTGGAGTGGCTGAGAAAAACCCCTTCTTTCATTAGTGTCTACTCTTGTGGCAACGACAGAAATCTCCAAGACTAGCAGTATGTCCTTATGTTCCTGCAGCATTTCAGCTTGGGAATCTTTGTGACTCGCTTGCTTTGGGAGATGAGATGAATAAGGGACAGCTCCAGAACCACCAAACAGTGATGCCCGAGATGGTCCAGTGATCCTGTGGGATAGCCACTTTCTCCTCTCAGAAATGGAGATTTGGTTTCCAGATGATGATTGGTTTCTTGCTTACTTTTGAGAGATCCTTGCTACCAAGACACGATGCTTTACAAGGTTCAGTGGAAGGGACTCTTTAAAATGATGTGTGAGCAGAGATTACTGTCTCCTTTTCTCTCAAGTGTCTGCCTTCTGTTCTCTCAAGTGCTGAGATCTGTTTGCAAGTAAGGCAAGGCAAAGTAAGTGCAGATTACAGTCTCAGGTTTTATCCACGCCCAGCTCTTTGACTTTGTTGCCTAGTCCTAGTTTCTACTTCTCACGTCGGCTTTATAATCTGTATAAATTCTGTTTCCTTTTTAATTTTCATTATTTTTATTTTATGTGTATGGGTATTTTTGTCTACATGTACATCTGTATACCATGTGTGTGCCTGGTGTCCTCAGATGCTGGAAAAAAAAATGTTATATCTCCTGGAACTAGAATTACAGACAGTTGTTAACCTAGGTCAAATGGGAGTCAAACTTGGGTCCTCTAGAAGAGTAGCCAGTGCTCTTAACCATGAGCCATGAGCCATCTATACAAACTTTTTCATTTTCTTGCAACACAGCAGTTTTATTGTGGGAAAACCATACAGCACTTTTACAATACATAATTTAGTGGGATTTAGTGTGTTCATAGATTTATGAATTTATGATTAAGGATCAACCTGTGCCTTCCGTCTGGGTCCTAGCTCCTAGTTTTTAGAGCTAGCCTCCCACTTCACTAGCTTCTCACTGATCTCATGCTCAGACAGATGTCCTTATTCTTGGGACCTTGGCCACTAGGTGTTTATTCACGATGGCATATTTAGATTTAATCAGTTTCTGTAGAGATCCAGGAACCATAGACAAGGGATACCCTTTCAGTTAGACCCTATCCTACTCACAAGCCTATCACCTCAAAAACCTTTCTTTATGAAAGTTCCAGGGTCCAGGTGTGGGCAAGTGGTAAGGGGTATGTTCAGTACGCATAGGGACCTGTGTTTAGTCTTAGAAACCACACACAGACGTGCTGCATATTTACCAAATACTTGGCTGGTAATAAGCTTACTGGGGAATCTGTGGCTATCCTTGAATAATCTCAGCTCTGAAGAGATGATCTTGTGAGATTCTAGTGGTGGATCACCTTCAGTAAACACAGTGGGGCTTGTGAACCAATAAGGGAATGGATGGTAATGTATGTTAGTGGTCATGAGTGTTGTGAAAACACAAGGCAGAATAAAGGGCTGGAGATTAGGGATAGGGTGATAATGGAGAGTACCCACATAGATGAAAGATTTGTAGGACATGAAGAAGTGAGCCCACAGGGACCTAGAACAAGAACCTTTCTTCTTGTCTTCATTTTCTTTTCATCTTGTCTCTGTGTAGCCAAGGCTAGCTACCAACTCAGCCTCCCAGGTTATGGGATTATAGGTGTGCACCAAGTGGCAGGACTTGCAGATCAGAGAGAGCAGGAAATGTACATGTTCTGAGGCAGGAGCATTGCCAGAATGCTTGAGGAATGGTAAGGAGATTTATGGGTACCATGACAGACTTGATATGACAGAATCTTATGGGAAAGATACACCAGTGAGATCCAGCAGGCTGTAAAAGCTGCAGGAAAGACTGGAGCTTATTCACGATGAGACAAGATGGTGTTGGAGTAGGATAAGAGGAAGGCGATTGCCTGACTTACATTTTCTTTGTTTTTTTTTTCTTTTAAAGATTTATTTATTTATTGTGTATACAGTATTCTGCCTACATGCATGCCTGCAGGCCAGAAGAAGTCACCAGATTTCATTACAGATGGTAGTGAGCCACCATGTGGTTATTGGAAATTGAACTCAGGACGTTTAGAGGAGCAGGCGGTGCTCTTAACCTCTGAACCATCTCTCCAGCCCCTGACTTACATTTTCAAAGCAGCATCTAGCTGTTATGTTGACCCTAGCTATTAAAGGCCAGGGCAGAGTCCAGGTAGGAATCCAGAAGTGATGCTGTTGCTGGTAGTGAGAAATGGCTGAATTTGGATGTATCTTCAATAGCACATGGTGTCTCCTTATGGCTCAGCACCCGGAAGGATGGCAATGCCATTGACTGAGGACGGATGCATGTGCGAGGAAGTCAGAGTTGCTAGTAGGTCTGCTAGGTGTGAGGAGTCTGTTAGACATCCAATAGAGTGCCGATTAATAATAAATAATAAAGTCTCTTACCGAAGACTTGTTAAGGCCGGAAAACTAACATTTTACTATTTTACTGAAACAACTGTAACAACGGCGCTAGGGTGCCTTCCATAGGAATCCCAGTCTCAGTGTGCCTTCAGCGTTGTCTCCATGAGCACCAGGTTTGTAACCTGTGGATAAACTCCCCTCGCTGAGCCCTAGTTTTCTGTGTGTAAAATCAAGAGGTTGGACTAGAATAGTGTTCTAGAAACAACCAGGAGGCTTCGACCCAGCCCAATTGAGTTGGAATTGCTGTACCTGGAGCCTGAGCCTCTGTTTCAGTCATTTGCATGCTGTTGTTACTATTGCTACTATTTTTATTTTACATGTATTGCATTTTTTTTCTTTGTGTGTGCATGTGCAGAGATACCATGGCACATGTGTGGAAGGCAGAGAACAACCTGTAGGAGTTGCTTCTTACCTTCCGCTAAAGGCCCATTTTTCTTTGGGCCACCAGCTCACAAAAAGCAGCACAGACTTCTTATTAATTATGGAAGCTCAGCCTATAGCTTAGGCTTGTCCCTAACTAGTTCTTAGAACTTAAATTAACTCACATGTTTAAGTCTATATTCTTTTGCGTGGCTCAGTTTCCTTTACTCTGTACCCTCATTCTGCTTCTTCCACATCTTGGCTGGCGACTCAACCTTTCTTCCTCTCCAAGTCCTCTCTGCCCCGAAAAATTCCACTTAACCTCTTCCTGGTTAGCGAATGGCCATTCCGCTCTTTATTAAGCCAATCATAGTGGCACATCTTCACACAGTGTAAAGTGGTTGGTGCTTTACCTGCTCAGTCATCTGCTGGCCTCTGTTGATTGTGCTTTACAGGCTGACCCGCAGCAGTCTACAGTGGCACTCGGAAGCCACCAGACATGCTCATTTTGGAGTTCCTTTTCTATTCTTACATCCTGTGTGATGCCCATGCTTGCCATGGAACAACTATTTTTTTTATATATCTACTTAACTAAGGCTGAGACTTCGTAGGCTTTTTTTTTCCAATTGTTTGAGCATCAGGTGTATCATGGAGTGAAACATTAGCCACTCGCTCACTCAGAACATGTGGTTTTTTTGGTTCACTTGACCTATAAGCAAGTCTAGTTTATGTTCAGGAGAGTAGTGATGTGTAGGGTCTGTTATCCACCTTCAGAGTCAGTACTTATGCAGGGGTTTATTAGATGTGCATAAATTTGCCCAGCTGTTGTAGCCTTGCCTGTTCAAGGACTCAGAAGTCCTTAAGGCCAGTTTAATTTTGCATTTTAATCAGAGTTTGGCAGCACAGTGGGGAGAAAGCCAGTTCTTATGGCTCATAGTTTGTTATTTCAGCTCCACCTTTACTAGTCTGGGACTTGGTTCTGGGTCTGGAAATATGCACCCCTCCCCATGTTACCTTTGATCTAGGTAGTGATTTTGCTCACTTACTTTGAATACCATCCATGGAAGCAATGTCTCTCTGACCAATGTCCTTGCCAGAGTCCAGGCTGAAGCTCCTCCAGGTCTTGGGAGCAGTGATGTGTTCTTGAGCGTGCTTGGTCACTCAGCCTTTCTTTTGTCTTCCAGGTACAGAAGTTCTCTGTCCTTCCCCTACCTCAACAGTCTCCTCTTCTTCTTCTTCTTCTTCTTCTTCTTCTTCTTCTTCTTCTTCTTCTTCTTCTTCTTCTTCTTCTTCTTCTTCTTCTTCTTCTTCTTCTTC
>NC_022023.1:11335248-11343794 GCF_000317375.1 Microtus ochrogaster
TCCTCCTCCTCCTCCTCCTCCTCCTCGTCCTCGTCCTCCTCCTCCTCTTCTTTTTCTTCTTCTTTGCAGGGTTTCTCTGTGTATACTTGGCTATCCTAGAATCTCTCTGTAGACCAGGTTGGCCTCAAATTCTGCCTCTCCTGAGTACTGGGATTAAAGACACCACTGCTTGACTAATTCTTAACCATTATAAGGAATCACTGAGCATAGATTTGTGTCAGTATGTAAACTGGCCATTATATGGGGGACAGAATCAAGAGTTCACCAACAGATGGTAAGAAGTATTTCTTTTCTTCCTTCTTCCTTGCTTCCTCCTCTCCCGCCCTCCCTGCCTGCCTGGTCCAAAAAAATCATGACATAATTTGAAGATAACTCAGTTTTGTGGTCATAGAGTGCAGTGGTCCCAACTCATGCGAGCAGCTCCCTGTGTCTACATCCGTGCACGCTTCCCTGACTGTCCAACAGAGCATGCTAAGTAAACATAGACCAAGCTAGATCTAATGTACATATGGCTTTTGTGTGTTACTTGGGCTCAAACCCAAGTCCTTATACATGCTAGGCATGTCTTCCTCTGCTAAGGACTCAGCTCCTGTATGTGTTTTACCTATATAATAACTTCAGTGTATTTTCTGTTAAGTCACCTCTTATTTGTCTATATGTATCATTTTAGTAAGAATCAAAGTTCCTTCTGTTATTTTGATTAGCGAACTTCTACTTTAGTTACATTTTTTTCCTTTCCCCCAAATGTTCATTTCTGAGGATGAAATGGTTATAATCCTTGGCTTTCACTCTCCTGTCATTTGTGTGTGTGCATGTGCATGCTTGAGTCCTTTTGCTGGTCCCTCTCATCTGTTCCATAACTCCACTCTTTCCTCAGGACCTCTTCTGTGCTGATATGTCCTTCCTTCCTTCCTCTCTCTTTCTTTTTCTTTTTTTCCCCCTCTTTTTCCTTCCATGTCTTTTATTGTACTGGAGATCGAACTTTTTTTTTTTTTTAAAGTTGCCTGGGCAGGCCTTGAACTTGCAATGAAATAATGTTGTTTTTCTAAGGAAACATTATAAACTGATAACCAGGTATCTCAGGGTTTCTATTTCTGCGATAAACTCCATGACCAAAGCAACTTTTTTGGGGGAAAAGGGTTTATTTAACCTTATAGCTTTTAAGTCTATCCTTGAGGGAAGCCAGGGCAGGAATTCCCTTTGCAGACCAGACTGGCCTTGAAATCACAGAAATCCTCCTGCCTCTACTTCCCAGTGCTAAGATTAAAGACATGCGCCACCACCTCCGAGCTCAGAAAAAAAAAAATTTAGAGCAAGAATATAGATTTTAGGCTGACCTCAGACGTAACTCCTGGTCAACCTCCTCCACCTCGTAGAGTGCTGGGATTGCAGGTGTGCACCACCGCACCTGTGTTTGTTTTCTTATTTTTGAGATGAAGTCTTGATATATAACCCCTATCTAGCCTTCTTTTCTCAATTCTCCTGCCTCAGTCTTCCCAAGAGGTGAGACTGTAAGTGACACCACTCCTGTCACTAGCTCTGACTTTCTGACCATTCTCAGCAAACTCCTGTGATTTTTCTGAGTGGAGAGCATATTCAGATTTAATAACTCTTCATCAAGCCCCTGTCATTTTCTGGTGGAGGACATTGAGCTCGAGCAAATCACTCCCTGTCAACCACTGCTCCTCTTCTCACACACTCTTCCCATCTGTTTCACCTCTCTTCCACTTCCTTTCCCCTAGGCATTGGAAGGCGGGAAGAAAGGGAGGGGGAACCTCTGGAGCAGGAGTCCTGAAGGCATTTCCTCACAGCTGTGCTACCCCGCACGTCAGTTCTCTTGGCATTGTGTGGTGTACCTGTATCTGCCTGTTGTTTATGGACTCCAGCACCTAGTCAGGAGACAAACAACTGTTGTTTAAACCTTCATCTTATTCCAGTGGGGCAGTCTGCTGTTTGTCATTGTCTACCATAACTGGATGTGAGAAGTCCTAGGCAGGGAGCTATGCTTTGTTGAGGGTCTGGGCTGTGGGTGCTTGTGATGTGAGAAACCAAACCCACAAACTTGTCGCTATCAAGGGTGGAAAGAGAAACACTTTCATCATGTCATCTGCCTCCCTTGTGGTTCTAATTGCCCTTTCTATTTTCTCCCTTTTAAAACTTAAGAGCAATTTCTTAGTGTGACAGATGTTTTCAGAAATAACTTGTTAGTAATTCCATACCCTAAAGAATTAGTTTTCTTTTCAATCATAGATACTTAATTTTTTTTTGTTTTTTTTTTTTGTTTTGTTTTTCGAGACAGGGTTTCTCTGTGGTTTTGGAGCCTTTCCTGGAACTAGCTCTTGTAGACCAGGCTGGTCTCGAACTCACGGAGATCCACCTGCCTCTGATACTTTTAATGTTATAACATAATTATGATATGATAATACTTTTGTATTAGTCTTTTTTTTTTTCCCCTTAAGACAGGGTTTCACTGTAGCTTTGGAGCCTGTTCTGGAACTAGTTGGCCTCGAACTCACAGAGATCCACCTGCTTTTGCCTCCCTAGTGCTGGGATTAAAGGCGTGTGCCACCACCACCTGGCTCTGTATTAGTCTTTTTTAAAGTTAGCAAGTAGTTTTCTTTGTTGTTGTGTAGATTATTGACCATGTTTTTGTTGACTAAACAATAGTCAAATACTTAGTGTCCCCCCCCCCTTTTTTTTTTGTTTTGTTTTTCAAGACAGGTTTCTCTTTAGCTTTGGAACCTGTCCTGGAACTTGCTCTGTAGACCAGGCTGGCCTCAAACTCACAGAGATCTGCCTGCCTCTGCCTCCCAAGTGCTGGGGTTGAAGGCAGATGCCACCACCACCCACAACTGCCCTGCTAATCATTCTCCTTTCTTAAGTGTTTAGTCTAGGCCTTGAGGCTTTTATATAAGAAAGGATAACCTTGAATTTATGATCCTCCTGCCTCCACTCTGAAGTGCTAGAATTATAAGTGTTCTTCACCCACATGGTTCACACCCTCTCACACTTTATTTGGTGCTGGAATTAGCCTGACAAAGCCCTTCTGTGGATGCTAGCACCCAGATGGAGGGGTCTATCCCCTAGGCATTGATAGCTCTACTTGCATGATATTTTCTATTTTTATTTCATTGTTTTTCTTTATTAAGAAGGCTGGATGGAGCCAGCTGGGTGTTGGTGGCTGCGCACGCCTTCAATTCCAGCACTCAGGAGGCAGAGGCAGACAGATCTCTGTGAATTCGAGGGCAGCCTGGTCTGCAGAGTGAGTTCCAGTACAAGCTCCAAAGCTACAGAGAAACCCTGTCTCGAACCGCCCCCCCCCAAAAAAAAAACAAACCCAAAACAAACAAACAAACAAGAAACAAGAAGACTGGAGAGTTGGCTCAGCAGTTAAGAACACTTGTTCTTGCAGAGGATCCCAACTGATTCCTAGCACCTTCTAGTGGCTCACAACCTTCTATAATGGGATTCTATGTCCCCTGCTTACCTACATAGGCACTAGACTCACACATGGTACACAGATGAACATGTGACCAAAACACACATACATTTTTAAAAATGTTAAAAAAGAGATTTTAGAAGTAGAAGCAACAGCAACATTTGAGCGCATGGTGGGGCACACCTTTGATTCCAGCATTTAAGAGGCAGAGGCAGGAGGGTCTCTGTGAGTTAGAAGAAAGCTGGCTCTACATATTGAGTTCCAGAACAACCCTGTCTTAAAAATCAGAAGAATGAGGAGGAAAAGAAAGCCTGGAGAGAGGAAGGAGGACAGGAGAAGAAAGAGAATATATATGGATATGAGCATACATGCATGCTACAAAGATTCTCAGAGACTCTGGGCAGTGTTAGGGAGGACTCTATGCAGCATTAGCTCCTGATATTTGTGTGTGTTAAATATGCGAGTCACCCAGAGGTGAACACATGCCAGTGAGATAGAGGTAGTGAGGGCAGAGGTGATGGGGAGGCCTCAGGGGTGTGTCCCAGTTGGATAAGAGGACATCTTCCCTCTCTTTTGGTTATGTCATGGGACCAGCCAGAAATGTCCAAATATTGAAGGTTAAGACCTTCCAGGCAAGCTTATCACTCTTTAGCCTTCTCTTTTTAGCCTCCCCTACCTTTCAGCAGGTCAGATACCTCATAGGGTGACATTCAGGTATGTGACTTCCTACTGTAGAAGGTGGGGTTCTACAGGGGCGGGCCAGCTGCATGTATGCGTTGGGCGATGACTATTCAGTATAGATGATATAGGACAGTTCAGTATGGCCCTGCTGGTCATTGATTATGTGCTTTGTTTCTCCTGTAGCTCTTGTCAGCATCCAGCCATGGGGGATATGAAAACCCCAGATTTTGATGACCTTCTGGCTGCCTTTGACATCCCAGATCCCACAAGTCTTGATGCCAAGGAGGCCATCCAGACACCCAGTGAGGAGAGTGAAAGTCCCCTGAAGTCTTCAGGCATGTGTATGGATGAGAATGTGTCCTTGTCTCACTCAGGATCAGCCCCAGATGTGCCGGCTGTGAGTGTCATTGTCAAGAACACCAGCCGCCAAGAGTCATTTGAAGCAGAGAAAGACCACATTGCTCCAAGTCTCCTTCACAATGGATTTCGGGGTTCAGACCTGCCTCCAGACTCCCACCACTGTGGAAAGTTTGATTCTACTTTCATAAATGGAGACAGTGCTAGGAGTTTCACAAGCAAGCTGGAGCCTTCCAAGTCAGAGCCATTACCAACCTTTAACCAGTTTAGCCCAATCTCTAGCCCAGAACCCGAGGATCCTGTCAAAGATAGTGGGTTTGGGATAAAGTCCAAGCACTCTGATAGTTATTTCCCACCTCCTGCTGGGTGTGGAGCTGTGGGGGGCCCAGTGTTGGAAGCTCTGGGTAAGTTCCCAGTCCCGGAGCTACACATGTTTGATCACTTTTGTAAGAAAGAACCCAAACCAGAACCCTTGCCTTTGGAGAGCCAGCAGGAGCAGGAGCGGGGTGGGCCGAAGGTGGTGGAGCCCCACAAAGATCTGGATTCCAGTCGGTTCTTTGGGGAAGCATTAGAATTCAATAGTCACTCTAACAACAGTATTGGAGAGCCTAAGAAACTTGCTTCAGAATTTAGTGCTTGCTCCTCTGTTCCACCTAGGCAGCGTCTGAAGCCAGCCCATTCCAAACTATCTTCTTGTGTTGCAGCCTTGGTGGCCCTACAGGCCAAAAGAGTGGCCAATGTCACCAAGGAGGATCAGCCTGGTCACACAAAGGATTTCTCAGGGCCCACTAAAGAGGGTTCTAAAGGCAGCCCCAAAATGCCCAAGTCACCAAAGAGTCCCCGGAGCCCTCTGGAGGCCACTAGAAAAAGTATCAAGCCATCAGACAGCCCTCGGAGCATCTGCAGTGATAGTAGCAGCAAAGGGTCTCCTTCTGTGGCTGCCAGCTCCCCACCAGCAATTCCCAAAGTCAGAATCAAAACAATTAAGACGTCATCAGGGGAAATCAAACGGACTGTTACAAGGATCCTGCCAGACCCTGATGATCTAAGTAAGTCCCCTGTTGAGTCACCTGTAGGGAGCACCATTGCTGAGACCCCCAGTGAGGTGCCAGGGGATGAGGGCACAGCCCTGCCTGTGGAAGAGCACTTTCCTGAGGCGGGCATAAATTCAGGGAGCCCCCAGAGTGACAGAAAAGGGGATGAGAGCGTGACAAAGGCCAGTGACTCGACATCTCCCTGCCGTGGCTCTGGGCCCCGGGCCCCGAAAGGTGCTGCCTTGAATTCCCAGGCGAGCAAGAAGCAGCAGAGCACAGCTCTTCCGGCATCAGCCCTGGCCTCTGCCAGTCTGCTGCCCAAAGCTGTACACCTGGCCAACTTGAACCTGGTCCCTCACAGTGTTGCTGCATCTGTGACTGCCAAGTCCTCAGCACAGAGACGGAGCCAGCCTCAGGTCACGCAAATGACAGTGCCCCTGGTCCACCAGGTGAAGAAGGCCGCCCCTCTAATCGTGGAGGTCTTCAACAAGGTCCTCCATAGCTCTAACCCTGTGCCCCTCTATGCGCCAAATCTCAGCCCACCTGCAGACAGCAGAATCCACGTGCCGGCCAGTGGGTACTGCTGCCTGGAGTGTGGAGACGCGTTTGCCTTAGAGAAGAGCCTGAGCCAGCACTACAGCCGGCGGAGCGTCCACATTGAGGTGCTGTGTACACTTTGCTCTAAGACGCTGCTCTTCTTCAACAAGTGCAGTCTGCTTCGGCATGCCCGTGACCACAAGAGCAAGGGACTTGTCATGCAGTGCTCGCAGCTGCTTGTGAAGCCCATCTCTGCGGACCAGATGTTTGTGACAGCTCCTGTGAACTCCACAGCACCAGCAACCCCAGCCGCTTCTTCCTCCCCCAAACCCAGCCCCACTTCAGGCAATGCCAACTCTGCAATTCCAGCCTTGCCACTTTACCCAGACCCAGTGAGGCTCATCCGGTATGGAACCAAATGTCCTGAATGTCACAAGCAGATGCGAGACTATATGGTCCTGGCTGCACATTTCCAGAGGACAACAGAGGAAACTGAGGGGCTGGTAAGTAGACTATCACTATGCTAGGTTCCAGAATGGGGACTAGAGAAAGTCCTGTTAATGTTTGAGTGGTAGCAGAATCTTAGAGGACATCTGACTTAATGGTAGTGTATCACCAGAATATATAGTGCTTGGTTTTTATTTGGAAAGATATCCTACCCATACCTGTGGAATGCCTGAAGATCTAACAAGTTTAGCTAGGCATGGTGTTATATGCTTATAATTCCAGTACTTAAAAGGCTAAGGCAGGAGGATCATGAGTTTGAGGCCAGTCTGGGTTATAGCAAGACTCTGTCTTTATGGACATGTCCCATGTTCTGCTCCCACTCAGATTGGCAGTTGTTTGGTCCAAATTCAGGCCTGTGAAGGCTTGGCTTGGGTGGTCTCTTTCTGGCCTCTAGCAGATGGCAGCATGGTTTTGGCCAAAGAACCTAGGGATAGGGATAAGTGAATTGCTGCCTAGTCCCTCAGTATGTTTTCTAAGAACTGCGTCTCTAAGTCATAGCTGTTGAACAGAGCCTGTTTGGAGACAGGGCCAGAGGCAAGGCTGAGGTGAAAGGGAAAGTGGGCAGGCACTCAGCCCCATGCAGAGGCTTTGCATGTCTCCCTCCTTCATCTCTAGAAGAGGAGTTGAGCTTTTCTGCTTGTTCTGATTGCTAGTTGTAACTGGTGAGATACGTGGTTTATTTTGTAAGGTACTTGGTGCTGTGCCTTTAGTACCCTTTATTGCTGGCAGATTCTGTCAGGGAGACAGCTTTGAGTTATGGCTGTACATAGATATAATCCCAACATGTTGGAGCTGGAGGCAGGAGGGCCAGGTAATAACTTTTATCTTTAAAAATCAGAAATACCTCCAAATTGGGCTCTGTGTGTGTGTGTGTGTGTGTGTGTGTGTGTGTCTGTGTCTGTGTGTGTGTGTGTCTGTGTGTCTGTGAATGTGCAAGCATGCACATTCATGCAGATTACAAAGAACATAAAGTTTCTTCTTATTTCCTTGAGACAGGGTCTTTCTGAATTGGAAGCTCACTATTTTGCTTAGGTTGGATGCACAGCGAGCTTCCAGGATCTGCCCATTTCTACCTCTAAAACTGGGGTTACACTCACGCACAGTCACACAGCATTTTTATCTGGGTACTGTCTCAGGTCCTCGTGCTTGTGCAGCAAGTGCTCTTACCCATTGAGACATCTTTTCCATCTTTAGGGTTACTTTCATGATAAGCCTCCTTACTATGCTTCCCTTAAGGTATATTAGTTTGTTTTCTATTGCATGATAAAGACTATAATCACTGACTAGAGAGCTGGCTCAGTGACAAAGAGCATTTGTTGCTCTTGAAGAGGACCCAGATTTGATACCTGGCACCTACAGGTTGGCTCACAAACACTCATAACTTCAATTTCAGGGGATTTGACACACTCCTGACCTCCAAAGGCACCAGGCATGCACATTATACATACATGTACATGCAGGCAGAAACTCATACATGTAAAAATAAAACATAAAAGGTCAGGCGTGGTGGCACACACACATGGACCCAGCACTGGAGAGGCAGGCAGGTGGATCTCTGGATCTCGAGGCCAGCCTGGTCTACCTGGGGTGGGCGCTTCCATGTTAGTCATTAAGAAAATACCCTTTAGACTTGCCTACGGGCATCTGATGGAGGCATTTACTTGTGTCAGGTTAGCAGAAGAACAGCCAGGATACAGGACTGCAGAGACCTAGGAGAACAGAGAGCTCCTTTCACTTCAGTCCAGCCCAGGTCACTGCCAGGCTCTGTAGCTCAGGGGATCCTAACAGGAGGGAGTCACGACTTTCTCTAGGAGTTCATGGTGATAGTAAAAGCAGCAGTGCACCCAAACTTGTGCTATGTGTGACAGACTATTGAGATTAAACAAGGTTAAAAATCTAGGCCGGGCGATGGTGGCGCACGCCTTTAATCCCAGCACTCGGGAGGCAGAGGCAGGCGGATCTCTGTGAGTTCGAGACCAGCCTGGTCTACA
>NC_022023.1:11344474-11367226 GCF_000317375.1 Microtus ochrogaster
AAAAAAAAAAAAAAAAAAAAAAAAAAAACCAAGAAAAGGTGGGGGGGGGCATTTAATTGGGACTTGCTTACAGTTTGAGAGGTTTCGTCCATTATCCTCACAGTAGGTTAAGGGGGTGAGTGGAGCATGGCAGGAGGCAGGCAGACATGGTTGAGGAGAGCTAGCTGAGGGCTACATCTAGATCTGCAGGCAGCAGGAAGAGAGAGCACTGGGACTGATTTGAGTTTTTGGAGACCCCAAAGCCCACCTCCAGTGACACCTCCTCCAACAAGGCCACACCTCCTAATCCCTTTCAAGTAGTGCCACCCCTTGATGACCAAGCATTCAAATGTGTGAGCCCATTGGGGCCGTTCTTGCTCAAACCACCACAGTCACTGTGCAGCCTCTCATCTTCATCTTTTCTGTCCCATTTTCTTGGTGATGAGTCATGGAGTGTGGTCAGTACCCTCTCTAGGGCTTCCATGCTCTTGTTTGTCCCAGTTGAGCTAGGACTCTGAGTTTGGTCCTTGAAGGTCTTTAGTCATGGAGGTCTGGTGTCTGGGCCTGTGATGTTTTCCACATTGCTTTTTACCCAAATTCTAAAGTCTTGTGTAGGTAGAAATCAGAGCATAGAATCAGGGCTGGCACCAATTTCACACCACCTCTTCCCTGTGTCACTCTGTCCTGTGAGAGCTACATAAAAGCACAGTCCAGGCATGTTTGCAGAGACTGTGCTTGGAAGGCTGCTGGGTTTCTCTCACCTCCTTCACAGTATCTTCTGTTGCTAAATGTGGCTTTTAGGGAGGAAGACTTGAGATCAGGAGTTAGCCTTGATGGTTGCTGGGCTTGGGTTCCATTGACAGTACCAGTATCAGGCCACATAGCCAGGGCAAAGGGTACTGAGACGAGGCGGGGTGCAGCTCCCTACCCAGTGAGGAACAGCGTGCTTGGATTTATGTCTTCCTCCTGGAAGTCTGCACCTGAAGAAGCAAAGCTGTCTCCCTCTGCATTGACTAGGGGTTGGGGAATGGGTGGGGCATTTTTCATACCTTCCCTTACATTCTAAGCCATTCAATTAGTACAGAATGTCAGCACAGCGGGGCTGTATCATCATCATTATTTTCTTCTCATCCGTCTTGGTTCTTTGTTTTGTTTTGTTTTGTTTGCCTCTCTACATAGCTCTGACTGTCTTAGAACTTACTATGTAGACTAGGCTGTCCTTAAATTCAGAGTTCCACCTGCCTCTTTCTCCCAGGTGCTAGGATTAAAGGCGTTTGCCACTATGCCTGGTAGAGTGTGTATCTTCCTGTTCTTAAGCTTTTGTTTAACTATATTGTCATCACACCTAGTAAAATTAATAACATTCTTTAATATTACCCAATACAGATCTACACTTAAGCTTTCCTAATTATATTAAAAAGTCTTACAATGGGCTTTTTATTTTTATTATTTATCTATTTACTTTGAAGCAGTGTCTCATGTATCTCTCTCTGGCTAGCCCCTATTTACTCTGTAGCCAAAGCTGGCCTTGAATTCCTGATCTTCCTCACAAGTGCTAGGAATACAGGTATGCCCCCACCATATCTAGCTTTTTAGCAGATGAACACCTGGGTTTCCCTAAGTAATCCAGACTGGCCTCAAACTCACGACTCTCCTGCCAAGTGCTAAGGTCACAGGTGTGTGCCACCATGTTTGCCTTATTTGTTTGCTAGCTTGCTTGTTTGATTTTGTTTGTGTTTATAGTACAGGGCTTCTAGTGTAGAACCTCAAACATGCAAGGACAGCTTTCCGCCTCTGACGTATATCCCTGGCCTGAGTCTGTATTCTGTCCTGGACCTCTCACAAATCACTTTTGGTCTATTTTCTTTCTTTTTTCTTGTTATTGCTTTGGTTTTGGTTTTATTGAAACAGGGTATCACTCAGTATGTAACCACAGCTGTTCTGGGATTCTAGGTATGAACTGCCTGACTGTAGTCAGCTGGTGACAGCACGTGTCCCCATTCCACCCCACCTGTGTCATTTGCTTTCTTGGTGTTTTTTCTCTAGACCTGCCAGGTATGCCAGATGCTGCTGCCAAACCAATGTAGTTTCTGTGCACACCAGCGGATTCATGCCCACAAGTCCCCCTACTGCTGCCCGGAGTGTGGTGTCCTCTGTCGCTCTGCCTACTTCCAGACTCACGTAAAGGAGAATTGCCTACACTATGCTCGAAAAGTGGGCTACAGGTGGGTGCTCCCTGGCTCACTATTCTGGAATTGCCCAATGGCAAGTCCTTTTTCCAGACAGGAACTTGTTTTAAGAACCCAGACTGTGTATGTGTGTGTTGGGGGTGGGGTGCTGATGAGATGGAGCTCAGCTTTACCCACTGATGTGGTAATGACCTGAGTTTATACACTTTGCCTACATGTAGGAGAGAAACAACTTCTGTGGATTGCCCTCTGATCTATACACCCATGCCATGAGACATGCATGTGTGCCTGTGTGCACACGTGAGCACACACACAAAGTAAATAAATGCAGGGTTTTTTGTTTTGTTTTGTTAGTTTTCTAAAGAGCCGCAATAGGACAATAGGAAGATGGTTCACTGGATAAAGCAGTTGCCACACAAGTGTGAGGACCTAAATTCAGATTCCCAGACCCTCTGTAAAACTGGGTGTAGTAGCATGTATTTACAGTTCCAGTGCTTTCATGGTGAAATGGCTGCAGGTAGGAGAAAGCCTAGAAATTTGCAGCAAGAGCAGTAAACAACGGAGAGACCCTATCTCAAGGTAGGAGGCAAGGACTGACCCTGAGGTTGTTCTCCAACCTTCACACTCGTGCTTTTCCATGCCCACACAGTGATATATGACCACCATCATACTGACACACAAACGCACACAGATCTCACACACATACAGCCAAATAGGACAAGAATGTTGGCTAGTAGGCATGAGATGTAGCTGAGTTGGTAGAATGCTTAACTAGCATGTTTGGAAGGCCTGGATTTAATCCCTAGCGCCGTATAAAATAACTGGCCATGATAGCACATGCCTGTTAATCCTAGTACTTATGAGACAGGAAGATCAGGAGTTCAAGGCTGGCGTGGGCTACCTGAGACCCTGCCTCAAGGAAAGAAACAAAAGCAATGCTGACTGGTGGGTGAATAGACATTTTGTTTTATAGAGGAAAGGAAGGACAAGAGAGAGAAAGTGAGTTTTTAAAAAGTTAAGTATTAAACCAGGTACAGAGGTACACTCTTGTAATTCTGGAATTTGGGAAGTAGACGCAGGGGGATCAAGCACTCATGGTAATCCTTCGATACTTAGCGAATTCAAGGCTAGCCAATACCACTGGAGACCATTTCTTAAAAAACACAAGAACATGGCTAGGGAGATGGCTCAGTAGACAGAGTATATGCCATGCAAGCATGGATCCCCATGAACGCACACAAATACAGGCAGGAGTCCCAGCACCCAGGAAAGCAGAGACAGTGGATCCTCAGCGCAAGCATCCTCGCTAGAGTAGTGGAATTGGCACACTCTGGGTTCAGTGGAAGACCCGGCCTCAATAACAGAGTCAAGAGTGATTCAGGAGGATACCACGGTCAACCACAGGTTGCTGTGCACTGTATATGTGCGTGTGCCCACACAGGTAAATGTGCTTACACTTGCCACCTACACATGTAAGTGATAGAGGAAGATACCACTATCAACCTCAGGTCGCTGCACACACTACATGTATCTGTGTGCGCCTACACATGTAGGAGGAGGGCCTGCTTGTTTGTCCTGGCTGCCCAGAACTGAAATAATCACACAGAAACTGTATTAATTAAAACACTACTTGGCCCATTAGCTCTGGCTTCTTATTGGCTAACTTCTATCTTAATTTAACCCATTTTTATTAATCTGTATGTCACCACCTGGCAATATCTTACTGGCAAAGATTTGACATGTCTGACCCTGGTGGCTTCATGATATCTCTCTGACTCCGCCCTTCTTTCTCCCAGCATTCAGTCCAGTCCTCCCCACCTAGCTCTGCTCTGCCCTGCCTTGTTCTGCTGTGGGCTCAAAGCAGTTCTTTATTCATTAACGATAATCACAGCACACAGAGGGGACTCCTACATCACACACAGGTAAATGTGCTTTTACATGCCACCTACATATATAAAAAAGTTTAAAAAAAAACCTCAAAACACAAAAATCCAATTAAATATTAGAATAAATAGCCTTAAAGGGGAAGAGTATATTTAGTTCTCTGTCAATTTGTCTAACTCCCTCCTTCTTGGTTTTTTGTTTGTTTGTTTGTTTTCTTTATTCCTTTTTGCCCGGTCTTATTCTGTAGGTCTGGTTGACCTAAAATTGTATCTCTCTTTTCTTTGCTTTCTGAGTTGTGCACATATATTATACACTCACATCCATAGACATACACACACACACACACACACACACACACACACACACACACACACACACACATACTGTGTACATGTGCAATCACCACACAACCACACCTGGCATTTTCCTTGATTTTTATTATTATTATTATTACTATTTTGAGACAGGTGTTGGCCTAGAGCTCTATATTACACAGGCCAGTTTCAAATTCACAGCCACCTTCCTTGTCTTAGCCTCCCAAATGCTGGGGTACAAATGGCACTACCATGCCCAGCTTGTTAGTTTGGTTTTTAAAAGTATAAACGTTTGGTGGAACATTGGAGACACGTGCTTGTAATTCAGATTTCAGGAAGTAAAGGCGTGAAGGTTAAGAGGAACTAAAATCCAGGAGCTAGAGAGGAATGAAATAGCAGTTAAGAGCTCCGACAGGTCTTCCAGAGAGCCTGCATTCAGTTCTCACACTCGTGTGGCAGCTAACAGCTATCTGTAACTCTATTTCCAGGGGTTCTGATGCTGTCTTTTGGCTTCCAAAATACTAGATACACATGGTATATAGTCATATACACAAACAAAACCCCCATACATATAAAATAAAAATAAGCCTGACCAAAAAAGGAGTTTAAAGCTGGGCAATGATGGCAGAGCCAGGGGTGTTTGTGTGAGTTCTAGGATAGCCAGAGATACACAGGGAAAAGCCAATCTCAGAAAAAAAGAAGTTCAAGGCTGCGGGCTAGAAAGATGGCTCCGTGACTAAGAGCACTTACTGCTCTTGCAGAGGAACTGAATTTTGTTTCCTGTATTCATATCACAACTACCTGTAACTTCAGCCACAGGGATTCAGTGCCATCCTTTGGCTTCTGTGGGCATGCATACATGAGGCATATACATAGATGCATACACATACACATTAGCAAAAATAAAAACTGAAAAGATTTTCAAAGGGGATTCAAGGTTACCCTGAGGTTTATTGAGACTGTTTCAAAATCCATCCCCCCCCCCACCCAACACACTCATGCACGCGTGCATGAGCACATGCTAATTATAACTCAGAATGGTCAGGAAAGTTTCTGAAAGGAGATTGTCCTAGTTACTGTTCTATTGCTGTGATGAAACACCATGATCAAGGTAATTTATAGAAGAAGCATTTAACTGGGGGCTTGCTTACAGTTAAGAGACAGCTCAGCAGTTAAGAACACATAATGCTCTTGCAGAGGATCTGAGTTTGGTTCCCAACACCCATACTGAAGGGCTCACAACCACCTGTAACTTTGACTCCCTCTTCTGGCCTCTGTAGACATTGAACTCACATGCATAAACCCATACACAGACACATACCCATAATTAAAAATAAAATCCTTTTTCTAAAGCAAAACAAAATAAAAGCTCCCAGTACCTTTTAAACTTTGACTTAAGTTTATGCAGCTAATTCTAAGGTCAGATCTAATCTAATAGCAATTCATACACCAAAATATTTAGGGGGATGTGTCTTTTTCTTTCATCTTGTTTTGTTGTTATTTTGAGACAAAGTCTCATTATATGGCCCTGGCTGGAACTTGCTATGTAGGTCTGCCTCTGACTCCCAAGTGCTGGAACTAAAGGTGTGTGCAGTCATACCCAGCACCAAGTTACTTCTGTTCTAATCTCCTAAATTCTAGGGCTTGAACCCAGAGCTTCAAGTGTTAGGCAAGTGCTCACTCACAGAGATGCGACTCCGCCTCTCTCTCTGAACCTTTCATTCTAGACAGTCCCAATTGCACGGTTGCTGCACAGCTCCACACTTTTATTTTACTTTCTTTAAGAATAAAAAAAGATAGGCCAAGCAGTGATGGCGTACTCCTTTAATAACCCCAGCACTTGGATGGCAGAGGCAGGAGGATCTCTGTGAGTTCCAGGCCAGCTTAGTCTGCCAAGTGAGTTCCAGTATAGCTAAGGCTGTTACACAGAGAAACCCTGTCTTGAAACCTGCCCTCCCCCGAAAAAAAAAAGAAAAGAAAAAGAATAAAAACATAGAATGTATTAAAAGCAATTAAGTTATCAAGCCTTTTTATAAGGAATGCCATGTAAAACATTGTTCTGAGAAGAGTGATGTTAAAATGTCCAAGAGACTAGGGTTAACCGCAGAAGATACATGCTAATAAAGGGCAGTGGTGGTGCACACCTTTAATCCCAGCACTCGGGAGGCAGAGGCAGGCGGATCTCTGTGAGGTCCAGGCCAACCTGGTCTACAGAGCCGGTTGCAGGACAGCAGGGACTACACAGAGAAACCCTGTCTTGGAGGAAAACAAGTGGGGGAGGTATGTAAAATCCTCAGCTATTATCTTTTTACAAAAGAGATTTTTTATGGATATGTGTCTGTGTATACCAGATGTGTACAGATGCCAGAAGAAAGAGAGTGTCACATACCTTGGGGCTGGAGTTAGAGGTGGATGGAGCTGCCTCGGGGGCTGCTGCGAGTGCTAAGAACTGACTGAACTTGAGGCCTTGACCACTGAGCCATCTCTTGAACCCCCTTATTATTATTATTATTATTATTATTATTATTATTATTATTATTTTGTTTTTGATTTTTTTTTTGTTTTTCGAGACAGGGTTTCTATGGTTTCTTTGGAGCCTGTCCTGGAACTAGCTCTGTAGACCAGGCTGGTCTCGAACTCACAGAGATCCGCCTGCCTCTGCCTCCCGAGTGCTGGGATTAAAGGCGTGCGCCACCAACGCCCGGCGAACCCCCTTATTATTTATTGATTTATTTATTGTAGTGTTTGCTTGATTTTTTTTTTGTTTGTTTTGTTTTGTTTTTGAGATAGGGTCTCTCTGTACAGCTCTGGCTGTCCTAGAACTCACTCTGTAGACCAGGCTGGCCTTAAACTCAGAGACCCACCTGCCTCTGCCTCCTGAGTGCTGGGATTAAAGGCATGCACCACTAAAACAGGGTTTCTGTACGTAACACAAATTGGACAAAAACTCACAATGTAACCCAAGCCAGTTTCAGATTCATGACAATCTGTCTGCCTTGGCCTTCTGTCTGCTGGGTTGGCTGGAGGGAGCCACACACTACCTGCTTCCTTTCTTTGGAGTGAACACATAGGAGTAACTGAAATTGAAATGAAATTTATACCCTGGCAGCCCATATATGGCAGTTCTGTTGAACTTGTCCATGTTAGGTTTCATGGTCTAAGTTGATGAGGATGACTCTTTCTCAGGAGGGCACCAGATCTCATTACTGATGGTTGTGAGCCACCATGTGGTTGCTGGGAACTGAACTCAGCTCCTAACTGCTGAGCCATTCTCCAGCCCCATAGGGGTAACTAGGAATACCAAATTCAAATTCTGCGGTTAGCTTTTTGAGGCACTGGCAGACTGTTTTCCAAAGCTGCGGTCCCATTTTAAATTCCTACCACAGGGTATGAAGTTTTTATCTTTTTGTCTTTGTCAACATTTGTTACTGAGTTCCTTGTTAGATGTATGAATTGCAGATATTTCTTCCCATTCTCCCAGTGCTAATGCTGTTTACTAATTTCTAAAAAGATAACTGCTCCATTTTACTGAATGCTACTACAGACTTTTATAATATTAGTTTGTATTTTGTATTCTTTCTGTTTTTTTTTTTTAAGGACAATGCTAAAAAGCTTGAACATCAAGTATATGTGTCTGTGTTATATAATTTGTATGCATTTTCTGTAAAGTATATGTACATATTTATATGTTTTAGGAAATTAAAGTTTTGATTAATTTTATCCTTTTGATAATTTCTTTTTTTTTTTTTTTTGAAGATTTTTTTATTTATTATGTATACAATATTCTGTCTGTGTGTATCCCTGCTGGCCAGAAGAGGGCACCAGACCCCATTACAGATGGTTGTGAACCACCATGTGGTTGCTGGGAATTGAACTCAGGACCTTTGGAAGAGCAGGCACTGCTCTTAACCTCTGAGCCATCTCTCCAGCCCCCGATAATTTCATATGTGTATACAATGTATTTTCATTCATCTCCTCTTTTCTCCCATTTCTGTCAGCCTTTCTCCTCCATCCCTACCAGTCTCTTTTCCAGATTCACATGACTTAGTTCATTCTATGAGCGTTTTAGTTTAACCAGCGTCATCTGTGTGAGCATTGAATTGGAACTATCCATTGATCCCGATGGGATCACCAAGATCCAAACTGAAGGCAGTGACTTCCCCTCTCTCTGAATTTCTCAATAGCAAATAGTTGAGCAGTGAGTGATATATGTTCCTCCTCCCCAACCTCTCCTCCCTCCTTACCTATAGAGGAGTCCATTTTCCCTTTTTTTTTTTCCTTGAGACAGGGTTTCTCTGTGTAGGCGTAGCTGTCCCGGAGCTCACTCTGTAGACCAGGCTAGCCTCAAACTCACAGAGATCCGCCTGCCTCTGCCTCCCGAGTGCTGGGATTAAAGGTGTGCACCACCACTGCTGGCCTGAGGAGCCCATTCTTATGCAGACCCAGCTACCAATACCTGGTGCTATGATGAGTTCCTGATGGCAGTGGCTGTATCTTGTTCAGAAGATGGCATCAAACAGCCCTTTTTCCTATTTTTTAACCCTTAGATTCTCTTTTTAAATTTAATTTTATATTTTTAAAATTAATTTTGCTTATTATGGGATTTTGTCTGCTTATAAATTTATGAACAATATGCATGCTTGGTATCCACAGAGACCAGAAGAAGGTGTCAGATCCCCTGGAACTAGGGTTACAGATGGTTGTGAGCCCCCATATGGTACTAGGAATCAAACCCAGTCCTAAGAGCAGCCAGAGCTTTTAACCGCAGAACCGTCTCTCCAGCTGTCTCATTCCTCCTGCTCTCTTTCCCACAAATGGCTTGGAATTTTAAAACTTAATCTATCCTTTTTAAATAATTTGGAATTTATTCAATGATGTCATAAGAAAGCACAATTACACTATTTAAGTAGTTTTTTAAAAATATTTATTTATTTATTATGTATACAATATTCTGTCTGTGTGTATGCTCGAAGGCCAGAAGAGGGCACCAGACCCATTACAGATGGTTGTGAGCCACCATGTGGTTGCTGGGAATTGAACTCAGGACCTTTGGAAGAGCAGGCAATGCTCTTAACCTCTGAGCCATCTCTCCAGCCCTTTAAGTAGTTTTATATTGTTTTCTTATTGCTGATAATGGACAGCATTAAATATTATACACTTATTTCTTTCAAAACTTTACATGTTTCGTAGCATATAGTTATAAAATTGTCTTCTTTCTCTTTTAAAATTTGGTTATGGGATAAAAGCACTTCTGTTGATTTGGGTATGTGCACATGTGTGTCATGGTGTGTGTGTGTGTGTGTGTGTGTGTGTGTGTGTGTGTGTGTGTGTTTGTGTGTAGGTGTGTAGGCCTGTGAACAACTTATGGTAGTCGGTAGTTTCCTGCCATTTGGATTCTGAGAATTGAACTCAGGTTATCAAGAGTGACAGTAAGAACCTATGCATGCCTAACCATCTTGCTGGATCTGAACTTGTAATGTTATTGCATTAATTTAAAATGTAACAGCTGCATTATATTGTAGCTACAGAACTGTTCCTTGCTCACAGTAATCCAGCATGGTGTTGCCCTAGAGGACTTCCTGTTCTCTAGGGCTGATTGTTTGAACAGTGGTCCCGCCAATGGGCATCACATTCCTGTCTGCAAGGAGCCATCCCTACCTTCCTGGTGGCAGCGCTGGAGTCAGTACTGAACCGTTCTCCCTCCTCTCCATTCCTCTCAGCTTTTCTCAGGAGGGCTGCAGATATTTGGTTTGCAGGATGGCTGGTTTGAAGGGGACTTAGGATTGTCCTTCCTTCTCCACCAGACGTGACTTAGGGCTCTAGGAGTCCTGTACATTCCCTCTGCAGCAATTACAGTATTAGGATGTATGTTCAGACTGTAGCCCGTGCACTGGAGTGAGGGAGAAGGGCCCTGCGGTACTCTACGGCTGCCTTCCGCCCCTCTGCCAGCATCACCCCAGGTCTAACACTTCCCCACCTTTCTTGTCCAGGTGCATCCACTGTGGTGTCATCCACCTGACTTTGGCCTTGCTGAAAAGCCACATCCAGGAGCGACACTGCCAGGTTTTCCACAAGTGTGCATTCTGCCCCATGGCCTTCAAGACTGCCAGTAGTACAATGGACCACAGTACCGCCCAGCACCCCACCCAGCCCCACAGACCCTCCCAGTGAGTGCAGCTGCAGGACCTGCAGGTCCTGGGGGGCAGAGAGGGTGGCCTGATGCTGTAAGGGTGACAGAAGGATGGGCTGGGGAGCTAAGGCTACGGAGAGATTGTGTGGGGTCTCCTGAGGACCTCCCAGGCAGGGAGAGATGTGCACTGGCTCAGAAAGAGCAGAGACAGGGGAGAGGGGCTGTTGATCCTGCCAGCAGAGCCCTGGTTACCTCACCCCTCCGGGACTTGTTTTGTCAGGCTAATTTATAAGTGCTCCTGTGAAATGGTCTTCAATAAGAAGAGGCACTTTCAACAGCATTTTTACCAGAATGTCAGCAAGTCACAGGCGGGTGTCTTCAAGTGCCCCGAGTGCCCACTCCTATTTCTGCAGAAGCCGGAATTAATGCAGCACGTGAAGGTGAGGTGCCCTGGGGGAAGCTTCAGAGGAAGTGCCGAGCCTCGGGTCAGGGGTTTGACTCTGCTCTCTTCATCCCCAGAGTACCCACGGTGTTCCCAGGAACGTGGATGAGCTATCCAGCCTCCAGGCTTCGGCGGACACACCCTCTAGTCGCCCTGCTTCTCGAGCTCCCTCTGAGCCCCCAGCTACAAGCGTAGCCGCTAGAGGCAGCTCCCTGACTGCTGGTCGCTGGGGCCGGCCAGAAACCCACCGCAGCAGGGCTGAAGCCAGGCCCCGGATGAGGAGCACTGGTTGGACCTGCCAGGAGTGCCAGGAATGGGTTCCCGATCGAGAGAGCTATGTGTCCCACATGAAAAAGAGCCATGGCCGGGTAAGTGCAGCCACATGCCACCGTGCAGCACTAGAACTCTTGGTCGTCTTTCCTGTGAGGCAAGGATCCTCTTATGTGGCAGGCCTCTGCAGGTTCCTGGTACTGTAACCTGGGTATGTGCTATAGATCTTAAGGTCTTGGGCTATCCTTCCTGGTAATGTAACCTGGGTATGTGCTATAGATCTTAAGGTCTTGGGCTATCCTTCCTGGTAATGTAACCTGGGTATGTGCTATAGATCTTAAGGTCTTGGGCTATTCTCCTTCCTGGTCATATCACTAAAAAGAAAGATGGGCCCAGAGCTTAGGATTCTGATACCTTGGGACTTGTTTCCTCTTCCCTCAGACACTGAAGCGGTACCCGTGCCGGCAGTGTGAACAATCCTTCCACACCCCCAGCAGCCTGCGCAAACACATACGTAACAACCACGACACAGTAAAGAAGGTCTACACTTGTGGGTGAGTTGGAAGGGGGAGGGGAAAGTCCTGCCTGTGGCACCATTGGGGCTCTCTTCTGTGCTGTGAGACCCGGGGCCTGAAACAAGAGACAAACGAGTTTCCAGCAGGGAATCACCAGCTGAGTCAGAAATCAGGTACGTCAGGCAGAGAGCTTGTCTAAATTGTTCTATTATTAATAAAAACTTGCCGGGTGCTGGTAGTGGTGCACCGCTTTAATCCCAGCAGCACCTGGGAGGTAGAAGCAGATAGATCTCTATGAGTTTGAGGCCAGCCTGGTCTACAGAGCTAGTTCCAGGGTAATCAGGGTCCACACAAAGAAACCCTGTCTTAAAAAGCCAATAATAATAATAATAACAATAATAAAACTCTCAGGAATCAGATATTGGGGTAAAACCCTGATAAATCAAGAAAGTGACCAAGTTGATCCTCTCTCCACAATTCCTGGAACAAAAAGGCCCACAAATATTTTTAAGCCCCTCCCTGTCCCTTCCTATGCCTCTATCATCAGCTAGTGATTGGCTCTGCCTCCTGATTCAAGGTTAACTTTATTAACAGTCTCAGAGTGTCACAGTGCAATCAAAATATCCTGTGACAGTCTGGAACCAGCTTCCAGGGTCTGGATTTTCTCAATGGTGCCTAATTCTTGAGAGTAGAGATGGTGTTGTGATGGATGCGTTCTGGCCTTTTTTACCATCGCCAGGCCAGCACTAGCCCCTGAATGGTATTGGGATGAGGGCTTAGTGTCAAGTATGCAAGCCTTCTGAACTGCTGTTGTCTGCGTCCTTAGCTTGTTAAGAAGTCTACCTGCTCACATAGCTTTCCCTCACAGATTTGTGAGGAACACAGGGGAACCTGGGGTTTTACTCACCTCCTCAACTGCACTCTTGCAGGTACTGCACCGAGGATAGCCCCAGCTTTCCTCGGCCCTCCCTCCTGGAGAGCCACATCAGCCTTATGCATGGTATCAGAAACCCTGATTTGAGCCAGACATCCAAAGTCAGACATCCAGGTGGACATTCCCCTCAGGTGAGTGTGGGATCACTGCCTTGAATAGGCTGCTCAGTGGGGCCTGGAACTGGGAAGGCATTAGAGGGGCTTCAAGGGCCCCATTAGTAGCTGTAGTCATGGAACAAGCAGGGTGACACCTAAATGTGGTCCCAGTAGGGCACTGGACATGAGTAAGAGATAGGAACAAAGACTCATGGGAAAGCCTACCCAGCAGACAATTGTTGCTGTAACCTTACTTCTGCTTCCTTCGAATCCTATGAGGCAAGCAGGCAGAGCTACCTCATCAGGGCAGGATTCTTCCTTCCCTGTTGCTCTAGCTGTAGGAAGAGTTAGGTCTAGAACTCGCTCTGCAGCCCCTTGCTTTCGTCCCTCACCCCTGTCACATGTCCCTTTTCCATCTCTGGTGCGCTTCTAGAGCAGCCCGATTTTCCCTCTGCTGCAGATTCTTCCCACATCAGGGGCTCTGAAGAGGACTCAGTAAGTCTGAGAGCCACCTGGAGGTCATGGGCTGTCTTGAAACTTTTTTATCTATTTAGGGACTGGTGCTAGCACACAAGTAGGTGGAATGTCAGTTCCTTTCTT
Source organism: Microtus ochrogaster (assembly GCF_000317375.1). NCBI lineage: Eukaryota > Metazoa > Chordata > Mammalia > Rodentia > Cricetidae > Microtus > Microtus ochrogaster. Next base: position 11,357,827 of record NC_022023.1, read on the forward strand.
TCAGTGAGTACCAATGTATGAGACAGTCTGCAGCCTCCCTCCCTTCTCTTAAATGTACGCACGCTTGCACCATTTGACACAGCAGTTCTGCTTCTAGGACCTGGTTAGAGAGTGCTGGGCTCTAGGTATAGAGAGGGTGCCCAGTGATGTCTGCTGGAGTGAACTGTCAGCCCACAGTGGCTTAGTGTGCTGCCACTAGAAACACAAAGCTTCCATGTTTGCTCCGGTGTGTGTTATTAGGTGCACAGCTGCAGGGAGAGGGGAGTGGGCAGCAGAAATCGTTTTACAGCTTTTTTTTTTTTTAAAAAAACAAACATTTATGAGATTTTTTAGAGGCACTATAAAACCCAGGATTCTTAGTTTGCTCTCTATTGCTATGATAAAGACCAAAAAACAATTTGGAGAGCAAAGACTTTATTGTAACCTATAGTTTATAGTCTTTCATAGAGGAAAGTCAGGGCCAAAACTGAAGGCAGGAACCTAAAGGTAGGAACAGAAGCAGAGACCATGGAGGAACGCTGCTTACTGGCTTGCTAAGCCTGCTTTCTTACACAATCCAGAACCACCTGCACAGGGGTGACACCACCCACAGTGGGCTGGGACCTTCCACGTCAATCATTAATCAAGAAAATGTCCTATAGAAGGCCAAACTGAAGGAGGCCTTTTCTAATTGAGGCTCCCTCTTCCTAGATAATCCTGGCTTGTGTCAAGCTGATCAACACTAAGCATAGCTGGGAATATGTTCTTTGAAGAAGAGACCTGAGAAGTGGGGTAGGCAGGACTCCGCCTTCTTGTTAGAAACATAACATTAAAAATAAAGTAGTTGGGCCGGATTCTGGCAGAGGCCCCAAGTGCAGTTCCAGGGAACCCAGTGTGCTTTTCTGACCTGTTCAGGCACACAGTGCACATACACTCACACATGAAAGAAAATGAATAAATCTAATAAAAATTAAAAGAAAAAACAAAACAGAAAACTTGAGCTATCCCTAGAACCCACAGTGGAAAAAAACTACTGCCACAAATTGTCTTTTGACCTCCACAGAGTTCCACGGCTCGTGTGCTCTCTCCCTGATGAGCAGAAAGTACGTCTGAGGGCTCGGCCTCGTCTCTGTTCACACTGTCTTTTCTTTCAGGTGAACCATCTGAAAAGACCAGTCAGCAAAATGGCAGATGCTCCAGGCGCTAGCAATGGCGCGACTGTTTCCTCTACCAAAAGGCACAAATCCCTATTTCAGTGTGCGAAATGCAGCTTCTCCACAGCCTCAGAGCTCGAGTTCCAGAGCCACATACCTCAGCACCAGGTGGACAGCTCCACAGCCCAGTGTCTCCTCTGCGGCTTATGCTACACGTCTGCCACTTCCCTCAACCGCCACCTGTTCATAGTCCACAAAGTGAGAGACCAGGAGGACGAGGAGGAGATCGTGGAAGTGAAGGTGGAAGCCACAGACACAGAGACATGCTCTGGAGAGGAGGTGGCCGTGGAGACTAGAGAGAATGGACTGGAAGGATGTGCCAGTGAGCCTTTGGTGGCTGACCTAGAGCCAAGGAGATCACTAGGCCTGTCCCTGGAGGAAGACAGTGCCCAAGGCCCTCAGAATCAACCACAGGCCTCTCAGGACCAGAATAGCCATGCACTATCTCCTCAGGTGTGACCAGAGGCTTTGTAGCCATCAACCAGGTCGTGGCACCTTCACCTGCTGTGCAGACTATGAAATAAAAAGCTCTGCCCCAGTATGTGCGTGGCCACTGTGCTCTGGAGCAGTGTCTGTCCTGAGCTGTAGATTCTGGATGTCCCCAGCCCCAGAAAATATGGGGTCATCCAGAATCTCTCACAACTCTGGATTTGCTTGTGTTATTTATATGGCTTTATGCTGCTTCCTGGTACCCCAGTTCTCATACGTGTCCTTCCAGCCCTAGGCTACTTAGGTAGTACAACCCCAGTGCTGTCATCTCAGCTTCAGCCCCTCAGTGGCTGTACTCTGGGCTCCCTACCTGCTGTATTCAGCAGGAATTCCTCAGAGCTCCGTTTCCCTATAGACACCAGCTCTCCTTCCTGCCTTCAGAGCCCAAGAAGGAGGGAATGAAGGGTGCTGGCCTTTCCCCTGGAATTGTGCCCAGCCTGGCTTGGTGAGGTCTCTTGCTCACCCTTTCCTTCCTGTCTTCTCTGATTCTTCTCCCCAGAAACATCCTGAGGACTTCACTGTCACACTGGCTGAGCGTGTCTCTGTGGGTGGGGGAAGTGTCAGTACACTCCTGTTCGGAACTGAGGAGAGCATGAAGTATGGCCAAGGCAGGCAGGTGCCGAGAGCCAGGCCCTCCTCCTGCTGCTATCCTGCAATCCCTGACAGGTGGGGCGTGGGGTACACAGACATTGGGATATTTGTATTCTTGCTCCTGTGCCATTAGAGAGGCTGCTGCCTCAGGCAGGCCAGTCCCTCCTCCTCTCGGCTACATTCTTGTTGCTCAGACTATATTTCAATAAAAAAATCTTCTTACCATGCAGGTAGGCTCTTGTATTCATCTTCAGGTGAGCTAGCCCTTCTTCCCAGAGTGCCCTGACTGCCTATCTGAAGGAAACTGTTTCTGCTGCCCATGGAGCTCTAGGTTCCGGACTTCTAAAGGAGCAGAGGGAGGGCATCAGTACTGGTCCAAAGCTACCTCCAAGGACTCTGGCCTAAGGCCTATTGATATTCTCTGGGAGTCTTTCCATTAAAGGGCTTTCAATCCAAGAGGTTCTTGGTGAGGGGTAGGAAGAAGGAATTCTGTGACTTTTGTACAGCATTTGGAAACCATTGCCATTGCCACAGCAAACCCAGACATGGTAGAGTTAGGGTTAGATGAGAGGTGGGTTCTGCCTGAGCACGCAGGACAGGTTGTGGGACAAAGTTCTCTGACCCAGATGGCCTGGGGCGAGGCCCAGCAGGATCCCGTGCATCACAGGGAAGGGGTGCTGACTGAGGTCTTAAGCCATGGTCTCTCCAGGGACGCATGAATATGTATTAGGAATCAAGCTGGAGAAATATGCATGACCTTTTCACAATTGAAGACTTTTTTTTCTTGCTCTATCAAATGCCAAATTTGTAGTGAAAGACTAATTAATGGCAGTAGGGAGAGTTAGTTCTTGCCTCAAGTCAGAGAGGCTCTGCTGTCTATACCATTTAAATGAGCGTTCTTCCTGGGGGGCTCTATCTCCCTTCTTCCCCAGCTGGCGATGAGGGAAAGCCAGCCACTGTCCCTTCCCAGTTCCATCACATAACCCTGGTTTCTCTTGAGATCCCACCAATCTTTCTCCTTAGGCTAATCCCCATTGCAGGGAGTGTACCCCAGCTCATTCATGAGAACAGGTTCTTGAGGTGAATAGAGGGCTTTGAACTGTGTAGCTGCATTTCTTCCCACTCCGAAACCATGGGAGCTGGAACCCAGAAGGTGGAGAAACTGCGGGTGGAGCAGCTGTCCCCATGCCAGGTCCAACCTCTTGGAGTAGGAGAATAGAAACTGCTCTGGGAAGCCTGAGCCGTTGCCTGAGTTCTTCCTGCCCTCAGCCAGCTCCTAACAGCCCTCCTCACAGGCTCCTCCTCAGAGCAATCCCCATCCAGCTCCTTCCAGGCTCTCCTGAGGTCATAAGTGTGCATGCACTAGTTTCTAGAACACTTATGTGGGCCTGGAGACTGGAGCATCTCATCGGCTGCTCACATTTGGATGTGGGGTATCAGTTAAGAAGTGGCCTGCATGTCTATCCATTATTCAATGATGATGAAGATAGCATTTCCAGTCCTGCTCATGGCCAGAGATGTTCATTTAATCCTCACAAGGATCTCAGTTATCCTTCTGTTTTACAAAGAAAACAGCCGTACAGAGGTTGGATAACAGGTTGGGCCACCTGTGATGATGGTGCTGAGTCAAGCCTGTCAATCACTGTGCTACCTTAGTGACAGAGCTGCTCTGGCTGCTGCCAGCCTATTGGCAGCATGGAGCCATCCAAAATGCCCCCTTTCCAAAAAGGCAGGGTGCCCCATCATGTCAGATCCTCCATAGAGTCCACCAGTGCCTTGTCACCCCAAGGAGGGCCCTGCATTTGCGTGCACGGTGTCCCTGTAATGCCCATTCTCACTGGGGTTCACTTTGCTATCTAAAGACCCATCGTTTCTGGAGCACTGCAGAAGACGTTACCTAACTCTTGGGGAACACCCGGTTCCCTTGGAGATAGTCTCCCGATTGTTCATACTGATTTTCAATGCACTGTTGTTTGTCATCTGAGGATGCTTGCCGTATTTCACTGCTGCCGTGGATGCTCTCCTCAAGTGAGGGCAGATTCTCTACTCTCCAGAAACTACCAACACTGAGGCCTGACAAAGGACTAGTATTTATACTTTAACTGCTTTGTCTTTGTAAAATGATACGCCAAATTACCATGGACTAATTGTTGTAAAAAATTTGCCTCTTATGTAAACAGTCTGGGTTTTAAAAACTTAATGGTTGCATTGTCTTCTCCCCCTCCCCGAATTCCACCTTTTGCCTTTCCCCAGACTGAGGAACTTCTGTCCTGTTCGCCATCGTACATTCAGCACCAGGTAAATTTTGAAAAAAATAGATACATATACATTTGACAACAAAACATCGCACAGCGCAAATGAATATACAATAAAAAGTAAACTTCCTGACAGAGGTGAGCCTCCAGGGCCCTCACCAGAGTCCCTCATTGTTATCTCTATCTGTGTACCCTTTCAGAGCAATTCTATGCATTTATGAGTTTATAAATATGTATATTTATATATCTATTTTTAATACAAACAGTAGCATTCTATACGCTATGTTCTGAAGCTTGCTTTTTTTTTCACCTACATAATGTTATAGAGGTTGTTCAAAACTTAGACACGGGGTCAGTATAATTCTTCAAAAGCTTCAAACAGGTTTTTGCATCCAGCGGTTCTTTGAAAGTGTGTGGGTGAGTGAATGCATGTGTGTCTGAATGAATACAGCTGGCTTAGCTAGTAATGTAGCCATGAGTTCTCAGGCTGACCTAAACAAGGAAGACCTAGATTCTAGAACATGTCCCTTGTCTTTTCCAAGAGGTCCAGACAGCCACCCATCTTCATCAATATATACAGTGCACACAGGATGCCTTGGGCCAGGACTCCCAAATACATGATTTTTCCCCCAGGTCCTATTTAAAATGCCTTTTTAAGCCGGGCGGTGGTGGCGCACGCCTTTAATCCCAGCACTCGGGAGGCAGAGGCAGGCGGATCTCTGTGAGTTCGAGACCAGCCTGGTCTACAAGAGCTAGTTCCAGGACAGGCTCCAAAACCACAGAGAAACCCTGTCTCGAAAAACCAAAAAATAAAAATAAAATAAAAATAAAATAATAAAATAAAATGCCTTTTTATTGGAAAACGATGGACCACTAATAGAGAAAATATAAAAGACGTATTTATCTGTATTTATTTTATGTATGAGTGCTCTATCTGCATGCACACCTTCATGCCAGAAGAGGGCATCGGATACAATTACAGATGGTTGTGAGCCACCACGTGGTTGCTGGGTATTTAACTCAGGACCTCTGGAAGAACAGTCAGTGCTCTTAACTTCTGAGCCATCTCTCCAGCCCCCACACACATCTTTATAATCCCATCCTCTTAGTAAGTGCAGTTATCAGTCTTGTCCTTTGGTATATTCCTAATTGAATTTATGGTGTAATTGTAATTATGATTATAGGATTAATGTCCTAGAGTGTTGGCCATACTGAGCCCCTCCCAGTCCTTTGTTTTATTGAGACGAGAGTCTTGCTTTGCAGCCAGGCTGGCTGCCTCGTCTTCCTGAATAAGATGTCAGGCGTGCCCCAGCACAAAGACTTTCTCATTTTTCTTGGGTGATCTCAAGAGCTGTGTGAGATCGGAGAAAGCCAGTTGCTACAAGTCAGAAACGCTAGTTCCTGATCCCGGTTTACAGTCATTTGGTCTCAGCCATTGACTCTTGTTGGGAGCTGTGAACCCCCAGATCCCGAATTTCTTGTAAACAGCTTGTTTTCCTCTGCTCTGAGACAGCCTGCAGCTGCTCTGAGCACGAGATCCTCAGGAGTTCCTGATGGCAGGAGAGTGGTTTCTGGTGGGTTTGGCTGGAGCGTGGCTATCAGTTAAGGATCTCTATATAAGCGGCTCTGGTTCACAATAAAGGGGCATTCTTGGGGCATTCCTGTTTCAAGGATGACCTGTGTCTCTGTCTGTGCGTCTTTGTGTATTTCAATCTCCAGCCCCTTGCCCGGCTTGCGAATGGTCCTGTAGTGCAGACGCCACAATAGAGGAGTGGTATTCTCCTCTGCTGGATGTGAAGATGATTTTATCTCTTTGGGTATCTTGACCTTGGCTTCATTCTATCTCCTCATTCCACATATGTTTATACCCAAATAGAGATGACTGTTTCAAAGGCAAGAATTTTTACCGTGTTTTCTCTTTTGCTTATTCATTTACTTTTTGGCTAAGATCTATACAAAATGGAAAAGATCCTATGCATCCTCGCTAGTGCTGAGGCACAGTGATGCAGGGCGGGGACCAAGGTAAAGGAATACTTAGTAGCCGGGCGATGGTGGCGCACGCCTTTAATCCCAGCACTCGGGAGGCAGAGGCAGGTGGATCTCTGTGAGTTCGAGACCAGCCTGGTCTACAGAGCTAGTTCCAGGACAGGCTCCAAAGCCACAGAGAAACCTTGTCTCGAAAAAACCAAAAAAAATAAAAAAATAAAAAAAAAAAAAGGAATACTTAGTGATGCCAAGTTTCCTTTTTGCCAACCCTGACTGGAACCTGCTCAGTTTCCTCCCTTACAGCTGTGGCCAAATATGCTTCCCTCCACTTTCCCCTGTCCCTGTCTGTAGTGCAATGCCTGCTCTATGCACTATGCGTGAGGTTCGCGAGTCAGGCAAGGGGCTGGAGAGCGAAACATGCATGCGCGTGTGTGTGTGTGTACACACACACATAATGCCAAGAATTCTTTTATTGTGTTCCAGGGCAGCTTATATAGGCTCTCCTTGACTAATGGCCATGCCCTAACTCCCATCTCAAGCCCACCAGAAACCACTCCCCTGCCATCAGGAACTCCTGAGGGTCTCGTGCTCAGGTGCTCAGAGCAGCTGCAAAACAAGTTGTTTACTCCAGCAGGCAGGGAGTTACAGGAAATTCAGGGTCTGGGGGCCCACAGTCCTCAACACTGTCTGGGGAACTAACTCTGGTCTCTAGGAGATCGCGTTAGCCCCCAGGCACTGGCTTCTGCCATTCTTGATGAACACAGCCAGGAGATGGCTTTGGCCTTGTTCAGGAGGTTGTTTTTACTTTGTAACCCAGGTCAGCTAAGCCATCACAGTTTGAGAAGGAAACTGGGCTCTTCTGAGAAGTTCAGCAGTGAAAGGAAGAGTAAATATCTCAGGGAGAAGCAAACACTTGTCAACCTTGTGGGGAGGGAGCCCAGCAGGGGAGAAGGCCCCGGATGGTTCCTGAGAGCCTGGGAAGGGAACAACAGCAGTACACCTGGAAGAGAGGTGGTTGTGACACCGGACGTTAAAGCTTGTCTGTTCTTCAAAGCTGGTATTCTTGCCCAGTAACCTCACTTTGCCCTGTGGTGTTTTTGTTTAGTCTCCCTGTGTAGCCCAGGCTGGTCTTGAACTGGTAGCCATTCTCCTCCTTAGCCTTCTTCCTTGTTTTCTGGGACAGGGGCTCACTATGGATATAGCCCAGGCTAGCACCTAGCTCAGAACCGTCTTCCCATTGCCTCTGGGTGCTGGAATTGCAGGCACGAGCCACCATACCCAGCATCTCACTCCCCCACATGTGACCCCGTGCTTTGAAGTTGAAGGAACAGGGAACCGTTGGCCAATGGGAGTGAGGAAGGCAAAGAGGAAGGTTCGAACCTTTCTTTATTTCTGTTTATAATTATTGTTATTTACAAATGTTTGTTATACTGGATGGCAGTTCTAAGACAACACTTTGTTCCAGTTGGCAAAAGGTGCTATGACAAAGAGTCCAGATTTTAAAGAGGAATGGGAAAGAGTTGCCATTATCTCAACCACAGCTTGCTTTTGGCCAGATTTCTTCTTCTTTTTAAAAATGTATTGGGGCTGGAGAGGTGGCTCAGCAATTAAAAGCATTGGCTGCTCTTCTAGAGGTCCTGAGTTCGATTTCCCAACAACCACATGATGCTCACAACCATCTATATTGGGATCTGATGCCCACTTCTGGCCTAAAGTCGATAGAGCACTCATACATAAAATAAATCAATTTTAATAAAAAATAAAAATGTATTTATCTTTCTTGGATCCTGCCTGGGAAAAAAATGTATTTATCTTTATTTCATGTGCATTGGAGTTTTGCCTGCTTGTATGTCTGTATGAGGGTGTTGGGTTTCCTCGAACTGGAGTTACAGACAGTTGTGAGCTGCCATGTGGGTGCTGGGAATTGAACTTGGGTCCTCTGGAAGAGCAGTCAGTGCTCTTAGCTGCTGAGCCATCTCTCCAGCCCCAGAGATAATTTTTTCAATTAATTACATTTCTAATTTTATGTTTACTGGTGTTTTGTCTGCGTGTGTGTATGTGCACGAAGCTCATGCCTGGTACGCATGGAGTCCAGAAGAGAGGGCATCAGAGACCCTGGAACTAGAGTTGTGGATGGCCGTGAGCCACTGTGTGGGTGCTGGGACATGAACCCGGGTCCTCTGGAAGAACAGTCAAAGCCCGTAACTGCTGGATCATTTCTCCGGCCCTCTTGCCAGGTTTCTGAAACCCTCCTGTAGCAGGAGGTGCATTCCCACAGCTTTTGCCTTTGGCTCCTCCAGTTTCTTGCTCCTTGTTTGTTTCCGCTTAAAAGCCTTGTCTCTGATCCATCCCCCGGCCCATTCTCTCTCTTCACCCTGACAGGCACCTGCTGCTGCCTCATCCCAGGCCCTTCTGAAGCCTAGGCTTTTCCACCTTTTTAGTTTAGGCTAACCTGGGACTCACTGTATAGCCCAGAGTGATTCCTGGCAGTCCTCCAAGTGCCGGGATGACAGACATGGGCCACCACACCCAACTTCATGAGGTCATGTTTGGAAGAGTTAGAGGAGGAAAACGTGAGTGGATGGCCAAGCTCCAAAAACTGGACTCAGGTTGATTTGTCACTGGAACCTGGGAGGGATAGGCCTTTTCTTCATCCTCTTCGCCCTCCTCGTGTGTGTGTGTGTGTGAGAACATGGGTGCCCAAGGAGGCAAGATGCATCCAGGCAGCTCTGAGTGGCCTGATGTCGGTCCTGGGAATTGAACTTGGGTCCTCTGCAAGAGCAAAGCGTCCTTTTTTTTTTTTTTTTTTTTTTGGTTTTTCGAGACAGGGTTTCTCTGTGCTTTTGGAGCCTGTCCCGGAACTAGCTCTTGTAGACCAGGCTGGTC
>NC_022023.1:11367326-11434535 GCF_000317375.1 Microtus ochrogaster
CTCACAGAGATCCGCCTGCCTCTGCCTCCCGAGTGCTGGGATTAAAGGCGTGCGCCACCACCGCCCGGCTGCAAAGCATCCTCTTAAGCACTGAGTCATCTCTCCACTTCTGGCCTTTCTGTCTTCCTCTCCCAGGGAAGTATCCATGTGTCCTCTGTAAAGCTTGGTGCACAAGTGTGTGCACATGCAGCTCACACACTAAATAAACTGCAATACTTTTTTTTAAAAGGATGTTTTGGGGCTGGAGAGATGGCTCAGTGGTTAAGAACACTGGCTGCTCTTCCAGAGGAGCTGGGGTCAATTCCCAACACCCATATACAGACAGCATCTCACGGCTGTCTGTAACTCCAGTTCTAGGGGATTTGACACCCTCACACCAATGCATATAAAATAAAATTAAATAAACTAAAAAAATAATCTTGGTAAATCAGGAATGATGGCACACACCTATAGTCTCAGTGCTAGCCTTGAAGCCAGGACTGAGAGAGACAATAAGAGAGTATTTTGAAGACCTTTAATTGGCACAGGTTGGGTCTGTGGTCAGGAGATCACCGTGAATGGTCTGGCTGAGTCAGACTCCAGTGGGCTGAGGCCAGAAGAGGAGAAAGATAGTTGCGAAGCAGTGGGGGGAAAGGTCGTTTCCACTGAGTGGGGTAGGAATCCAACCAGAGAGTAGAGGATTGCACCGGTCACTCCCACTTTCTGTCACTTAGAGCAGGCTGTTTCTAGGTGCAGGGATGTGGAAGGAACAGATAAATCCACTGAAGGAACAGATAAATCGCTCCCAAAAAGTAAGCACCCGGTTTAGGCAGCGCTTAGCAGCTTGTTCTGGAAATGTTGAAGAACGTGATCATTTTTCTAGGCCTTAGGACTTGGCCCGTTTCCCCCTTCCGACCTTAGGAAGTGAAGCCTGCAGGGATGGAAGAGGCTGGGTTATTCTCGAAGCCTTTGTTGAGACGCTAACATACGTAGATACTGGTGGGGGTTCTGGGAAGACACAGAATGTGTACCCAGGAATCTTGGGCTCTTTGGACAGAGGGGGGTCGCCGATAGAGGTGACAGAGTTTGTCTAAGTGTTGGCCTAAAGACTGCAGGCCAGGTGGAGGTAGTGGGGCCCTTTCAGGATCTCTCTCAAACTCCCCTTTCCTTGAGCCTCTTTGCCACCCTCTTTCTTTCTACAGGCTTCTCTGAAAACGGGAAGGGGGCCAGAAAACGGTTGTGGGGAGTCCTGGGTTCTAGGCACCCTTTCTTTCTGCATCAGGGCTGGCATTTGCAGTGCTTCTCTGCAGGCCTCCCTGGCCCTAGGGTCAGGCTGAGGAGCCGCTCGTCCGGGGGAGGGACAGCAGCAGGTGACAGCAGCCTTGGGCTATAAATAGGGGCGCGTGTCAGCGTCGGGCAGGAGCCGGGGCTGGAGGCAGGGGCGGCGGTGCCATGGGGTCGCGGAGGGCCGTGGGCCGGGGCTGGGGCATGGGTGGACGGGCAGGGGCGGGCGGTGATGGCGAGGACGACGGGCCGGTGTGGACGCCCGGCCCGACTAGTCGCAGCTATCTGCTCAGCGTGCGGCCGGAGACTAGGTGAGTCGCCTGGGCCCTGGGTCGCCGAGGGCCCCATCTGCCCCTTGGGTGGTGGCCGGGTGTGACCAGGCTCTCAGAAGCGCCCCAAGCTCTGGAGGCCTGGGGCGAGGCCCGTGCCCTCGAGTTTTCTCCACTCGAAGGCACAGACAGAACCTGGGGACAGAACCAGGCCAGAAGGGACCCTCATGGTACTCTTTTTGACCCCTTGAGACCCCGTGTGCCTCAAATGTGTTGCCCAAAAGAGGAGAATTTGAGGAGATTTTTACAGGGGCCTAAAGGCTTTTTCGCCTCCCTCACCCCACACGGGGCTACTCCCAGGGCTGAATTCCACAGTTAGTGATAAGGAGACCCAGAGTGGCTGAAATTCCTCTGCTTCACAGCAGGGGAAGCTGCTGGTGGGTGGGTGTGGGGGAACAGTGAAGGCTGTTTAGCTTAAATGAGAGCCAGACAGCGGTGGGGTAACTCAAGCCCCTCGGCTGGGCCCAGGAGGGGCCTTCTAGCACTGTGCTGTGTCTAGCTGAGAGGAAGGGGTACCAGGAGGTGACGGTGGCCCCATCTGGGAAACCAGGGAGGGATCTGTGGCTTGAAACTCTGAAGGAGTCGCTCTGCCCAGTCTCAAGACCGGTGGGGGGTTGAGATGCCTCTGGAGGGGTGGAGCTGATTGAGCTCTTCTTTGGTCTTCTTGGAGTTAAAGAAGTTTGAAGACTATGTTATTCCTAGATACAAGGACACACAGACAACAGGCAAATTTCTGCAAAGACTCTCAAAGATGCAGACACTCAAAAAAAAAAAAAAGGGCATTGCCCCCACAGACAAACTTCCTGCCCTCGGTGGACAGCCCGGCTTCCCTCAGTGGTGGTGCGTGGAATAGGCGTTACTCCTTACCACAGAGTTTGGTCTGTGTGTTCTGCAGAATTTGCTTCTCTGAGCCACTGCTGTGGGTGTCTGCTCTCAAAAGCACACAAAAAAAGAGGGGCACCAATGACATTCAGGAAAAGCCCTGGGTGCTTCCTCTTGGATGGGCTGAGTCCTATTGACCTTGGAGTAGGAAAAGTTCAACTGTAACCGGAACCTGTTTCTGCATAAAACTCTGCAAACGGCGTCACGTGTTTGGGGCAGGGCTGAGGGCTCCTGTGAGTGACCCAGTCAGACTCAGACAAGCTTCTGGGCTGCTGGGGGGTTGTGGTGGGACACCCTTTCCCCAGTTATCGGCTCTGTGGAACATTGCAATGAAATATGGACATTTATTGTAGTCCTTAGTGAAGCCACCTCCCTAGTGAGTGCCCCACGTTTATCTCCCATGTCCCGGTGACTTATCTGGGCATTGCTGCTTTCTGTATCTGGCTTTTGTCAATACCAGTGGAAGAAGGAGGAGAGGAAGCAGGCGAGGAAGGGAAGAAAGGATGGTTTGAAAGCCGGGCAGAGCGGAGTGGGTTCAGGATCTGGGCTCTTAGGAACAAGGCTGGAGGCTTGGGCATGGGGCTGTTTCCTGGCTGAGCTAGTGTTAGTTTTATACACAGTTTTATAGTGTGCCAGGCGGAGGGCTGGAAGTAAGAAAGGCTTGTCTGGCTTGAGTCCTCGGACCTTAGTGGCGATGCTGTTAGCAGGGCTGTTCTTGTTGGGTATTTGAAGGCTCCGGATAGGAGCAGCGGGAGAGAGGGTTTTTCTAGCCTTGGACTTGGGACACTTTAGCCTGTACTTTTTCACCTTCTGCCAACTGGCTGCAGACGACCCTCCCGCCCCCACCCCCTTGGGTCTTGACAAGAGCAGCCAGGTTTTTTAGCTTCTGGAAGAGCTCATTGGGAAAAAAAAAAAAAGATTGTGAAGGGGGCTGCACTGGGGTGGGCAGAGGGACAGTTCCCAGGGCTGTGGGAAGGTCTGACTTCTGTTGGAGGAATCTGTGCACTCTGCTGCCCCTCAGCCTGTGGGGGTGGAGGGAGCCCAAGAAACAAAGAGAAGAGGGGTCGCTTGAGGACTGCTAGCTGCATTCATCTCCAGCCCAGCTGGGCCCTGACCATGCCTGGGTCCTGGCTCAGAGGCAAGTTCTGCCCTCGCTCAGTTTGGATCCAGAATATTCTGGGTCCGCCTTTCTGTAGATCTGCAGCAGGGCTTTTGTTTGCTTGCTTGCTTTTGTTTTTGTTTTGTTTCTTTGTTTCTTGAATATTTTTGAGACAAGAGTTTTTCTGTGTAGCACTGGCTATATTGGAACTCACTCTGTGGACCAGGCTGGCCTTGAATTTACAGAGATCTGCCCGCCTCTGTTTCCTGAGTGCCGGGATTAAAGGTGTGTGCCAGGACCACCTGGCTCGCTGTGGGGCTCTTAAGGCATCCTTCCCAAGGGTGCTGAGGCTAGATTTTCCCTGAGAGCTATGGACAACCGCCACGTGGCTGGGGCTCCAGAATCTGTATGTGTCCCACACTTGTCACCCCTGGTCTTTAGAGGGTGTTCTTTTTGTTTGTTTGTTTGCTTTTTGAGAGATAAGAGTTTCTCCGTGTAACAGTCTTGGCTGTCCTGGAGCTCATTCTGTAGACCAGGCTGGCCTCGAACTCACAGAGATCTGCCTGCCTCTGCTTCCAGAGTTGCTGGGGTTAGTCTCAGGTCAGTTCAAGGTTATTTTGCCCCTCGCTGAGGTCAGAAGAAGGTAGTCCCAGTTGGCTGTCCTATCTGATAGCCAATCTCTGCTCACCCTCTAGGAAGGTGGGATGCAGTTAAGGCTGGAGAACTTTAAAGAACTGGAGCAGAGAGAAAACAGTAAGGACCGACTTTTGTGTGGTACCCGGAAGTTCTCAAGCCCCCCGGCCTCTTGTTTCGTGAAGGCCCTGATCCTGGTGGGCTCATAGGAGCAGAAGGGCTCTGATATCGCTACAGATCATTTCGAAACAACCTCTGTCGCCCCTCCTGGGTAAGGCAGGTTGTCCAGGGTGTTAGGGAAACTAAGGCAATGGTCTAGAATTTTCTTTTTTTTTTTTAATTTTTTTATTTATTTAACTTTATTATGTTCGTTGGTGTGAAGGTGTCAGATCTCGTGGAACTACATTTTCAGACAGTTGTGAGCTGCCATGTGGGTGCTGGGAATCGAACCCGGGTCCTCTGGAAGAGCAGTCAGTGCTCTTAACCGCTGAGCCATCTCTCCAGCCCCATGGTCTAGAATTTTCAAGAGGCCTTTTATGTCCCATAATAGATGACAAGCAGAGCCAAGGGAGGCCCCAGCGTCCATGCGAGCCCTGGCTCTTCCAGGTCTGTTTGCCCCTTTATGAGGAGAACTTTGCTTTCTGGGGCCCGAATTTGTATTTTGCAGTGGGAGAATGACAAGAACTCTAAGGTTCTTCAGTTCCAACATTAGATGTTTCGCGCCCTTCCTGCCCCCACCCCAGAAGCTCCTCTGCTAGGATTAGCCAATCAGCTAGGCCCCAACAGATCTGCATTTTGAGGACCAGGTTCTTCTGGTCTGATTAACATGTAAGGTAAGGGGCTGGAGAGATGGCTCAGCAGTTAAAAGAACTTACCGTTTTTCAAAAAAAACAAAAACAAAAAAAACAACCCACAGGATTTGGTTCCCACGATCCAAGCTGGGCCACCCACAACTGTCACCGCAGCTCAAGGGATCTGATGCCATCTTCTGGCCTCTGATGGCATCCATACACATCTTCTACACATCCTTCTCACCCCATACACATAATTAAAAATAATATAAATCAGAGGATCTGGTCTCGGTTCCCGGAACCCACCCTGGGCAGCTCACCCCCACCTGTAACTCCAGCTCCAGGGGATTGATGCCGCTGTCCTCATAGGGCACCTGGACGCTCACATACATACATACACATGTGCAGATCGTTTTAAAATAATAAAAATAAAACCTTAAAAAAATGTTCACAAGCAAACATGTAAGGTGAGGCGGAGAGACAATGGGGCCAGGAAACAAAACCTCACAAACAGCCCTAGAGGCCTGGGAAGGACACACTGTCTCGGCCCAGTCTCTTGCCCACGTGGAGGTGGAACCTGTCATTTTCCGTTGTAAATTAGAAAAGCTGGCCCAATGCCTCCATCTAGGGAGGAGGTCCAGACTCAAGGGGAAACCTCTCAACCCCAAGGAGACAGACAAAGGCAGTTCGCGGTCGGGAAAGGATAGGGTTGCCAGTGCCCACGCAGCCTCCAGAGGAGTTATAAGACTCCCAGCAAGGAGTGTGTACCCTTTGCCCGACTCTTCAAAGCAGCTGCTTGGGGGGAGTGGGCAGGACCCTTCCTCCTGGAAATGCTTCCCTTTCCTCCTCCTCCACCTCCTTCTCCTCTCGTAAGAACAGCCGTGATAATCCATTGTACGCCTAGCACCACTACATGAAGAGCTACAAAAAGACCTGCTAAACGGCTGCGTGGGTGGGGCTGGCTGTGTGGGCGGGGCTTAGCCGACCAGAAGGAAGGAGAGAAGTGGTGGCCTTGGCTGTGGCCGGCCTTGGGTGCTGTAGACCGTGAGTGTTGGAAGGGACCGTGAAGAAGTCCGAGAGAAACTGGGCAGTGGTGGCGCACGCCTTTAATCCCAGCACTTGGGAGGCAGAGGCAGGCAGATCTCTGTGAGTTCCAGGACAGTCTGGTCTACAAGAGCTAGTTCGAGGAAAGGCTCCAAAGCTACAGAAAAACCCTGCCTCGAAAAACCAGAAAAAGAAAACCTTAACTGTTGACGCAGTTGAGTCTGGACACATAGGCGGTAGGTGTCCCGCGACATTTTCTACACAGCGGAGTGTGAAGTCAAGTATGATGGCGTATGCCTGTAATCCTAGAGTTTGGGAGGCTGAGGCAGGAGGATCACTATGAATTCAAAACCACTTTTGGCTACACAGGAAGTTTGAAGTTACATCAGACCTCATCCCTTTCCCCCAAATCAATCAAACAAGCAAACAGGGTAACAAAACCAAACCCAAACTCAAACAACAGTCTGTGAGAGGATCATGGGATGAAGGGGGCGGGGAGCTGTTGAGTGTGGAATTGCCAGGATATAGATCAAGGCACAGCCAGGAGAGAGTGTTATAGAAAAGGACAAGGAAGAGTTCGAGATGGCAGGTTTCGAGCTTTGGAGTTTGGAAGGATGCTGGTGGCATCCAAATAACCCAGGCGCCATGTAAGAGAAGGGTGGGTTATCAAGAGATGGAAATGAGCTTCCCTGAGTGCCATTGGACAACCTTGGGGAGCCATAAAGAAGGGTGAAGTGAAGGGTGTGTACGGGGGCGGGGACGGCGCTTGCCGCCTCCCAAAGACTTGAGGTCAACACCAAAGGGCTGGTGCTTCACTGCATAGTGGGCCTCACTCCCCAACAGAGAATGAGGTCCTCTTCTGTGCCTCTAAAGAGGAAGTGATGCTGGACAGAGGGAGCTGGGTGTCTCTAGCTCCTGCCGAATTAACTGCTTTGTCTTCCTCCTCTCTGCTCTCCCAGCTGGTTTGCCTTGCTCTTTAACAGTACTTTAACATATTAATGGTGGGCCTTCTCCAAGCCACCTGTCTCCTCCAAGCCTGCGTGGGGATTTCCAGGAATGAGGCTGCTCTCAAGACCTGAAGCAGCAGCTACCCACAGGCTGGTAGGCTGTGGGCGGGGGGAACAGGCGTAGGCCTCCCTCTGGGGAAAGAGACTTATGCCCGAAGTACACCTTGCTACCAAAGCACAATCCCCAGGGATCTCCATCCTGCCTAACCGATTTCCTGGACTCAGCTGCACTTAAAGAGCTCTTGGTTTCAGACACATTGGTGTCCAGTGGTGAGGCCGCTTGCTGCTAACGGGAGTGGCCAACTAAGACAGCTGGTTCCTTTTAATAGCAAAGCCTCTGGGCTTCAGATGGTGGCTGATTAATACTTCGGGACTGTTGTTGATTGTTGCCTCCTCTCCTTGCTTTTGGGCCTAATGATTCCGTTTACTGTTTTTGCTTAGCTTATCAAGCAACCGGTTGTCTCACCCCAGCTCTGGAAGGTAAACCCACATTGCATTTCATTCTCCGACTGCTTTTGAGAGGCCTTCAGAGGCCGCAGGGTGACTGCTTGTCCACTAACCAGGCTGCATGGGATGATGGGGAGGGTGTAAGAGGGTACTCACCTGGGCATGGGTCTCACAGGGACCAGAAGTGATGCTTGCATGGACCTGGACTCAGGAGCAAAGATGTGGGGAAAAGCTGCTGAGATGCTTGCATCGATAGCCTTTGGAACAGACACCGCCGGGGACACGCGAGCAGCCACCAGCCACAGGAGCCATACAATGCCTTATTCATCTTCCTGTAATAGTGGCCCTGTCTTTTACGATTTTTTCCCCCTGTCATCCTGTAACTTCACCTGCTACCTTTTCTTCCTTTGAATTTTCCTTCCGATTGACTCGGCCCCACCCTCCGAAACTCTGGGAGATCAAAGAAGACCACCTTATTGTCCTGTGTATCCTCCGACTGGAGCCAGCTCAGCACCTGAGCAAGTCTGTGGTCAAGGCTTGCGGGCTGCCCTTTCATCTGCTGGGTTGGGGACAGCTCCCTAGCGCTGGCTGAACAGACTGTTTCCATCAGAGTGGGACTGTTCCCTGGCCACGTCTTACCTCCTGGGCCCCATCCCAGACTGGAGGTCTGGGCAGAGTTAGCCACAGGGTTTTTTTTTGTTGTTGTTGCTATCATTTGTTTTTTGTTTTTGTTTTTTCACACAGAGGAAGATTTTTGACTAGCTAACTGGTTTCTGTTCATCATGTCTTCAGGCCTGATTAGTTAATTCTTAGGGTATGCTTGGTTCTTGATGGGGATGAACACCAAGGAAACTTTGGTCTGGGAGGAATTGAGGGGAGCCCAGGTGATACAGAGTGATGTGTGGAAGTGCCAAGAGAGAGGACCCAGGGGTGTTCAGAGGGAAGGCAATAGCACACCCAAGACAGGGTTAGGTTCCTTTGAACATCATGGAAACCTTGATTCTGGGATTCTCCAAGATTCTTAGGAGCCCATGATACCATTAAAAAACCAAGAAAATCAGGCAGTGATTGTGCATGGCTTTAATCAGGAGGCAGAAACAGGCAGGTCTCTGAGTTCAAGGCCAGCCTGGTCTACAAGAGCTAGTTCCAGGACAGGCTACAAAGCTACAGAGAAACCCTGTCTCAAAAAACAAAATCAAAAACAAACAAAAAATAAATAAAAAGTCATGGAATTGGACGGACTTGGAAGTGGTTGGAAAGACCATTACCAGATGTGTGTGTGTATTTCCTGGTTTCTTGGGTGCCTGGATAGGATCACCAGGAGTCTAGCCCACCAGAGTGGAGGACAGGGACAGAAAGCTATGGCAACCAGAAGCTGTATGATGGTCACCAGAACACAAAAGTGTTGAGTGACTTTCCCTGTCCCAGCCTGGTCTATATAAAAAGTTCCAGGTCAGTCAGAGCTATACACTGAGACACTGTCTCAACAAACAAACCAAAATTCCCAGAGAATAGGACAGAAGTAGAAAGATGCCTCAGCAGGCCAGGGCACTTCCTTGTTGCTCAAGGCTGGTGACCTGTGTTCAATCTCTAGAGCCCACGCAAAAGTGGAAGAGAAAAGAAGTGCAGGCTGTGCTCTGAACGCTATGTGTCTGCAGTGGCGCATTTGGGCCCGGATCGCATGTGCACACATGTACACGCAAGTGCACACACAAATGCACACATATGTGTGCACACACAAACAAACATGCAAACGCACATGTATGCGCACATACATGCACACACAAACACACACATATGCACACACACACAGAGTTTCTCTCTCATTCCCCCATTCTTTCACATACTCTGTCTGTCTCTCTCACACACAAAGGAAATAAATAAATTTAATAAGATAGAACCTCAAGTCTGCTTCAAACAACAAGCAAAAGCCAAAAACAAGTTATGTAATGCAACGAGGATTAACAGCAGTTGGGGCTATATTTGGCATAGCACTTTCTAGAAAGTCCAAGTCAGAAGTTGCTATTATATGATAGGAACAAAGAAACATTTTCAGATAGGGTGCAGTGGTGCATGTCTCTAATCCCAGCACTCGGGAGACAGAGGCAGGGGGATCTCTGTGAGTTTGAGGCCAGCCTGGTTTACATATTGAGTTCCAGGACAGCCAGGACCACATTAAAAAAAATCCTGTCTTGCCGGGCGATGGTGGCGCACGCCTTTAATCCCAGCACTCGGGAGGCAGAGGCAGGTGGATCTCTGTGAGTTCGAGACCAGCCTGGTCTACAGAGCGAGTTCCAGGACAGGCTCCAAAGCCACAGAGAAACCCTGTCTCAAAAAAAAAAAAAAAAAAAAAAAAAAGAAGGAGAAGAAGAGAAAGAGGAGGAGGAAAAAGAAAAGGAAAGAAAAAGAAATATTTGAGACATTTTCAGGGTCGTCAATCACAGCTATTTGGAAGGCTGAAACAGGTCTAGACTACATAGCAACATGCTGTCTGGAAAAAGAAACCTTTCTAGACATTATATTCTAAGTGTTCAGGGAGTTGAAGCCTAGGCCCCAGAAGGGTCTCTATCTCTGAATGACTTAAAGGAGAAGGAATGGTGCTAATTCTATTCGACAATCGATTACTCAGTGAGAGGATGCTACCAGATGCTGCTGGATGCTACCGAATGCACCTTGCAGGCCTGGTTCAGTGTTCAGGTGGATGAGAGGGAGATCCCCATCCTGGGTGGACATTAGAGGGAAGGCTCCTGCTAGCTCTCCAATGCCTGAGTGTTTGCATTCCTAGACACCTTCAATCTAGAAGTCTTAACGTGATTCAAAACACTTCTGGGGATTCAAACTTTCTTGTAGAACTCAAGTGCAGAGTAATGTTTACAGAAAAGATACGTTGACCATGGAGCCTTCTCCCAGCATAGTATGTAGGGTTACCCCCTCTGCATCCCACACATTCCCCTTTATACCTATTAAACACTCACGGGCAGGTGAATATGGCTTTTGGGGTCCACACCTTCCTCTGAGGTCCAGAGAAAGGCAACTTGGAATGATCTGCCTTTCCCTATGGTTCCTTCTGCTCCGGTTGAATTTCTCCTTCATGGTCCCCCCACTGCTGCTCACGAAGGGTGTGTGCCCAGAGAGGGGAGGAGGGCTGGGCACAGCTTGTGTACCACACAACCTGGCTATGTGGTTGAGCTGCACGCCTGGGAATGCACTGTCTTTGTTGGCCCACGAAAGGGTTTGGCACCGAGGTTTGCTTCCTGCGCCCAGGAGGGAGTGGACTGTGAGCCCTGAGGATTGTTGGTGAGTTTGGGGTAGACGTTATAAGGCCGCAGATGCAGCTAAGTTCTGCAAGAGGGACTCTGTCACAGGGGAACCAAGAGTTCTGGCTTGTCCAGGAGTCAGTCTGTGGCTTGGCAGTCCTATACAGCTGCCAGCCTTGCTTCAGCACGTGGTGTCCATAGGAGGGGCAGAGGAGCCATGGCTAGCTTGCTAGTGCCACCCCATAGCTCTGTGTGGCATCAAAATTCATCTGATAACCCATAAAGTCGAGTCCCCTTAAGGGCCAAAGCCGCTGGCATTGCCAGCTCATTCTTCATCTACCATGGCCTGTGTTCACAATGCTGGTGCTTTTCTTCTGAACCCGAGCTTTGGGATATACATAGTTCCAGGCCTTCAGGATCTCTGAATCCTTGAGGGCTGGCTGGCTTTTCCCTCTTTGGCATGGCTGTGCTGTGCTAGACTTGACATATCTTCATGTGTATCTCTCCCACATACCAATCCCTGAAGAGGAAGATGGAGGGTGAAGCCAGCTCCCTCCCATCCCCCAGTAAGGATTTGATGGGGATATGGAGGATGGCAGTCTGCTGTGCTCAGGAGCCTGGTCTATTGTCAGCCTCTTGCCTATTGTAATGGCCCTGGGTCGAGATCGCATTCAATCTCTTAGTACCCGCCCCAACCTGGCCAGGAAGCCCAGGTGCTCTTGAATAAAGATTTGCTCAGGTACGCCCAGGATCTTTGGCTGAAGGATGTCTGCCAAACGTGGTAAGGCTTACACTTGGGCAAGGCAAGGCCAGAAGATATTCTCTAGGGAGGGCTTCTCTAATTGGTTTTTGCTTTTTCTAGGAGCACTTTCTGCTCCATCATTGCCCAGCTCACAGAAGAGACCCAGCCGCTATTTGAGACCACACTCAAGTCCCGGGCTGTGTCCGAAGACAGTGATGTCAGGTTCACCTGCATTGTCACAGGTAATGAAGCTATTGATACGGCCCCTGCCAGGGTTTCTGCATAGAGCAGGGTCCCGGGAGGATGAAATGGGTATGGAGGGGGGTGGTAGGTTGTACGTACCAAACTGAGGGGACTGACTTTAGTCCCCCCTCCCCTGGTTAAACTCTGTGTGTAGGCTGGTCCCTGTCTTTTCTTCTGGAACCGTGTGTGTGTGTGTGTGTGTGTGTGTGTGTGTGTGTGTGTGTGTGTGTGTAGAATGTGGCTCGGTTGGTCAGGTGGTAGAGTGCTTGCTAGTGTAAACAAAGCCCTGGGTTTTACCATTGGCACCACTTGGGAGGACAAGAAGGTCAGAAGTTTAAGGTCATTCTCAACTACATAATTAGTCTGAGGCCAGGGTAGGCTACATGGGACCCTGTCACCAAAGACAGTAAACAAAGGCAACAAACCCCCAACTGTGCTCAGCCAAGTTTCTTCTTCAAGTATATTCATAGTTGATGATTGATCAAGCCATTCATCGAACAGCCCACTTAATAGTTGAGCCGTTTGTGACTTAGGGTATCTAGCCTGAGAGACAGTAAATCATAGTTACTGCAGCCATAGACTATGGAGGCAAATTGCCTGGCTTGGAATCCTGACTCAGCCTTCCCAGGATATGGTGATGGGCAGGCTGCTATTAAGGGCACAGCATTGTGAGCCTGAGGGAGTTAATATCTGCTTAGCCACTGGACTAGCACCCGGCTCACAGCGAGTACATGGGAATCAAGACTTCACTTTCCGCTGAGTCCCCTGTTGGGTTTTAAGTAAGATGCCCAGTAGTGAGCCTTGGAAGCCTGGGTTAGGAGTGCTGGGACCCTGGCTCAAGGCATTGTTCCTTTCCCACGCCTCCGGGTACAGCTTCCCTCTGCACCATTCTGACCTGCCTCAAGGTCTACAGGGTATTTACGGGCAGCTGTGCTCACCATTCCTAAGGGCCCAGACTCACACACCTCCAAGACAGCTCCCCCACCTCCTTTCTCTTGTTTTTCTTCAGTTAGTCAAGGGTTTGGGTGGTTTCTAGCTGTCACATTTCCTGATCTTGGGGGTGGATTTGTTTAGCCCAGCTAAACAACTTCTTTGGGATTGATTTTTCCATGGATAGCTGTCCCATTGACCAGGGCTGTCCAACACGTCTGCTAGAGACACCCACTGTCCCTCCCCTGTAGCCTTTATCTTTGTATGACGTGGTGTGTTGCAACTGAATTCTTCCAAACCCTGTGAAGTAAGCGCTATTGTTAGCCCAGCTTTGCCAAGGACGAAGTTAGAAGAGGCTAGGTGAGCCACCCAAGTCATGAGGAGCTAGCTGCTTTGCCTTGTGCGGCTCTGCCCGTGCCCGCATCTCCGCGGCTCTGCCCGTGCCCGCGGCTCTGCGGCACTCTGTGATACTGCAACTGCAATGGTTCCCTAGAAACTAACCTCCCACTGGGCTGTGGTGGCGCATGCCTTTAATCCCAGCATCTAGGAGGCGGAGGCAGGTGGATCTCTGTGAGTTCAAAGCCAGCCTGGTTTATAAAGTGAGTTCTAGAAGATAGCCAGAGCTGTTACACAGAGAAATCCTGTCTCAAAAAACAAAACAAAAAAAAGAAGAGAAGAAAAAAGAAAAATAACCTCATTCCGCACGTTCTTATATGCCGCTTTCTGTAGAATGTCTTTAATTCTATTTGGAGAAAATCGGGAACTGGGATGTAGTTCAGTTGATAGAGCACATGCCCGGCATGCGGAGCCTGTGCAGTTGTCCTGCAGCTCTGTGTAAATCAATGGTGGGCTTTCCTGTGATCCCAGCACTCTGCAGGGGAGGCAGGAGGATCGTGGGTTCAAGGTCATCTTCTGTTACACAGCCAGTTATAAGCCATCATGAATGACACCTGTCTCAAAGAAAATTAAATTTTATTGTAGCAAATCAATACATGTACATATTTTAAGTTTTCAAATTATACTAAAAGATATTTATCAAAATATAGTCATTTATCCCTTCCACCAATCTGTCTTTCCAGAACCTGGGATTGTAGGTATGAGCTACCATGATTGTTTGTTGCTGCTGATGCTTTTTAAGACAGGGTCTCACTAAGCATCTCTAGCTGGCCCAGAATCTCTATATAGACCAGATGGTCTTGAGCTCACAGAGATGCGCCCGTCTCTGCCTCCCGAGCACTGGGATTAAAGGCGGGCGCCGCCACACTCAGCAGGTTCTTGTTTATTTGGCTTTGTTTTAGGACAGGGTCTTAACTGTGGTCTAGGCTGGCCTCAAACTGGATTCTTTTTGCCCCAGCCTCCTGAGCGCTGGGACTACAGGTGTGCGTGTACAAGGCCCAGAATTCTGGTTTTAAAGCCCCTTTAACCTTCCTTTCCTCTAGTTGTCCATTTCTACTGCTTCTAAACTCCGGGTTTGGCTCTCTTGAGTGTGCTTGCCTATCTGCTTCCTGTTTACAAAATTTTCTCTTCTTGCCTGTTCTCCCCATGTATGTGTTCGTATGTGTGTGAGTGCGTGTGTGCGCACATGTGTGTGTATGTGTGTGCATGAGTGCATGTCCGTGTGGGTCCCTACTCCTTCGAATGTTTATTCTGCTACCTAGAAGACCCTGCTGCTTTGCCTGGCCAATTCCTCAGCAAGAGCAGGCACCCAGGGTGTCATGTCTTCTCAGAATCAATGTGGGCTTCCCAGACACCAGTTTGGTGTACAGAATCATGGGACATTTTCCTCATGAGAGTATGTTTTTTCCTCAAGCCCAATCCAAAGGGCTTATTAGTGTGTGTGTGTGTGTATGTGTGTGTGTGCGTGTGTGTGTGTGTGAGAGAGAGAGAGAGAGAGAGAGAGAGAGAGAGAGAGAGAGAGAGAGAACGTGTTTGAGCACACATACCAAAACACACACGTGGAGGTCGGCCTGCAGGTGCTGAGCTCAGGTCGTTAGGCTCACATAGCAAGTGTTTTAAAAAACACTGAGCCCAAAGGAATAATTTAAAAAAAAATACATGTTATTTTAATGTGTTTTTGTCAGACGTGGTAGGAAGAACCTTTATCAATTGTCTCATTGAGCTCACAGAGATCTGCCTGTCTCTGTCTCCTGAGAGCTGAGATTAGACACCGTACTCAGCAGGTTTCTGTTTGGTTTAGGCTTTGTTTTAGGTCTTAACATGTAGCCTAGGTTGACCTTAAACTGGAGTTCTTGTGAACAGTTTTGCTCAGGGGAACCAAGTGAATTCTCTGTCTGAGTTCTCTTAAATCTCTCAACTCCCACTTCTTCAGATCTGAGTTTCTCCAAACTGGGAGTGGTTGGGATGTGGCTGTGGGTGTCCAAGTTGGGTTCTTAGGCAGCCGGCTAGCTGTGAAATGGATCACAGGTTAAGAAGGGCCGATGTGAGGACACTGGCTCAGGTTTTGTTTTGAACTCTCCCGGCCAGAGCTCTGTCTCTCTGTATGTGCACACGCACACCTGCTGAGGGAGTGTGTGCACACGCACACCTGCTGAGGGAGTGTGTGCACACGCACACCTGCTGAGGGGGGTGTGCACACGCACACCTGTTGAGGGGGTGTGTGCACATGCACACCTGCTCAGGGAGTATGTGCACAGCTAAGGCAAAAACCTAGCCCTGTCCGGCTTTTGTGTGTTTATATAATACGGCTCACATCATCCAGGGGATAACCAGCATGTTCCCCAAATAAATTCGTTTTCAAAGCCATTCCTGCTAGGAAGCCTTGATTGTCGGCTTGATCCCCACTGTGGGCAGACTCACAAGAAGCTCCCTATGGGGGGTGAGGCTGTAGCTGGGTATGTGTGTATGTGTGTTGTGTGTGTGTGTGTTTGTGGGTGTGTGTTCAACAGGCTCCTCTTCGCGCCACACCGTTGCTCCACTCCAGCCTCTCTGGACTGGAGGCTGAGGATGTCCTGGGCAGGCCATGAAGCCGAAGACTCTTAGGCCCTGGTGGGTGAGATCATCTCACAAGGATGGAGAGAGCACCTGCGCTGGCCTGGACCACGTGTGCAGTGATGTAACCAGGGGCTTTAGCGCACAGTGGAAACACAGGGCTCGATTTACAGCCAGCACAGCCTGGTGTGTCCCCAGGCCAAGCCAGCTGTAGCCTCGCCTCCCTTGCTCCCTGCTGCTGGGTGCTGTTCCCTGGCTTGCCCTCTTCTCTTCCTCACAGGCCCTGGGGCAGTTCCTGTGTCAGGCATAACCCCCCGCCCCCATCTTTTGTTTGCTGTTCGCTTATTCCTTGATTCGCTCATCTATGAAGTAACTACTACTCAGGCAGCGGCTCAGGTGGAAGAGGTACAGGAGCAAACAAAGGCTCCTTCCTGCCCACTTGCATCTGGAGTCTAGCAGGATTGATGGCCCAGGTGCTGGGCTCTCAGGGCACCATGATTAGGGGAAGGAAGGGGTGGTGTGTTTCCGAGTCTTCTGAAATTCTGCTTAGTCTTTGGGTCTAGATCAAGTGTCACTTCAAATCCCCAGCCAAGGAGCTTGCTTCCTTCTCTGGACCCTTGGCTCTTCATACCCTGTTGATGTATTCATCCGTAAATATTTACTCGCCGTGGACGGCATGCCAGGCACTATTCTAGGAACTGGGGACACAGCAGCAAAGAACACTGATAAGTCCTCGCTGTCGTGATGCGGACATTCCATGACAGGCAGGATGCACACCGACTAACAAACCCAGCTTGTCGCGGCCGTGTGCTCTAGGAAGAACCATTGATGAAGAGGAATTGCTGAGGGGAGAGAGCTGCAGGCTTGCAGGGGTGTTGGGAGGGCCTCTCTGAGGAGATATCTGGGAGGCGGAGCTCCACAGGAGCTGAGGTGTGGCCTCCTGGGCTGTGTTAGAGTGAGCCGTCAGGACTAGGTTGGGGCGCAGCTCGCAAAGGGGAGAAGAGAGGAGATGCGGGCAGCAGTAGAGCGTAGACTGTGTGGACCTGTGTGAGATGGGAGCCCATGGGGCCTTGAGAGTGTGGGCATGAGTAGACCATGAGGGAAGTTTCACTCCGTTTGTGTTTCCATGGGCTGAAGAGAGGCCAGAACGGAAGCAGTAATTGGTCAGCGAGGAAGGTCTCCCTGGAATCCAAGTTAGAGACAAAGGTGATGGGGACCAGGTTGTAATAGGAAGTGGTCAGATTCTGGATCTGTTCCAAGGGGAGAGCCTTAGGACTGTCTGGCAGAGTGGGTGTGAGGGAAAGGAAGGGAAAAGAACGGCCCTCTGCTTTGGCCCGAGCCACACTGGGCAGATGGATTGTCCACTTACTGAGCTGCGTGTGAATTTTCTTAAGATAAGAATGAGGACTCTGATGTGGTCACACCTGTCAGCTGCTCGGCCTTTGCATGCAGACACAAATACGAAGTCAGTGATACAGGTCAGCTGTTGAGGGGAACGGGCCAGGCTGGAGATGGTCACTTTAGGGGTCTTTGCTGCTCTTTGACCAGCTTGAACCAGTGTGGGAAGCGATCAGTGATTTAGCAATGTGCACATCCCAGGTGACCTTGATGGACAGCTCTGGTGTAGCAAAGGCAACAGGAGCAGGGGAGAAAGAGCTCGATAAAAGACTTCTACAGGCTTCTGTATGGTGGCACACACCTTCATCCCAGCACTCAGAGGCAGAGGCAGAGGCAGACAGATCTCTATGAGTTCAAGGCCAGCCTGGTCTACATGGTTCAAGGACAGCTTGGGCTACAGAGAAAGTCTCAAAAAAAAAAAAAAAAAAACAAATCCCCAAAAGCCAACAACAAAATAAAAATAAATAAGTAAGTGAATAAATAAAAGATCTCCCTTCTTTTTCTTTTGAGACAGTTGCCTCTCATTTTGTAGCCAAGGCTAGCCTGAACCTGTAGGCATGAACCACCATGCCAGGTTTAGAAGCAGGATTTGGACATATGTTGGCGTCCCTGTGACCCCCGTTTGTGTAGGTTTCCTATCTCTCACTGTAACCGAGCATCAGCCCCTCCTTAGGCTGTGCTTCACAACAGAGCTGTCTCACAGAGCCTCAGAATTGCGTGTCCAGGCGCTAGGGAACAGTCCAGTCAGGAAAGCGCTTGCCCTCCAAGCATGAAGACCCAGTGTGATCCCAGGCGCCGTCTGGCAGGCATGAAAGCCTGGATGTAGATGCATACACTTAGAACTCCAGCCGAAGGGAGGCAGAGACAGCAGGACCTCAGTGGAGCTCCAGACCCAAGAGAGAATCAACCTCAAAAGAAAACCATCTGTGTAGGCTTGGGTGTTGGTGTGTATGTGGAAAACAACATGTAGAAGACACAGTGTTGACCTCTGACCTCCACATGCATGCACACCTATTCCCACACACATGTATGCGCACATGCAAGCACACAAATGTGTACATGCATATACTACAGACACAATTAAAAATAAAAGTGACATTTCTAGACAATGATTGAATTTAGATTAGTTGCCTTGATGTACATTAATGAGCCAATCAGCTGTGTCCAGGGAAGCAAGGGGCATGAGACTATGTAGTTATGAGCTCTGCCACACGGGCAGTCTGGGAGTCCCAAAGGAAGGGACTGGTAGTTTCTCTGTATAAGAGCTCTGGCTGTCCTGGAACTCTCTTTATAGACCAGGCTGGCCTTGACTTCACAGAGATCCATCTGTCTCTGCCTCCCGAGTGCTGGAAATAAAGGCGTGTGCCACCACCACCACCTGGCAACTGGTAGGTTTTTTAGTTACCCTCATTACAGTGACTCTGTGTGTGTGACTGTGTGTTTGTGTGTGACTGTATGTGTGAGTGTGTGTGTGAATTGGTGGACAGGTGGATCAGGAGTGAGTGGATGGATGGGTGAGTATTTTAATTGTATTGTCAAAGGATGCAGCTTAGGAACTCGGAATGAAAAGAGGGGTCACAGCAGTGATGGGGTTTGTAGAGGCGGCCTAAGGGACAGAGTCCTTGCTGTACCCGAAGATATTGAATGGGCCATCATAGGAAGGAAGTTTGTTGTCCCCAGTTATCAGTTGCTGGAAACCCCTCGCCCCTTCCTACTAGAAACCTAAGAAGTCGCTTCCCCTGGTTTTCTTTGTTCCCCTTGGAGGGAAAAAGTGAGCTGAACAGCCGGGCGGTGGTGGCGCACGCCTTTAATCCCAGCACTCGGGAGGCAGAGGCAGGCGGATCTCTGTGAGTTCGAGACCAGCCTGGTCTGCAAGAGCTAGTTCCAGGACAGGCTCCAAAACCACAGAGAAACCCTGTCTCAAAAAAAAAAAAAAAAAAAAAAAAAGTGAGCTGAACAGTAGGGTCGAGCGGGGCTTCCAGAGGGTCCAGGGCATGGGTACTGTCCATCCTCTTCAGGCAGTGCGGGAAGCCCTCACGGCTCTGACCCCTCCCACTATTTTGGATCTTGTATTAATATTATTCAATCACTTGCTTCCTTGTTCAGGATACCCAGAGCCAGAGGTGACCTGGTACAAGGATGACATAGAACTGGACCGCTACTGCGGCTTGCCAAAATACGAGATCACTCACCAAGGCAACCGTCACACCCTGCAGCTGTACAGGTGAGGGAGAGGGGCCTACACCGGATCCTGCCACAGGTCACGGAGTCAGCTGGGTGGAATGCCAGGCGCTTTCTGCAGTTAGAGGGCAGGGTTCTGCGGCTGAGTTAATCTTCCTGGAACTGTGCTGTCTGCCAGTGTCTGGGATCTCCCAAGGCCAGGGTAGGAGTGCTTCTCACAGCCCTGAGTCTGTGCAACCAGAGGAGGTCCTGACCCGCAGAAACCTTTTCCATGAGGTCAGCAGCCAGAAAAAGTAACGGTGTTACCATCCCTGCTCCCAGGGCTGTGTTGGTCACCTGCTTCTGAAGGGAGCTCTTCTGGGTCCCAAGTCTAATCCCCTCCTGGGACAGCGTAACCTTGGTCAGCTGTCAGTTGCTACCCTCTGTGGCCTCAGTTTCCTCCACTGTAACTGAGGAAATTCCTGACGCCACAGGTAGGGCAGGATTCTGCTTGGGAGGGAGCATGTGGCCCATGCCAGAGGCTCTGGTTGTGGGGAGGAGGGCTCTCGCCTCCCAGGGGGAGAGATGGCGCCTCATGCTCCTGCCTCTAGGTGCCGGGAAGAAGACGCTGCCATCTACCAGGCCTCTGCCCGGAACACCAAGGGCATCGTGTCCTGCTCAGGGGTCCTAGAGGTGGGCACTATGACAGAGTACAAGATTCACCAGCGCTGGTTCGCCAAGTTAAAGCGCAAGGCTGCAGCCAAGATGCGGGAGATTGAGCAGAGCTGGAAGCATGGGAAGGAGGGCTCAGGGGAGGCCGACACTCTTCGCAAGATCAGTCCCGACCGCTTCCAGAGAAAGCGCCGACTGAGTGGAGCGGAAGTGGTGGTCCTCTCAACCCCCGCCAGGGAAACGGAAGAAGGGTCCTCGGCAACTTGGCAGGAAGGAGAGACTGAGTCTGCTCAGCACCCAAGTTTGGGTTTGATCAACAGTTTTGCTCCTGGAGAGGTACCCACCAATGGGGAGCCTGCCCCAGAAAATGGCGAAGATGGCGAGCATGGCTTGCTGACGTACATCTGTGAGGTCATGGAGCTGGGGCCCCAGAACGCCCCTCCGAAGGAGTCTGGAGCTAAGAAGAAAAGGAAAGACGAGGAGTGTAAGCCGGGAGTACAGAAGCCAGAGTTAGAAAAGGCAGATGGAAGCCAGTGCGCTTCAGAAAATGGCATCCCCAGTACAGACAAACCCAATTCCAGTAGAAGAGAGAAACCCGCCGATACACAGCCAGCTCAGACCCAGCCCAGAGTCAGGGGAGCACGTGGGCCTGGGCCTTCCGGAACAGAAAGCGCCAGGAAGTCAGCCTCTGCTGTGGGCATTCAAGACAATATCCAGAATGTCGCTGTACCAGCCCTGGCCTCTGTCCCAGCCCCTGCACCAGCCCCGGCCCCCGCCTCTGTCCCAACCCCTAGCCCAAACCTTAGCTCAGAGCAGGTGTATTTCTCCCTGAAGGACATGTACATGGAGAGCAACCAGGGCGGCAGGCCCCAAGAAGAGGAGATGCCTCCACCTGCAAGAACCAGGTTACCCAGAGAAGATCCCTCAGGGAAAGAGCCTGTCAGGGCTCGAGGTGAGAAGATACCTGTGGCCTCTGGCCAGCCCAAACCTTCCATGGTTCCCCCGCCTATCAAGCCTTTGAATAGGAAGAGATTTGCTCCTCCTAAACCCAAGATGGAGCCCACTACCACTTCTTCTTCAAGTCAGGCTCCAGAATCTGTGGCCCAGACCTTAGGGAAGGCTCCACCTCCAGCCTTGGCCCAGGTCCCCACACCTCCTGCCCGACGGAGACATGGCACCCGAGATAGCCCCTTGCAAGGACGAACAAGCTTCAAGACTCCAGGAGAGGTAAGTGTGGAGGCTGCTCTGGGAAACTGACCTCATGGAAACTCTCGCTGGAAGGGCTGGGCAGCCCGTGGGTGGTGGGCTATTTATAGAAGGGGGTGGGGAAGGACTGGAGGGGCAGCCAGGAGCAAGGGGGCACAGGCATGGCCCTTGCTCCACCATCCTCCAGTCAGGAGCACACAGGCAGCATAGCCTGACTGTGTCTCTTGGTGTGAGAGAGTAGGCAGCTCCTGGTTGAGGGAAGAGGAGGAAGATACTGCTCTCTAAGGGCGGGGGTGGGGAGGAAGAGGGGCCAGTGGAGAGGTTTTTGTAGCCATGCTGAAGCTCCAGTGCTTCATGGGGGAGATGGGAGTGTTTCGTAGCATGCAATAGTCCCCGTGATGCTTTAAAAAAGGCTTAGGCAGGAAGACTGTTAGTAACCTTGGATGGGTAGCAAGACCTTGTTTCAACCCCCCCCCCACACACACACACACTCCCAAAACTGAATGTCTAAGAAGTACTGGTTCGTTCTGGTCTCTCTTAAGTTTTGGGATATGGTCTACCTATATACCTGGCTCGCAACCCTCAGCAAGGTGTGATCTCAGGTGAGGAATAGTGGAAAATAATAATTCATAGCCATGGCAACTGGGTGCTTAGGAGGCACGGGGCACGCAAACTAAGTGTGATGGCATAGCATATGCCAGGGCGAGAGATGGGAAGCTGGTAGCAGGAGTCAGCCATTTCTAGAGAGCCTGCTGACCATAGAGCTCTAGCTTTTGGGACTACTAGACATGATTTAAATCTTTGAATTATAACTATTTCTTTAGGGTGAATGTGTGCATGTGCACAGAGGTCAGGAGACAACATGCAGGAGTTGGTTCTCTCCATTACTGTGTGGGTTCCACACAGCAAACTCAGGTCTTCAGGCCTGGCAGCAAGTGTTTCTCCCACGGAGGCCACCTTGGCAGCCCCAGACTGATTTGTGAAACTCAGATTCTACTTTCTGTGTTGACCGTGTTTTCTGTCCCACCAGGTCCCACAGTTGTTCAGTCCCAAAGAACCACACATTAATTAATAAACTGATTGGCCTATTAGCTCAGGCTTCTTATTAACTAATTATAACTTATATTAGCCCATAATTCTTGTCTGTGTTAGCCACGTGGCTTGGTACCTTTTTCGGTGAGGCAATCACATCTGGCTTCCTCTGTGTCTGGGTGATGACTGCAGACTAACTCTTTCCTTCTCCCAGAATTCTCTTGTTCTCATTACCCCGCCTCTACTTCCTGCCTGGCTACTGGCCAATCAGCATTTTATTAAACAAGTACAAGACACAAATCTTTAGGGGTAAAACCATTGTCCCACAGCATTTCTGAGTTGAAGAAGGTGAAAAGGTGAGGTGAGAATGTGTGAAGGGGTTGGGATGTGACTCAGCTGACAGAGTCCTTGCCTAGCCTAGCACACAGGAAGTCCTGGGTTGTGTCCTTAGCACCAAATAAACTGGGCGTGACTGTTAATGTCTACAGTCCTGGCATTCTGGAGGTAGAAGCAGGGGATCAGAAGTTCAAGGCCACCTTGGACTTTGTAGGGAATTCTAGGCCGGCTTGCGAGGCATAAGACACTATCTCAAAAAAGAGAGGTAAAAAGTCCAAATACCCCAAGAAAGGCCTTGAAAATGGGTGGATACTGGAAATGACAGCCTCAGATGCCTGAATGGAAATTAACAGAGTGAACACAAAAGGTGCCGCTGGGGCTTTTCTCTGCTGTGAGATCAGGGCCAAGACAAAAGACCAAGAGTTTCTAGCAGGAAAACACCGAGTTAGGCATCAGGCAGGTCTGAAACCAGTTTTCTCATGAGTTCTGCCTCCCTCTCCAGCCTGGAGTCCGCTCAGTGGAGCCTGATGTTGAGAGGAGTTAGTGATGAGATCCTATCTCCCTGTGTTAACTCTGTCCAGGTTCCAGGATGTGCCCTGGCCCTTCACACTGACCCTCAGCCTAGTACTGGGACCCGTGGGTCACACTGCTGGGGAGTGAGCTCACAGCTGAGCGCCTGCGTCAAGTGTGCAAGCAAGCCTCTGATTCGCTGTCATCTGCCCCTTGGTGGGCAGCTGAGGACACGGTCATTAGCGTGTACAGTTTTAGGAAGTCCTCTAGGTCAGACTTGAGGTTAAGTCTCCTTGTGACCATGGTGACATGGTGGCAGAAGCCAGTTGTCTAGAATGTTGAGGGAGGAGGATGTTCTCTGTGTTCACAGGGCTGTGGTTCTAAGACCATGAGATATAGCCCTGATGAAGATTTTAGTTTGTTTTCCCTCTGAATTCTCTTCTTTGTTTGAGGCAAGGCTCACGGGCGAAATTATGTGGCAGAGATGGGAAATTCTAGGGACAGTGTACTGGGGACATCGTGAAGAGGGAGCAGCGTGGGAAAGTGACCACTGAGACTCGTAATAATTGACTTTATAAACCCTACACATAGCCGAGTGGTGGCACATGCCTTTATTCTCAACTCTTGAGAGGCAGAGGCAGGTGGATCTCTGTGAGTTCGAGGCCAACCTGCTCTACAGAGCTAGTCCCAGGACAGCCAGAGATACACAGAGAAACTCTGTCTCAAAGAACCAAATAAAATAAATGCTACACCTTTCTAAACATTCCCGAGTTTGAGAACAAATGTAGCTGGGGCCATCATTCAAGTATCAAGCTGGCCACTGGGTGGCACACACAGAGGACAGATCCAAATACCACAGGAGAGGACTTGAAAATGGGCCCACATGAAAATCACAACCTCAGAGGCTTGAGTGGAACTTATCGCTTGAACACAATCAAGGAGATTACCTCCTAAGTAAACGTTTTGGGGCCAGGGGGATGGCTCAGCAGTGAAGGATGCTGGCTGTTCTTCCAGGGGACCCAAGGTTAGTTTCCAACACCCAGCTCTCTACTGTCTCAACTCCAGCTCCAGAGGATCCAGGGTCATATCTATCCCATCTCCATCTTCCAGAAACTGCCCCCTCTTATAGACATTGTGTGTGAGCACTCTCTTGTCATGGTTAGCTGCTTCTAAGTCAGAGATGAGTCCAAGACCCAGCTCTTTTTTTTTCCCCCTTTTGGAGACAAAGTCTCATTATGTAGACCTGGGTGTCCTGGAACTCATTTTGTAGACCAGGCTAGCCTGCTTGAACTCACAGAAATCTGCCTACCTCTGCCTCTGTCTCCAGAGTGCTGTGAGGAAAGGTTCTCACCAGCACACCTGACAACCTAACTTTGTAACAAAGCACTTGCTGGTCTTGAAGAGGACCAGCTTTTGTTTCCTATCTCCACTCTGAATGGCTTTCAACTGCTTATAAACCCCCTGCACGAATCCCGTGCTCTCTTCTGGGCTCCTTGGGCGCCTGAACTCACGTGCATGGACACATACACACACGAGTTAGTGTGGCAATAAGCCCAAGAGCAAAGGGCTGGCGAGAGGTTCGGGAAGTGGAGGCATTTGACCACCTGATTAGATACGCACATGGTGGAGGGGACAGCGGAGTCTTGCAGGTTGTCCTGTATGTGACCTCCATGTCCTTTGACCTCTACATCCCCAGCCTACTCACGCACCATGGTATACGTACACTTACAGACGTTAAGTGTAATAAAAATATAACATGAAACAACAGCATCAAAAAACAAACAAACAAAAAAACCCCACAAGTTCAACAAACCACAAATAAGGGAGAGATGGCCCAGTGGTTAAGAGTCCTGGTTGCTCTTCCAGAGGACCTGAGTTCAATTCCCAGCACCCACAGTGTAGCTTACAACCTGTAATTCCAGCTCCAGGGGACAGGACCCTCTTCTGGCCTTCAAGGGCACTATGCATAAACCACAAATAGGAAAAATGCACATTTAAAAAATAAACTGTTGAAAAGTAAAGAAAATGGAACAATTTTTAAAATAGAGGAAAATAATGCATTTCTTATAGGGGAACATTTGTTTGAGTGACCACAGATTTCTCATCCCAGAAAAGGAGGCTGAAAGAAAGTGGAATTTAACTGATGAAAGAAAATACTTCAAAATCAAATTATGTATTTAGTAAAAATATTTTTGAGTGTTAAAGGCAAACTATGAATGTTTGGCCAGCGTGTCTGTTCTAGAAGAATTGCTCAATAAATTCTTCAGAGGAGACCGATACAGTGCAGTTTTCAGTATCAAGGATGAGCTGTGGATCTAGGGATGGAGCTCAGTTGGTCAAGGCCGCACTAACCCTGGGCTCGTCCCCAGCACTTGGTAAACTGTGGTAATGCGCGCCTCCCATGCGACACCCCGGAAGAGGAGCCAGTAGGACCAGGAGTTCGGGGTTCCTCTGCTGTTAATTCCTCCTCTGTGGGCTGCAGAGTGAGACCTTGTTTCAAACACAAAATAAACCAGAAGAGGAAAGATTAATGTATTATTTAGCAGCGGTTGGATTTGTTCTTTTTCATTTAACTGACGTAATAATCATTTCAAAAAGTTAAAAAAAAAAGGTTAAAAAAATTCTTTTTATTTATTTATTTTTTACTGAGACAGAATTTCTCTGTGTAGCTTTGGAGCCTGTCCTGGAACTCACTTTGTAGACCAGGCTGGCCTCGAGCTCACAGAGATCCGCCTGCCTCTGCCTTCCGAGTGCTGGGATTAAAGGTGTGTGCCACCACTGCCTGACTCAGTTTCCCTATAATTCTATACAAGCCAATTATTACATAGGAGAAGGACTGGCCAGAATGGTGGCTTGTGCCTGTAATCCCAGCATTTAGGAGGTTGAAGCAGGAGGATCAGTAGTTCAAGGCTTGCCTCAATTACAGAATGAGTTTGAGGCTGGACTGTGCTGCCAATGACCGTTTGAAACTCCTGCTCTCTACCTTTCAAAAGATAGAAAGACAGACAAAGAGGGGGGGGCACACAAATGGAAGTTCTGAAAGCCCTGGGGCAAAGACAAAATTCTCCTAACGGCAGAGGTGAAGGCAGGGTCAGCTATAAGCAGAATCTTTCAAGATGGGCAGGATTTATTCAGGGAGAGGCCAGAAGGACAGAGAGGCTCAGGTTCTAGATATTCCTTAATCTAGTTTCTGGGATCAGGACATGAGGCTTTGGGATTCTACATATGTGCCTGCCTGATCTTTAGCATGCCCGAGGAACCCAGTGGCAAGATTCCCTTCAGAGCAGTTCTGAATGAGGCCAGAGAAAGCTGGGGTGCCATATTGCAGAGAGCCCAACACAGGTGTAGTTAAGACTTTGCTTTTGGCCATGTGTTCTCAGGTTCTGGAGTCCCAAGCAACCATGACTCCCGCTACGTCTGCCGGCAGCAGTCCCAATACCATCTCTGTTGACCATGGCACCCCTGGAACTCAAGGCGTCGTGGAGCCCATGGATACAGATTCTCAGGAGGCTGGGAGGATGCGTGCTGATGGGAGAGCTGGAGGCAGGAAGAAAACACAGACAGATGGAAAGCCGCAGGTGGATGGAAGGACCCCGGGAGATGGAACACGAGCCTCCCGGAGGACACAGTCTGATGGGAAGGCACAGGTGGACATTGCAACACAAGACAGTGAGAGGCTGCAGTCAGACAGGAGTTCACAGAAGGATTCAGTGACACAGAGAAGGGAGGATATGCAGGGAGGACAGACACAGGCAGACGAGAAGTCGCAGCAAGATCCGAGAGACACAAGGATATGTGAAAAAAAGGAGACACAGTTGGTGGACAGCATCCCTACAGCTTTCAAAACCCAGCCAGAGCAACCATCTGTAGTCAACCTCAGCTCAACATCCCGAGCCTTTAAACCCTCACCATCAGAATGCCCTAGAACCGATCAGGTTATGGAATGTGTTGAGACGAGCCCGGAAGCATCTCGTGTCCAAGAAAAATCTGGTTTCATGCTTAGGTCTGAAGAGCCCCCCGTGACAGCCTTCAGAAGTGATGAGGACACTAGACTAGATCCCGTGTCAGGGAACCATGTGTGCCCAGCACAGCTGCCTCCTGAGGGGAACTCAGCGCAGTTGGGAGGAGAAACACATCAAAAGTTAGAGTGGTTAGGTCCAGTCAAGGCCAAGCAAGAGGGCAGTCTGTTTCAGTGTCCCAAGGAGGAGCAGCAGGGGGAAATGCTGTCTGTGGATCTCCCTGGTGGGCATCCAGCTGGCTTGAGTCAGGAGGTGCCCGCCACACCCTCTTTTTCTGGAACTGGCCTGACCAATAGACCACAGGAGGGGCTACCCAGCACCACAGCTTCTCAGCACGTGCGCACGGGCGACTTCCGCCCCTCCAGGGACCAGGACCTCCTGAGTTCTGCTTCCACTCTACAAATGGGGCCAGGGTCCCCCACCCAGAGTCACCCACCAGAAGTCACGGCTCCCAGTAGTGAGGGAGCCTGTGCCAAGGAGCCGAATGCGGAGGGGAGCTCCTCAGGTCCCCGGAGCTGTGACCCTGGGCTTATAGATTCCCTGAAGAACTACTTGCTTCTGCTGCTGAAGCTTTCCAGCCCGGAGACAAGCGAAGCCAGGGCAGACTCCCAGGAAGAGGCTGCTGCTGGAGGCCCAGCTTCATCCTCTACTCTGGTCCCCACCATGGAAGTGGCTGGCCTGAGTCCCAGGACATCCAGGCGCATCCTGGACCGCGTAGAGAACAATCACTTGGTGCAGAGTGCGCAGACCCTGTTGCTGAGTCCCTGCACCTCCCGCCGCCTCACCGGCCTCCTGGACCGTGAAGTACAGGCTGGCCAGCAGGCCCTGGCTGCTGCCCAGTGCTCCCGGGGCCCGTGCCCCAGCCCCCTTACCATTCCTGCCATTGTGGTGGGCGAGGAAGGTTCTGGTACTGGTGAGAAAGGGGATTCCAGGGAGGAGACCTCCCAGGAAAGTGACAAGAACGGACTGCTAAGAGAGGTGGGTGGGCAAACGGTGGAGGGTAGAACCCAGGAGCCCTGCCAGGAAGAAGCGACCCCAGGGGAGGCTTTGACAGGTCTCCCTGCAGCGACACCCGAGGAACTGGCTCTAGGGGCCCGGAGGAAGCGGTTCCTCCCTAAGGTCAGAGCAACAACAGATGGAGATGCGAACAAGCCAGAAGAAAGGGAGAGCCCCACAGTTTCCCCTCGGGGACCCAGGAAGGGCCTGACACCTGGGTCCCTAGGGACTCCAGGGCGGGAGAGACGGTCCCCTACCCAGGCCCGAAAGAGCAGCATGCTAGAGGTGCCCGGGACAGATGAGCCTGTACCAGGAGACCTGGGCTCCAGACCCAAAGCCGGTGCCTTGGACTCAGAGCCTGCCCCAGATGAAGGCAAGCAGGAAGCTCTAGCCAAGCCAAAGAACGCCAAAGACCTGCTAAAAGGTGAGTGCTGGAAGACGGAGCGGCCAGGAAGCTGCAGCCTAGCTGAGCATAGTATTCCCGTGCCTACACCACACCATGGCGGAGGGTAGGGAGGTGGGGGGGGGTAGGGGGGACAACAGCACGGGGTGCCTCTCTGTTTGGGATCCACAGGGTCCCTTGGGAGCAGCACTTCACGAGCTATCAGAAAGGCCTGGGGCTTGTCATGCTCTTTCCTCAGAAGCGAGGTGACATTGGCAGCAGCTTTGGCGCAGTCAGGGTAAAGGCACAGGAGAAATCAAGTACTAGGTGAGGTGCTGTGGTGAGCGGCTTTGATCCCAGCACTCGAGACTAAGGCAGAAGAACTGAGAAAGTTCAAGGTCAGACCCTGTCCGAAAACCAAACCCAAACAACAAAAACAAAGCAAGCAAGCAAGCAAAAAGGTGCCACTCAGCGCAGGACCTGGCTTTGGTGGTTCCATGGTCACCATTGCCCCTTACTTGACTTGTTCCACGGTTACCCTAGGGTCAAGATAAGACTCAAAGGCAGGGCTGTGGAGACAGGAACCTTTATTGACTGCTGGTCACTGTTGGTATGCTTAGCTATGAATCCCTCCTGGGCCTGGGCTTGGGGTGATTTTTATTTTCCTGGTTAAGATGTGTGTGCTGGGGGCAGGGTCAGGGTAGGAGCCTGAGATATGGGTGGGAGGCAGCCAGGGCTACAAAATGCTGGGTTTATGTTCACTGTTTCTCTCAACCCAGGGATGCAAGGGCATGGCCAGAGAGGGCACCGGGTGCTGGGGATGTAACGGGATCCTGTTCGCAGCCCCACAGGTGATTCGGAAAATTCGGGTGGAGCAGTTTCCAGATTCTTCTGGCAGTCTGAAGCTCTGGTGCCAGTTTTTCAATATCGTTAGCGACTCAGTCCTGACATGGGCGAAGGATCAGCACCCAGTGGGCGAGGTGAGCAGGAGGTAAGCCGCCTGGGTACCACAGTCACGGTGGACACTGGCCTGATGCTCGTCTCATCCTCACGGTCGCCCCAGGGAGATCAGGAAATTGAAGCTGAGACCTTATCACGGGTCCTAAATCACACAGCAAGTGCCATCTGTGTGACCAAGGACCCGTCTGTGACCACGGACCCTTTTACCACTTCCCCAGGGCTCCCAGAGCCTGGGTTCCCAGCAGCCTGTGAGAGTTGGGTCGAAAGCCCTGTGTCATGGCGCTGACCCTCACGAGAAAGGTCTCCGTTCTCTCTAGTGCAGGGGACGAGGGGCCGGCGGCCTTGGCCATCGTGCAGGCATCTCCCGTGGACTGTGGTTTATATCGCTGTACCATCCATAATGAGCATGGCTCCGCCTCCACTGACTTCTGCCTCAGCCCTGAGGGTGAGTGTGGTCCTGCTAGGATCTCGTCGGGCCTGGCCTTGTGGGTGGCAGCCCTGTACCATGCAGGGATGGCACTCTGCCCGGACAGACAGCCTGAAGGCAGTGGCATCCTCTTTTTCTCCACACAGTGCTGTCTGGCTTCATCTCCAGGGAGGAAGGTGAAGGTATGTTGCCCCTCTGGGTACGGGGTGGGCCTTCATCCCCAGCTCCACCCTTTGCAGGGTTCCCTTCCTTAGCTTTTTACAATCCTCCCTAAATCCACATGCTGCTCCCCATTGCCCATCTGTGTCCATGTGTTGGTTGAAGTCAGGGCCGCTAATCTATTTGGCTGGTGCGTCTCTTGTTTTGTCTAATGTCGCTGTCCCCACTCCTATTTGTTTTCCTTCCTGCATTCATTTGCTGAAGTCACTTGATACACAGAACTTCTCTTTGGTCTGTTTGTATGTGAGCAGGGACACGTGCGTGTGTAGAGATGCTAGTCATCAACTTTGAGTGTTGCTCCTCAGGAGAGCTGCTCTTTTTGAGACAAGCTCTCTCAGCCAGACCTGGGTCTCTTCAGTTTGGCTGGTCAGCAAACCCCAGGGATCTTCCTGTCTCTGTCTCTCCATGGCTAGGATTCACGACAGCCTTTCCTGAATGGGGATAATTCAGGTCCTCATGCCTTAGTGGCAAGCATTCATCAAACTGAGCCCTCTCCCCACCCCCTGTGCAATTCTCACGGTCTAGATTTCATTCACTCTGTCTTCATGTACTAAATTTTTCCATCTATATGCTTCTTCAAAACTAATAATCAAGGGTCTGGCTGACTATGGCTGCTGGGTGTTAGGGGATGAAGATGGGGATGGAGACAAGCTCTTTGGGCAGTTGGTGAGCAAGGAACTGCTCCGAAGGGTGAACATGGATGTGACCTTCAGAAGGCTTCCCAGGCCAAGGGCATCTATGGGCTAGAACCCATTCTTGGAATTAGGAAGTTGGGTCAGATTCAGATTCAGGAGTAACGTATTATTTGTTTGTTTGTTTGTTTGTTTGTTTTTTTGGCAAGAATAATCCACAGACTGGATGGATGTAGTGTTACAGGCTTAGAACCGCAACTCTTGGGTGGCTGAGGCAGGAGGATTCAAGGTTTGCCTGGGCTGTATAGTGAGCCATTGTCTCTGAAATCAAAAAGACAAAAGCAGCGACTCACAGGAGTACTGTTTATCCCTTTCCTCCTAGCTGGAGGCAGGTGCCGCTACATCCTTCCACTTGTAGTAATGCCCATTGCTCATTGGCTCCGCAACCCCTCTGCAAAGTTCAACAATACCGCTCCCCACCCTGCTTTGTCATGTGGGCTGACTTAGTGGTCACTGATGATTGCCTAAGTCCATCGTCTCTTTGGGAGTCACAGCATGGACCACTTTGTAGTCCTTCACCAGTCGAGAAGAGTTGACATGATCACTTCAACATGAGCTTTCTGAGAGAAGGGGAAGCTAAGCACTTGCTTCCCTTGTGCCTATGGCTTCAGAATAATGAGTTTATCTCTGGGAAGCCTCCAGTGTGACCAGTGAGGCTTGTTATTATTTCCATGGGGGGCTGGGAGGTTTTTTAGTTACCGTTATGAACTAGTGGGCTTTGGCATATTTGATATGCACAAATGCCTCACGCTAATTATTTTCTTTGTTGCTAAAATTGATCCATTTTGGGCCAGATGGGGCCCCTTTGGTCGGCTCTTACACTCTTATGACAACTCTTATGTAGGTTTCATTGTTGTTTTGTTTTTACAGTGGTGGGGATTGAACCCAGGGCCTGGCAGATGCTCACCTATTGAACTTACCTCCAACCCCCTTTCTTTCCTTTTATTTTGAGACAGAGTCTCAGTAAGTTGCCTACACTGGCCTGAAGTTCACCCCACAGTAGCCCAGGCAGGCTCTGACCCTGTGGTCCTGCGACCTCAGCCTCCCAAGTTCCTAGGATGAAAGGCCTGTACCCTGAGGCCTGGCTTCCCAGTAGTTCATGGTCACGTCCTTCTTTCCTGGTGGTATACAATGTTCTAGACTCATACCATAAGCTTCCTGTTGAGCCTTGGAACCAGTTGTTTCTTCAGGGAGTTCTGCTTTCTTTTAGTGGGAAATATGCTTTGTAGCCACGCTAAGGTCTAGTGCTGGTCACTGTTATTGAATTGATCCGGTAAATTTTTCTTTATCAAACATGTTGGCTGAAATAGTCATTGATTTATTTGCTCAAAACACTTAACTCTATGAGGTCACTCTGATGATCTACAAATGCCATGGAAGATGCTGGCTGCCGGGTGGTGGTGGTGCACACCTTTAATCCCAGCACTCGGAAGGCAGAGGCAGGCAGATCTCTATGAGTTTGAGGACAGCCTGGCCTACAAAAGCTAGTTCCAGGACAGCTAGGGCTGTTGCACAGAGAAACCCTGTCTCAACAAATCAACCAACCAACCAACCAACCAACCAACAAACAAACAAACAAAAAGTAAATAAATAAAAAGGAGACGCTGGCCTTCTGCAGGCTCCTGCTGAGTCCTCACCTATGGGTGCAATAGGAGCAGCGTTAAGTGGTAGGAGTCCCATCAGGTAGCTTCTGCCCCAAACACCCTCCCGTGTGACAGTTTTTAATCCCAAGCCCCGTTCTTCCTATGCACCCTGCACTGGTCAGGCAGGAGATGCAGGATGGACAACATGGGGACTGTTTGAGCCCTTTCGGACCTGTGGACCCTGGATCAGTCAGGCTGGAGATGCGAGTCCCTATGTCTCTCCTGTTCCCCTTCAGTTGGAGAAGAGATTGAGATGACCCCCATGGTGTTTGCCAAGGGTCTGGCTGACTCTGGCTGCTGGGGGGATAAGCTCTTTGGGCGATTGGTGAGCGAGGAACTTCGAGGGGGTAGACATGGATGTGGCCTTCAGAAGGCTTCCCAGGCCAAGGTCATCTACGGGCTAGAACCCATCTTCGAATCCGGCCGCACGTGCGTCATCAAGGTGTCCAGCCTACTTGTGTTTGGACCCAGCAGTGAGACTTCTCTCCTGGGCAGAAATTATGACGTCACTATCCAGGTACTGTTCCCCCTTTCCCCTCCCCTTTCCCCTCCTCCTTTCCCCCCCTCATGCGCCCTTCCTGTACTCTCTTACCATTTCCCCTTCCCCAGCCTGGGTTCTTTTGGAAGCCCCACACAGTGATAGAAGCCACTTCTGTTCCAAGTTCACGAGGCTTCTAGGCATTGGCTGAGATGGAACCGTGAATCCAGACTCTTGACCTTAGAGAGCGTTAGTTAGTCTCAGGACTATTTGCAACCTACTTTGTGTGTGTGTGTGTGCATGTGCTGTGTGCACACACGTGTACCCATGCAGAAGACAGAGAAGGATGTTGGGTATCCTGCCCTGCCACTCTCTGCTTTATCCAATTAAAACAGGGTCTCTTACTGAACCTGCAGCTAGGCTGGCAGCCAGTAAGACCTAGCAGCCCAGATACAGGATTGTATATAGCCAAGGCTGGCTTTTTACATGGGTCCTTGGGATTTGAACTCAGATCTTCATGTGTGTGCAACAAATGCTCTTATATTGTCTTTTGAGTCAGGATTTTTCTATGTAGCTCTGGCTGACCTGGAACTTGCTCTGTAGACCAGGCTGGTTTTAAACTTTCAGAGAGCCACCTGGCCCTGCCTCCTGAGTGCTGAGATTAAAGGGATGTGCTATTATACCCAATTAAAATTCTTTTTTAACTAGGTAGTGGTGGCACACACCTTTAATCCCAGCACTTGGGAGGCAGACGCAGGTGGATTCCTATGAGTTTGAGGGCAGTCTGGTCTACAGAGCAAGGTTCAGGACAGGCTCCAAAGCTACAGGGAAACCCTGTCTCCAAAAACACAACAATAAAAATTTTTTTGCATGTGTATGGCTGTT
The DNA here is from genome assembly GCF_000317375.1 of Microtus ochrogaster. NCBI lineage: Eukaryota > Metazoa > Chordata > Mammalia > Rodentia > Cricetidae > Microtus > Microtus ochrogaster. The sequence continues at coordinate 11,400,958 of NC_022023.1, forward strand.
TTCCCTATATGTGTGTGTGGCACTGAGAAAGGGGTGTCAGATCCCCTGAGCTGGTGGCAAGGGACCACGTGAGCCTGGGAACCAAACCGAGGTCCTCTGAACCATCAGTCCACTGTGGATCTACCTCTCCAGCCCCCAAATTATCCTTTTTGTAGCAGAAGCCTTTCTCCTGCTTCAGATCCAATCTCACTGAAGCCTTGCTGTGTGAAATAAAAGGGAGTAGTGTGGGCGGGGAGGAGAGAGTACCCCACATTGTGCGGAGGGATCCCTGGGGCTCCATTCCCTAGCATTAAGGCTCCAGTACACCCAGTTCAGAAACCACTTAGAAAACCTAAATTTGACAAAAAGCCCACAGCGCATTGTTATTCATAAGAGAAAATAAGGTGCAGAGAAGAAAACCTGAAGCCATGAGCCTTGCTTTCCACGGGGCTGGAATTCTCCCTGCAGGCCCCTGGCAGGCAGCCGTGCATTCACTCAGACAGCTGTGGAACTTCCTGGCTGATGAGATTTGCTTTCTTCTAATTCACAGGGGTGCAAAATCCAGAACATGAGTAGGGAGTACTGCAAAATCTTTGCAGCTGAAGCCCGGGCAGCGCCTGGTTTTGGGGAGGTACCTGAGTAAGTATCCCAAGGGGGGGGGGTGTAGTACATCCCGTGGGCTTGTGGAAGTGATTTCGCAACCACCCAGGGCCCTCCTGAGTTCCAACCAGGTGCAGATGGCCTCACAGCCGCCCCACGCTCAGCTCCCTTATTTGGAAGCAACGACATCAAGATTCATCATCCACTTTAGGAAAGTCACACACACACACACACACACACACACACACACACACACCAATGAGATTCCTTCCCCTCACCTTTAGCCCAAAATTTGCCAGTTGTGCAGATTTTGGGGCTCTGGATAGGGGACGGGGTGGGTAAGCTAGGCATCTGGGGAAGATTCTAATGTGGCAGGTGGGCAGGGCGGGGCAGCAGGGTCTCTAGGCGTGAACTGTGAATGCCTCCTCACGACTGGTCTCCCGCTGGCATCAAGCCCTCAAGCCTTGCTGACATCCCTTAAATCCTTCCTGCAGGTGTCCTTTCTATTTGCACACACTTTCCCCAGCCCTCACCCAAACACAGCTGCCTGGGGCCACACCAGGGTTGAATTTTAGTCCTACTGACCACAGAAAACGGGCCCAACTCAAGTCAGCGGCCATTTTCCATGCTCCCTCTGTCCCCAGGGCTGAGAACTCTCTCCAGGAAGGTCCGGTCTTTTAGATAGAGAATGAACAGGACAGGAGGAAGGGGCCCTCTGTGGCCACTCTTCCGACTTACTGCAGGGCACAACTTCTTTAGGATCATCCCACTCTACTTGATCTACCGGCCTGCAAACAATATACCTTATGCTACACTGGAGGAAGATCTGGGCAAGCCCCTGCAGTCTTACTGTTCCCGGCAATGGGGCTGGGCTGGGGCCCCAGCAGCATCTAGCAGCTCAGAGGCCATGCAGAAATGCCAGACCTTCCAGCACTGGCTGTATCAGTGGACAAATGGCAGCTTCCTTGTGACCGATTTGGCAGGTATGAGGGTGGAGGGTGCACGGGTGCATGGTGTGGAAGCATGTGGAGAAGGCAGAGCTCAGCGCTTGGTTGCCCGCTCACAATCACAGAGCCTCCTCTGTGCTGGTGATTTTATTATAACTGAGATCAGGCAGAGACTGCATGCATGCAACCCTTAGCTATACCACGGCCTGGTGGACCCAGTTTGTAATGTCGTTATGTTTAAAGGAGTGAAATCCAGACCCACCTAAAATGGAAAAGATTGATTTCAGATCTCAGGTTTTTTATTATGCAAAGTTATGTAAAATAGTTGGGTTTTTGTTTGTTTTAGTTTTTGTGTTTGAGTCAGTTCTTGCTATCTAGCCCTGGCTGGCCTGGAACCCGATATGTAGACTAGACTGGCTTCCTGTCTCCCAAGCACGGGGACTGCAGGTGGACCCAACGGCATCCAGTGCCAGTTGCATTTAAAGGAGCTCAGGCCACTTGCTTGTTTTCTGGAGCACTACACGGGATCTAACTCAAAACCCCCAGTCGGCTTTCCGACACCTCCTTTCCGTGCTGCCTTGCTCTCGACTTTCTCACTTCCCAAACCTCCCAAACTCTCTGCTACCATAGCACAAAAAGCTTTATTGCCACACATGGTACTGTGTACCTGGAACTGTGAAGCCAAGGCAGAAGAATTGCGAGTTTGCAGCCAGTCTGAGCAACAAGTGAGACTCCGTCTCAAACACAGATGAACCGCCATCCCAGCAAGTAGAGACAGGAAGATCAGGAGTTTGTGGTCATCCTTGGCTATGTAGTAAACTTGAAGATAACCTGGTCCACCTGAGAAGTGATTGTGTATGTGTGTGTGTGTGGGGGGAGGATATGTGTGTGTTGAGGCAGAGCTTGGTTGCCCAGCTTTCTCAGAAAGTGTGTGTGTGTGTGTGTGTGTGTGTGTGTGTGTGTGTGTAGCTAGGTGACATACCAAGCTACCACCATTCACTATATGAGCTCACAGCGCACACCTATCATCTCAGCACTAGAGAAACTGAGTCAGGAGATCAGCAAGCTCTCTTGTAAGCAACAAAACAACACACAGCAAAGCAACCGACCAGAAGGGAAGCAAAGCTCAGGCAGGTGAAGCCACTAATCCCTCTGGGACATAATTGCCTTTTATTCTCTGGAATGGTGCGGTCAGCATGGAGACCCTGCCTTTGGGAAAGTCGTTTGCGAGCTAAAATTCCACGTGAGTGTGAGGGCCCATGAGGATAACACGAAATGGACAGTGAAAAATGAGGTGACTTATTAAGTTCATACAGCTCAGAAGTGATAGAGTTGAAATTTAAATCTAGCTCTGCCTGATCCCAGAGAGATGCTGGGCAGCTTAGAAATGGGGACAGAGGATCAGAGGCCCGAACCTCAATGCTGAGGCACTTACGGACTACCCTGCGTGAGAGATTGTCCCCCTGTCCCCGTTGTGCCAGGCTGTGTTTACCTAGCCAACTCCCTGGTTCCTTAGAGCTCTTGCCTTCCTGAGAGTGCAAACCCTGGCTTAGCCAGTGTTGTTCTCTGCTGGTCTCATTCCTACCTTCTCTTCCCTGCTCCAACGGCTGCCCTGTTAAGAGGAAGGAGAATGTTTCAGTCCAGAGCCCAAGAACAATCCACTCTGTGGACTGGCCTGGCCTATAAAAGCCGGCTTGCAGAGTTGGCTCCAGTCAACTTAGAAGTTCCTTTCTAAGGTGGCACGGTGACAGGATGGCCAGGCTGCCATCAACCCTCTGCTCTCTTCCTCCAGGGGTTGACTGGAAGATGACCGATGTCCAGATTGCTACCAAACTTCGAGGGTGAGTGGTTCTTGGCGGCAGAATGTCTTATAGGGTCTTCTCGGGGTGTCAGATGCCCCAACTCCTCATGACTCTCCATCCCAGAGGTGCTGGACCTGGGGCTGTACAATCCCAGGCAAGTGAACTTGTGGCCATGTAGTAACTGCTAACACCCTGGGGATACTGATCCTCCCCACCCCATACCCCTGACCCACAGTGCTCAGCCAGAAAGCTTCCTGCACTTCTGGGCCCTCTTCCACTTCCTTCATCTTTGAGACAACTACAGGTCACAGATGAGCAAGGGTTGTGTAACTAGACCAACTAGACAGTCAGGCCCCCAGACTATAACAGTCTACATTTAGAAGAAAGGCCCATTTGATGACTATGTGTCAGGATACGAGGAACCCATTTTAAATTTGGATTTGGGGGGAAGCCTCCTGAGGTAGCACTCTGGTACAATACAACACTCTGACGTCAGCCATCCCAAGGCAGCTACCATGGGCTTGTGACACGGCAGGGCCACTCAGTTCTTGTGTTGGGCTGCAGGTACCAAGGCCTCAAGGAGAGCTGTTTCCCTGCCCTGCTGGACCAGTTTGCCTCGTCCCACCAATGCAACACCTACTGCGAGATGCTGCAGCTAAAGCCCCTCAAGGGCCCCGAGGCTGTCCACCCCCAAGCCAAGGCCAAAGGCTCCAAGAGTCCATCAGCTGGCAGGAAAGGCTCCCAGCTGAGTCCCCAGCCACAGAAGAAAGGCGTTCCCAGTCCTCAGGGTTCCCGGAAGAGTGCTCCAAGCTTCAAGGCCACACCTCCGGCCTCTGAGGCAGTCACCGTTCAGTTAGTAGGACAGGCCCCCGCCCCAGAGGGGAGCTCTAAGGCCCAGGGCATGCGGTAGCCCCCCTTGAGAGGCAGGGGGGCCTCTACCTGAGAGTAGACCAACAGGAAGCAGCTTGAACCAGATGGAGACGATTTCACTTCAGGACTAAACAGAGAAGGTACCCAAAGCAGCTACCCCTTGGGGACCTCTCTCAGTAACTTCACCTCATTGAAAGGCTTTGGGCATGGTACATGACCTCTTGGCCTCGTCCAGTGCCATGATTGCCCAGTCTCCCAGGCCTCACGTGGGTGGTGGCCTCGGCCCTCGTTGAAGTTTACACTTAGCACTGCTGGAGGCTCCCTGAGTCCTCTGCATGAGCTCTTGGCCCAAGCCCCACACAAGCTAACGTTGCTCTCTGGGGCCTGCGGGCCAGCATTTACCTTTTCACCCCTGCTTGCCCTGGCTCTCTCCCTGTCCTCAGGGCACTAGACTGCCTGTGGGGTCTAGCCTTGTGACTCTCAGGGTTTCTCCTGCCAGCTTTGCCTCACTCAGCACAGCTCATCCTGCGACTAACCTGTCCTGAGTCCAGATGGGGCCCAGGGCCCTTCTGGAGCCGCCCACCGTGTCTTTGCAGTGTTTCTGTTTGCTCTTGTTTTGTTTTTTTTTTTTTTTTGATGGTATACGTTCTTGTCACTCTGGCACTTGCTTCTTTCCCATGCTCCCTTGCTCATCTCCTCTCCCCAGGCTTTGAACCCATTGCAGTCTGCTGCCTGCCCTTCGCTAGCTTTTGCTTGTTCCTTTGTCCAAGGGCTCCTTCCATCCTGACCTCGCACCCTCCCCACCAATGGCTAGGGGAGGAACAGCCTCTCTGGCTTCACTCCACCGCAACGCACTCTGCCCTGGTTCTCCTGGGTTCTCTGCTCAGGAGGAGGGAGGTAGCATGAGGGCATGTGAACAGCTGGAGGCAGAGGGATGGCTTTGACTTGGAGGCACCTTGTGCTCTGTTCTGAATGCCATGAGGGTGCAGTCAATGTCACATCTCTGTCCTAAAGCAGTGGAAGACGGGGCTCTTCCTCCTAAGGGAGGGGACACGGTGTTCCAGGAGGGTCGCGATCTTCTGTGTGCTCCGGTAGAGAAAGATGTCTCTGAACCTACCTCCAACCATTTGCTCTTGATCCTGGGGCTCAACTCCAGATTCTCAGGTGTGGGTTCCCAGGGAATTTCTGCTGGGTCCAGCCCCCTGGGTCTTTCTAGACATCCCTCCTTGAGACCCAGGATGGGATAGGTCTGGATCTAGCCTGCCCTCCCCCCTCTTGTTAAGCAATAAAAGGCAGCAACTGTGTGTCCTGTTTGTTGCCCTCATCTGGTGTGAGCATCGATTATGAAGGGTCAAGCAGTCTCTCTGGTGTCCCTGGGCCTGTAGCAAAATGGATCTGATTTGGCTCCTAGCCTGATTTGGGTTCGGTCATCTGCGGCCACAGTTGGACAGTGAGTGCTACAAATGGAGCTCATGGCTCCTGCCCCGCAGCGGGTGTCCGGGACTCAATCCCTTCGGGACTGAGCCTTCGTTTGGAAGAGGAGCCGGAAGGAAGGGATCCGAGAAGAAGAGCAGAGCTAGGGGCTCAGCAGAAACTTCACCTCTGCCGCTTCCACCAGCACAGTAGCCCAGTAGCACAGCATCTGCCTTGCTCCCACTCACAGGTCCTTTTCTCCTCCTCAGCAAAAGCTCATGACCTGCCTCATCCGGCCCCGCCCAGCCCTGTCCGGCCCCGCCCTGTCCCGCCCCGCCACGCCCTGTCCCGCCCCACCCAGCCCTGTCCCGCCCCGCCCAGCCCTGTCCCGCCCCGCCCCAGGCCTTTCCTTGACTGATGCTTCCCTGCTCAGGTGACTCCTCACTTTTTCTTCTTACCCAGTGTGCCCCAGTTCTAGCAGCACATCCAGTAAGAGCTGGGTCATCACGTATGCATTTAAGCATTCAGTAGACACATACTAAGTGCCTGCTGTATGTCAAACCTAGACTGGCGGCTTTTGAAAGCCAACATGCATCCCTTTGGGAGAGATGTGTATCTTTCAGGATGTGGATTTTAAGCAACAGAAATTATAATTTGGATCAACTTAATTGAGAAAACGGCTGTGGGAAGGATATTGGAGTAGATCACTCATAGAACCAAACAGTAGATCGATTAGCTTTGGGAAAGGAAGGAGATTGGGCAGCTCCCAGTAGCTGCTCCCTTTATCCCCCAATAGTTTCCTCCACCAAAATTCAAATTCTAGCCTGGGACTCAGGGACTCACAGGGTGGGAGAGAGGTAGCATTCCAAAAGTTGGGGATTATTTTCGAAACAGCATCTCAGGTAGCCCAGGCTGGCTTCAAACTCACTCTCTGTAGTAGTTGAGAAGCAGGCCCCCGCATTCTGTTCCCGCACCCACATTCAGCGAAAACCCAGTTCCCTGCTTAGAGAGGGACAGGCTCAGTACCCAGCTACCAACCCTGAGTCTATTGATGAGGCTGCCATTGTCAAAGCCGGGAGCCGCTAGCTATGGCTTTTCTGTTTAATCATAATCCCACCTTGAAATTCTACATTCCATGAACTGGCAAGATAAACCAAATTCAACCGTAATTATAGAATCTCCTGGATTTTGGCCTCTTGGGTTCAGCTGGAGTATGTATGTATGGCCCCTTAGGAGTCTTGTCTGTGTGACAGGACCTTCTGCTGGACATGCCAATGCCAGAAACTCTCCGTCCTGTCATGTAGCAACAACTTTTCTTTCTCCTAGAGAGTTCCGGCCAGCTGTATTCATAACCTCTTTTCACGGGTTGCTCAGGGGTCTAAGGACCCTGAATGGTGGCTGCCTTGGCTTTCAGTTGAGTTACTGCATCTTTGAGGGTGGATATCTATCTCTCTTGGGGACCTAGTGGGGAGCCGGAGAGCTGCTTCTCAAAAGGGTAATTCTTGTTGACTAGAACATCATTTGGTTCCATAGTCTGGACTCGACCATATTTTTCTTGCTAGGGCTTAACTGTGAGCACTCTAGCACGGCCCATCACAAGCCCCATGTAATTCCCCAGTGTGCCACAGACAAACACCTCAGCACTGTTGGATCTGGCAGCCTGGTGGCAGAACCAGTTAGATCAGCTTTCCCGGCTGGAGAGCTTTCAGCTTGATTTAGGCCCAGCCGGGAGCTGCCAACCTTCTAGACTGATCAGTCAAGAAATGGACCTTAATAGCAAGGAGTTTGACTCATAACACAAAGGGAGTTAAAAAAAAGACCTCAACAGACCCATTTTCCACCAGAACTTCCTCAAGGAGTGTGTGCTGTTTGCATTTTCAAATCCTATATTATTTCTCTCAATCTCTCGCTCTGTCACACACACACACACACACACACACACACACACACACACACACACACTATTATTATATACTGTATTAAGGCACCCAGGGAAACTGCTGCTCCCCCTGACACACAGACCACAGACATCTCTTGAAGGTACTCCAGGGGAAGCCCGCAGAGCCTCACCCACTCCTCACAGAGGGCGGGGGGGGGGGTGTCCATCTGCTTTGTCCTGCCTGAAGACAGGCAGGTGGGGATGGATGCAAGCTAGGGACCCAATAAAACATTTTTGTCCTCTGTAATCTTAGGACTTCCGTTTTTCTTGTGTTGGTCTTTGTGTTTTGTGTTTCCCAGCTTGGCCCCAACCCCTATACTGGAATGGCTCTTCCGTTCCAGCCTCCCAAGTCCCTGGGACTATAGGCACACATAAGTACAGCAGCTCTTTTGGTCTTTGATGTGACCTAGCATAGGCCAATATTTGTCCCGGATTCACACTACTCAAAAATGGGGGAAACTGCCAGGGTCTGTGAGGTTCTATACCGGATGAAGCAGCTACGGTGAGTGTGCACCAGCAAATACGACCTGCGCCGGAATTGCACAGCCCATCTTCCTGAGCAACATCGCACCAGTGTCTGCTCACCAAACAGTGTGTTTCCTCTATTCTGTGTGGTTTCCTCTGGGCACAGTTTCTTCTTTTCCTCATGAGACGCTGCTTCTGATCCTGCAGCTGCAGAGGGTGGACTTGGCTCGTTGGCAGAACCGCAGCATAGCGTCAGCAAAGGGGGGGCTGTCTCCTGCCAGGGCACCAAGGAAATATTCCTGTCAGTTTGTGTTTGGAGCGCTCTGAGTGCTGCCGGGCGAGGCAGCGTTTCAACTAGGGGCGGATTTTCAATTTTGCCGAATAGACATTTGGGCTTATTTTTAAGCCCAATCAATGCTGCACGATTTCCACAGAACCACAGCAAGGTTCCGTCTTTCACTCCTGTGGAGGGGGAGAGAAGCTACCCCCATAAAGTCTCGCTAACACTACTGCCCAGATGTGAGCTGAACAAATGGGACACCAAAAGATGTTTCAAATTGGATGGGGAAAAGCCTGTGAGACCTCAGCTCTTCACAAAGAGCCATAGGCAACCGGGGAAAGCTGAGATGCAGAGAGGTGGCCCTCCCTAGGGAAGAGCACACCAATCAGTTGTCTAGTGCCTAATGGTCAGCCCTAAAAACATACCTACAAGGAACACTATGTGGACACACAGGTTATATTTAGGGATATACATGCATATACGTAAACATATATGCTTGCAATAACAATGAGAAAAGAAGGCATGATTTGGAGGAGAATGGGGAGGGGTGCATACATGGGAGGGCTTGGATGGGGGAAAGGGGAGGGAGGGATGTTGTGATTACATTATAATCTCAAAAACAAGTTGGGTGTGGCCAAAGCACCACCTGGAACCCCAGTGCTGGGTAGCAGGAGACAGAGAAAGGAATCACTTGGTTTCTAGCCTAGTTCCTGGTGCCATGAGAGCCCTGTAACAAAGGGGGTGATGGAGCAGGACGCCCAGCAGCAACCTCTGGCCTCTGCACGCATGTGCACACGTGCACACATGTATGTGCAATTCTACCTCCCCAGAAACCCAACCCCCACCCCCATAGATACAAAATTAAGAGCGTTCTCTTGTGGAGACTGCTGAGTCACCTTCTGTGACTTTGTGGTTGCCACCATCTGTGGGCAGGAGGTGCTTCTTACTGGTACTAAAGGTCCTGGGGCCAATAGAGTTTAGGGATAGTCTTTCTTTCTTTCTTTTTTTTTTTTCTAATTGATTTCTCTTGTCTGTCTTTTTTTTTAAATATTTATTTATTATGTATACAATATTCTGTGTGTATGCCTTCCTGAAGGCCAGAAGAAGGCGCCAGACCTCTTTACAGATGGTTGTGAGCCACCATGTGGTTGCTGGGAATTGAACTCAGGACCTTTGGAAGAGCAGGCAGTGCTTTTAACCACTGAGCCATCTCTCCAGCCCCTTTTTTTTTTTGTTTTTTCGAGACAGGGTTTCTCTGTGGCTTTGGAGCCTGTCCTGGAACTAGCTCTGTAGACCAGGCTGGTCTCGAACTCACAGAGATCCGCCTGCCTCTGCCTCCCGAGTGCTGGGATTAAAGGCGTGCGCCACCACCGCCCGGCATCTATCTATCTATCTATCTATCTATCTATCTTTCTTTCTTTCTTTCTTTCTTTCTTTCTTTCTTTCTTTTTCTGTTTTTTCAAGAGAGGATTTCTCTGTGTAACAGCCCTAGCTGTCCTGGAACTAGCTCTTATAGATCAGGTTGGCCTCGAACTCACAGAGATCCGCCTACCTCTGCCTCCCAACACTCAGGAGGCAGAGGCAAGCAGATCTCTGAATTCTAGGTCATCCTGGTCTACAAAGTGAATTCCAGGACAGTCAGGACTTCAGAGGAACCCTTTGTTAAAAAACCCCAGTAAATAACAAGAACAACAATAATAATGTAACACACCCAGGTCCATAATGGAATATGTCCCCATTAATTCAAGAAGCTGACAGTTCTGGCCAAATTAAACGCCCTGGTTGCATGCTAAACCTCTTCAGTTTCTCATTTCTGATAAAGATTCTCACTGGAACAGACCAACTCTGGTCCTCCCTGGGATTCCTGAGGCAGGCAGGATATTGGTGGGGAACAGATCTCTCCCAGCTTCCTGCTCCTGGGGGAGCCAGAACGGTCAAACAATTGGTTGCCACTTATCTAGGCTGCTGCTGCATAACCCAAGACCCCTTTTGTGGAACCTACCCTCCATGGGCTGTGGTGTGGTAGGTGGCGGCTCACAGCTGCTCTCCTCTGAACCAACAGGAAGCAAAGTTACCTGGGAGGCTACATCAGGGCCTCCTCTCCTGCTGGCCCACGGCCCATAAAGGATTTGGCAGGCTACAGGACATGTTCCTCATTTCCCCTGTGCAGCTGAGCAGCAGCAGGCTCCAGCCATACAGGCCTTAGACCTGGCAGCCACTGCGCTGCACTGTTCTCTCGGGGACCCGGGGGTCATGGGGGTCATCCAGGCAGACCGTGTTCTTGGAGTAGTTGGGCTCTTACTCAGGGTGTTGGGCTGGCTGCCTGGTACAGTCATCCCTCACAGAATTCACACTGGGGCTCACTTGGAAAGTCATCCAGGGACACAATGTCCTTCGCGGTACAGATCATGAGCAGAGACTGTATGTATTTCACAATGGAGGAGTCCAAGTTTGGGCCAGAATCCATCCTGGCCACTGAGCAGCAGACAAAATGGAAACAAGGGTTAGATACCGTTTTAGGGTTTCTATTGCTGTGAAGAGACACCGTGACCATGGCAACTCTTATAAAGGAAAACATTCAATTGGGATGGCTCACTTACAGGTCAGAGGTTCAGTCCATTATCATCATGGTGCAACATGTCGGCGTGATGGCAGAGATGGTGCTGGAGAAGTAGCTGAGGGGACTGGAGAGATGGCTCAGAGGTTAAGAGCTCTGCCTGCTCTTCCAGAGGACCTGAGTTCAATTCCCAGCAACTATCTGTAATGGCTCACAACCATCTGTAATGAGATCTGGTCCCTCTTCTGGTTTGTGGGCATACATGCCAGCAGCATATTGTATGTATAATAAATAAATAAATCTTTAAAAAAGAAAAAGAAAAGTAACTGAGGGTCCTAATCTTGCAGGCAACAGGCAGTGGACTGCCTCACTGGGCGTGGCTTGAGCATATGTGAGACAGCAAAGCCCACCCCCACAGTGACACACTTCCTCCAACAAGGCCACACCCACTCCAACAAAGCTGCACCTCCTAACAGTGCCATTTCCTTTTGTAGTTTTTTTTTCACTTTTTGGCTCTTTACTCTTTTGGGGGACCTGCCACCCAGCTCCCAAATAAATACATGAAGATTTATTCTTTCTTTTGAATGCCTGGTCTTAGTTTGGCTTATTTCTAGCCAGCTTTTCTTAACTTACATTAACCCATCTACCTTTGGCCTCTGGGTTTTTTCCTTTTCTTACTTCTGTATCTCTTACTTCCACTCTTACTCTGTGTCTGGCTGGGCGGCCGGTCCCTTCTTTTCTCACTCCTTGATCTCTCTTGTTTCTTATCCCTCTTTTCCTCCTATTTATTCTCTCTCCCTGACAGCCCCACCTATCCCTCTCCTGCCCAGCTATTGGCCATTCAGCTCTTTATTAGACCAATCAGATGTTTTAGACAGGCAAAGTGACACACCTTCACAGAGTCAAACAAATGCAAGATAAAAGAATACAGCACATCTTTGCATCTCATTAAAACAAATGCTCCACAGCATAAACAAATGTAACACATCTTTACTATTCTACAACACTCTTTGGGGGCCATTTTCTTTCAAATCACCACAGATTCCTCAAGAGCAAACTCAGATTCCCTAAATCCCAACATGGGGTACAGCTGCACGGTCAGTTCACCTCAGATTGTTTCTCCCCCTTATGGTATTGGCTCCCTGCCACACCTCTGTGGAGGACAGCTGGAAAGAAGACAGTCTTTGTGACTGGATTCTCTGAGACAGTGCAGACAGAGCTCTGTGACCTCCCTGGTTGTCAATTGCTTTCATTCTTTCCTCTTTTGGCTCTTTGCTTTTTACTCTTTTGGGGGGCCTGCCACCCAGTTCCCAAATCATGACATAAGGAGGCTTATTCTTTTTTTTTGGAGGGGTGTTATTTGGCTTACACTTCCATATCACACTGTTCATCATCCAAGGAAGTCAGGACAGGAACTCAAACAGGGTAAGAACTTAGAGGCAGGAGCTGATGCAGAGGCCATGACGGTTGCTTCTTACTGGCTCGTTCTTCATGTCTTGCTCAGCCTGCATTATTACAGGGTACAGGACCACCGGCCCAGGGATGGCACCACCTTCAGTGGGTGGGTCCTCTCCCATCAGTCACTAGTTAAGAACATGTTCTAAAGGCTTACCTACACCTCAACTAAGTGTGTCAGTCTTACTGATTTTCTCAAAGAACCAACCCTCTGTTTCACTGATTCTTTGTGTTACTGCTTTTTGTTTCTGCCTTATTGATTACAGAGGCTTATTCTTCATTATAAATGCCTGGCCTTAGCTTGGCTTGTTTCTTGCCAACTCTTTCTTTCTTTCTTTCTTTCTTTCTTTCTTTCTTTCTTTCTTTCCTGAACTTAAATTATCCCACCTACCTTTTGTCTCTGGGCTTTTTTTCCTTTTCTTCCTTCTGTATATCTTACTTTCTACTCTTACTCCATGGCTGGCTGAGTGGTTGGCCCCTAGTTTCCTCCTATCTTTATTCTCTTGTTCTTTCTCCCCCCCCTTCCTCATTTCTTCTCTTATTTATTCTCTCGGCCTGCCAGCCCCACCTATCCTTTCCCTTGCTTGCTATTGGCCGTTCAGCTCTCTATTAGACCAACCAGGTGTTTTAGGCAAAGAATCACAGCCTCACAGATTTAAATGAATGAAACATAAAAAAAAAAGCAACACATCTTTGAATCATCAAAACAAACATTCTACAGCATAAACAAATGTAACATGCCTTAAAATAATATTCCACAATATTTCCGACTGCCCCGACTCTGTGCCTCAAAGACATTTGACTTCCTGGGTGTGATCCCTGCTGGCCACTCTAACGCTGAGGGGATCAGCCTGGGAATGACTTGAGGCATCCTGGGATGTAGGAAGGGAGCAGAGTGCCAAGACATCCAGGATGGGCCAGGGACAGCAAAGACAGCTGCCAGCTTGCCAGGGCCAGGCTCCCTGCCAAGCACTTGGTTTAATCCTCAAAGTTAGTTCCCACCCTCAGCAGTTCACAGATGAGGGAATATGTTAATTTCAGAGTTCAGGGTGAATCTAGATCTCTGGGCTCCAAGCTCAAGGTTCATCTTGTGACGTGCAGCACATTAAATTCTTGTTGGAGGCCAGAGAGCCCTGAGGCTCCAACGTAGGGCAGAAACGGCCAACGCACTGCTCGAGGTAGGCACCTCTGGCCTGCTTCTGGACACCGAGAGGAAGAAAAGGCAGAGGAAATGGGTTGGGGGCATGAAAGGATCCACTGAAAAGGACAGAGGCATCAAAATGGATAAAATCCTTTCCCTTCATCGAGGCTGAGTATCAGCTCTGGTCCCATCCTGGTCTTGTTCAAGGTAAACATTTATTTTATGACCAAGGTGGTCCAGGGCCCAGAATGTTGGCATTGGATCTCTGTCAGATAAGCAAGCTTTGAAGACCCTGGGGTAGTAAGATTTCCTATTGGAAAATGAATAATATAAAATAGTATACAGTTAGGGGAAATAAGGGAAATCTCTGCTCCCTGTATTCTTAACCTCCCGTTTTATTCTGCATGTAGTGGTTGCTGGTTAAAGGTCAGGTGTAGAGTGCACACCTGTAATTCCAAGTACTGATGTGGAGGCAGGAGGATTGGACATTTAAGGCCATCCTCAGCTACACAGCAGGTTCAAAGTCAGCCTGGACTAGATGAGACCCATTTCTCCAACCCCAATAGAAAAGGAAGTTTCCCAAGAGCAGTGGGTACCCCGACTTCAATCTCTCCTTTTCCAGATGTCCGAAACAGCCAGTGGGTGCCTCTGTGTGAGGAGTATCTTTTGTGTATTTGATAAAGGGCATTAATTATTAAACAGACGTTATTAATCCCGTCGCGTAGGTTTAATGTTTAGCTTCGGGACTAAATATGAAAGTGTTGTTTCTCAACTTGGCTTGTGTTGCTTGGATGGGAAGGAAGGAAGGAAGGAAGGAGGGAGGGAGGGAGGGAGGGAGGGAGAGAAGGAAGGAAATAGTGGAAGTTTGGTTTGCTTTCATGACTGTCCAATGCTTAGACCTGAGTCACCCCATTTGTGACAGACACTGCTCCCTATATTTCCCAGTTTCGGAAGATGAGTTGTTGATCCTTGAGAAGAGGAAGCTGAGTGAGAGACAGCGTGTAAACAAATCACCAGAATGGCTGGCAGAGGAGCAGGGAAAAACGGGGACAACCAAGGTGGCTTCCTGGAGGAGGCAGTCAGAAGCAAGGCCGAGGAGAGGTCAGTGTGGGAAAGGACAACAGACAGAGGGCCTGGCTTGAGTGGGCCTGGTTCTCCATCTCCTTCCCCACACCCCGAAACGGGGCTGGAGTCCCCGCCTCGGCTGTGGCCTGAGCTCTGGGGAGGTCCAACCTACTGCAGCTTTGAACTCTGCCCAGGAACAGGTCAAAGCCCAGGCAGGTTGGCCCCAGCCCTCCCCACAGCAGCCTGTCCTTCAGCCAGCTTTCCCGACACTACCTGCTCACAACAAACCCGTGAGTAGCCCAGGCTCCTCTCCCCTCTTCTCCGCAGCTGTGCGCCTGCCTGGGCGTGCCCAGGTAGCAGGCATCCCCCAGCTCTCCAGACAGGCTCCACAAGCTGCCCCCCCTACCTTGCAGGAGAGTGTGTCTGGGGAGATCCACTTAACCATCAGGTGTTTGGACAGAGTAGGAGACCCCTAAGGCTCGGAGAAGAGAGGGAACTGTAGTGGGGAAAAGCGGGTTCGGGGGGGGGCTTTTATTTTCAGATGAGCTAAAATCGAAAAGCAGCGTCACCAAAAAGGTGGATGTTGGGCTTGGAATGGGGAAGCCCAGGGGTAGGACTGGATTCAGCTATGTTTGCAGCCAGGGGCTGGAACCAGGTGTTCAGGATGGATGAAATGAACACTTCATTCGCTGGCAATGGTTTTCACCTGTTGCAGGAAGCGATGGCCGTTAGGGCCTCTTTTTGGGACAGTGTGTCCGTACCAGGTCCAGAAACCATTCCTTCTTTTCCTTCCTGGGACAGTTTACCGTTTCTCCAGGAATACCCGGAACTTGCAAGGAGTTGCCTGTCAGAGGATCAGGCGTGAAGGCAGGAAGGGGGTCTCTCCCTCTCTCTGGTTCTTCTTGTCTCATTGGGCCCTCCCTTCAGCTTTGGGACCTTCCCGACTTCTCTGTGTTTCAGCTGAAGAGGCTGTCTCATGGCAGACGACACACCGAGGCAGAGAGAGTCCTTCTCTCTCGCACCTGTGATGCACGGCCTGGAGAACATGGGGGCTGAGTTCTTGGAAAGGATGGTCTGTCCCCTCTCCCCCATAGCGCCTCCTCGGCTTGACCACCACTGATGGGTGGGAGGGCCTTGGTCTGCCTGCTTCCTTCCTTCCTTCTGCCCTGCTCACCTCATCCCCTCCCGGCACAGAGAGCATCCTTGATTTCGCCCCTCCACTGTGTCCTGAGTACCCACTGTGTGCTGCCCTGTCTGTCCTCACCCGAAAGGTTAGCAAAGGTCCCAGGAGGGGAGAACATCTGATCTACAAGAAGAGAGGGGCCAATGATAGAATGGGGTGTCTGAAGGAGCCCCCGCTTACAAACAAGGCAGTCTTGCCTTGGTTCTCCAAAGGCCAAGCTGAGGACCACAGCTCCAACTGTGAAGCCTATTACAATACCCGCCATTGCCCCCCAATCCTTCCTAACCAAGCTCCCTCTCCTTTACTAAATGGCTTCCCACTCCCACAAATGACAACCTAGACAAGAGGCACCTTGGAGTGACGTGGTGGGTGAGTTGCCTGGGACTTTCCTTAGGTATTTCCTTCTGGCCTCCAGGAAGCCACAGTGTGTCTGTACATAGTAGATGCTCAATTCATGCTTACAGAGTTTAATTAAGTAGCCCCATTGCGCATGGAGAAGTCCAGTTTCTACCTCCGTCCGCTCGTGAGGGTGCCTGTGCATGCACAGGGCAGGAGACAGGCAGTCTTTCCTATCTCCATGCCCTTCAAGTGTAGCTGTCTCCTAGTGGGAAGACTGGCCCTGACTGTACCTTGTTGGTTTTAGGAGGAAGGCCAGCTCCCCAGTAACTCAAGCCCTGTGGAGGATGGGGGCAGCAAGAACCAAGTAGCGTCAGAGCCCGGCTCCAGATGGTAGGTGATCTTAGCAAGAGAATCACCAGGAAAAGAGAATCAAGTCCATCCAAGGGAGGTGAAGGGGAAGAGAGGTTTGCAGGCCTCTGCCTCAGGGAGCCAGGCAGGGTGGGGCGCCACCCCCCTGTCTGGAAGCAGCCAGGACATCGTGCCAGGAGGAAGCCCAATGCCTGCGTGGGGCTTCTTAGGCCTCTCTGCCACCTCCTTCTTCCGCTCACTCCATTCAGTTGCGGAGCCATTTTGGGGACTCCAAGACTTAATCTGTAATACTCCTGGCCTGGGCTAGACTTCCTGCTTTACCCAGAGCGGAAGGGACCAACCCACAGGGTCTGGTAAGAGCCTAGAGGGTCCTGGGTGGCCAAATTCAGCTCTGAACAGAGCAGGAAGGACAGCCCAAGGACAGGGTGTGGCAGTGAAGGGGGGGGTCCTCTTGTTTCTTGAGGAAACTGGAGAAGATACCTTGTTCCCCCCGGGTGGGAAACTCTTGCAACAGCAGCAGAGGGTTGAATTTTATGAACAACGAGGTGCTTGGATAACCTAGAGGGCCCTAGAGGAGATTTGGGTAGCAGCTGTTCCTCCAGGGACAGACAAGTGACCAATTGACCAGAGGACTAGTGTCCATTCTGGGTGCCCAAGGCAGTGAGGGCGGCTGACTGTATGTTTTTCCATGTCCTGTATCTGGAAAAGGCACTGAGGACCCAGACAATAAATGTCCCTGTCCCAGGGGAACCCATACAGAGCTGAGGACCTCTCCGTCTCGCTCACTGAGCAGGGGGAAGCAGG
Source organism: Microtus ochrogaster (assembly GCF_000317375.1). NCBI lineage: Eukaryota > Metazoa > Chordata > Mammalia > Rodentia > Cricetidae > Microtus > Microtus ochrogaster. The sequence continues at coordinate 11,418,166 of NC_022023.1, forward strand.
AGGAGGTTGGGCAGTCATGGCTGTGCTTTTCTGAGTGCCCCAAAACCTCTGCCTGTGGGTTGGTTCCCTCCATCACCCAAGAGCAGGGGTGGCCTTGAGTGGCCCCAAGTCTCCATATGTGCAGAACCATGGCTTGTGTCTTTAGACTGTGGTGGCTTTTCAGCCTGGTTGGGTAGCAAGGCCAGCCTGGGCTTATCCCATGCTTGCACTGGGCATACACCGGAGTAGCTTCTTCCTGTGGGTTTGGGGGCTCTCTGGTGGGGCGGAAGTTGGGGGCCACTTATGAACACTAGCCATCCTCTCCTCAGGAGTCTGCAGCTGACCGTGCGAGCGAGAAGCTTCTACAGGGAGCACAAGCAGCTGTTTGGATGGATCCTCACAGGCCTGCTCTGTACCGGTGGGTGGGGACCCACTCTGCCCCATTGAGGGGACAGTCACTGCCCCTCTAGTCTCGACGTCACAAAGTGGGCTCATTCACTCACCCCATCAACCAATAAGGCTTATGGAGCATCAGCTTGGCCAGCTCAAGATAGGAGCTCAAGTCTCCTTCAAGCCCAACTAGACCCTAGTCCCAAGTCCTTCCCCAGGAGCAATGGGGAAGCCCATTGCTCATACAGGGCAACAAGCCACCTGGGAGGATGGTAGCCTTCAGGGCTATGGTCTTGGAACAGCTAGGTAGAGGGGAGGGTAACAAGGGCTGAGACCCTCCCATACCCCACCCCTCAAAGAGCAAAGGTCAGGGAGCAAAGGTGAACAGCAGCAGGGTGTGGGCTTTGATAGTCTAAGCGTGGCCGGAGGGTAAAGTTTCTGCAGGGTGTCCAGCCTGGGTCTCCTGAGGCTGGAGGACTCTGAAGGATGGATGCTGCGGTTAGTAGCGAGGAAGGGAGCTGATCACTCAGGAACTTGAATTTGATTCTGAGGTCCAGAGACAGGCACAGAAGGATTTAAACTGATAAGTGTGCAGATGGATCTCACGCGGGAGACCGGAAATGGCTACAGGAGAGACAGACGACAGTGAGGCTTGAGTGTGGGTGAGGAGGAAGGAAAGGCAGATGGGGATGATTTGAGAATCCAGATGGTGATTGGTGCTTGCTGAACCTGGGACGTAACCGTGTGTGCAGGGTGGAGGTGGTATCAGGTTAAGGCTGCCTTAGTTTCCTGCTTGGATGATGGACACACACACATACAAACACACACACAAATATACAAACACACACATATATAAACACACAGATACACACGACGGACACAGGGGTTCCTTCCACAGAGCACAGGGGTATGGGGTGATCTGTACGGGGAGGGAGAGATAGGAACCGTTTGCTAGGGTAGCACTCCTAAGCCATGGGCAGATGAAGTCATTTCCAGAGGATCTTTTTTTTTTTTTTTTTTTTTTTTTGGTTTTTCCAGACAGGGTTTCTCTGTAGCTTTGGTGCCCGTCCTGGAACTAGCTCTTGTAGACCAGGCTGGCCTTGAACTCCCAGGGAACTAGCTCTTGTAGACCAGGCTGGCCTTGAACTCCCAGAGAACTCCCAGAGAACTCCCAGAGATCTGCCTGCCTCTGCCTCCCAAGTGCTGGAATTAAAGGTGTGCGCCACCACCGTCCGGCCTCCAGAGGATCTTTGCAGAATGATTTGAGAAACGAGTTAGGGACAGAAAGTCTGGGACCAGCTACATAGGAAGTGCTTGCAGAAGCCAGGGGCTTCAAAGAGAGGAAAAACCAATGGTAATGTCTACAGAGGGTCAGCCATAAGGGCTGAGCAGTGTCCACTGATTTAGGGACAGCAATGGAAAGGTGGCTTTAGGTTTGTGACGTGTACCTCTAATTCTAACCCTCAGAAAGCAGAGGCAGGCAGCTCTCTGTGAGTTCAAGGCCAGTCTGGCCTATAGAGTGAGTTCTAAGTCAGTCAGAGCTACACAGTGAAACCCTGCAGTGAAGAATTGGAATGGACCAGAGATCAGGCGAGGAAGACAGGAAGTACAGATGACCGGCTCTTTGGAGAAATATTTTTGTCTATTTGTTTTTTAAGAGAGAGTCTCACTTTGTAGCTTAGGCTAGCCTCAAGTTCACCACGTAGCACAGGCTAACCTTGAACTCACAGCAATCCTCCTGCCTTAGACTCCTGATAGCTGAAATTCTAGGCTCCTCCCCCTTCTCCTCCTTCTCTATCTTTATTTTTTTTTCAAGACAGTGTTTCTCTGTGTAACCCTGGTTGTCCTGGAACTAGCTCTGTAGACCGGGCTGGCATTGAACTCACAGAGATTGGGATTAAAAGTGTGCGCCACCCCCGCCCAGCCCAACCGTGTGTTCTTGACGGAAGACACTTTGAACCTATTTCTGAGCGAAGGAGACTTTTTAGAAAGAAGTTGGAAAAAAGCCATGCTGGTGCCTAGAGGACTGGGAGGAAAGACCAACTTCATCTACATAGTGAATTTGAGGCCATTCTGGGCTACATTAGCCCCTTTGTCTCCAAAAATAGCTTGGTCGGGGAGATGGTGGCTCAGTGGCCAAACACACATGTCACACATGTCTGGGGACTTGAGTTATCTGTCTAACACCCAGGTAGGTGCCCAGGGAAAGCGCAGGCTCTCAAAAGTTGTCCTGACCTCCACACCTGTGCTGTGGCACCTGCCTGGTACCACACGATAAATTCCAGTTTTCTTTTGAAGTGGTCTGGGGGTTGCAGCTCACTTGGTAGGGAATCTCACCAGTGTGAGCAGAAGCCTGTGTTCAGTCCCAGCACTGGGCAAAGCTGGGAATTGGTGTGTCCTGGACTCTCAGCCCTCCAGAGGTGGAGGAGGCCAGGTCAGAATTCAAGGTCATCTTTGGCTGTGGTGAATTGTTTGCCCCCAAGGACTAGGAGGTCCTGGGCTTGTTGTTTGGGTTATAATTCAAGGTTGTCTTGTTTCTGGGAGGGAGAGAGGGAGGCAGGCCTTGCTGCTGGAAGGGGTGACGAGAACCCTGCACTGTGTGAGCTCCCTGGGGGAGAGGAAGGAAGCTTCATTTGTACATTTTCTAGACGTTAACTTCAATTCTGTTAACCCTTGAGTGACCGGAGCTTGATTTGGTGACTCTGGACTGTTCCCTCAGAACCCGTTCACCAGCAGGTCCTCATCACTACCGTTCACCCATCTCCTTCTGTGGCTGTCCTGGCTTCTCTCAGGGCAGGTGACTCTGGTGTCCCCTCCCCCCAGTGTGCACCTGCCCTGGCTCCCAATTCCCCCCATTTCTGCTGGGGTCTTTTCCAGAGCCCCTCTGTTTGCTGCAGTGTGAAGTACTCATGGGTTCTGCCTACCTAGACGCCACACCCAGCGTTCCTCGCGGAAGGCCTGTGCCCTGTGGGACTCCTCTCAGGAAGCGAGGCCTGGGGTCCCTCCCCTTGCCATTGCCACAAAACCCTGGGCTTGGGCCAGTTTGTGAGGTCCACACCTCCATCTTCCCTCGGCCCAGAACACTTGCTGTGTGGTAGATGAGGTGAGACTCATTTGAACTGATTCACCTCACCTTTCTATCAGCGGCTAAGTCCTTTCCACTCTTCAAGAGCCCTGGATCTTGAAACTCAAAAACCAGGGAGAAGCCTTCCCTTTCTGAGGTAAACACTCAGATTGGCTCAGTGGCCCACAGGAGAGCCAGGCTGAGGAAGAGGGACTCCAGGAGCACAGTGTCGTGTGTGAGGCTGGGAGATGTCTCCATCAGTAAAGTTCTGGACACATAAGCACAGGTCCCCAACATCCATGTGAAGAACTCCATTGTAGGAGATGTATTAGTAGCAAGTGATATGGGGTATGGTGTTCACCAGAGAAGAGAACCTGTGTGCTCGGACATAGGTTCAAACCAATAGTAAGTCTTTATTAGCCGGACAGCAACTACTCTGAGTGTTCGGGATCCCAGTGTAGCACTGAGCCTTTCTCAGAGTGAGCACAAAAACTGTGCCCTGGTTGACATACTCAGTTAGCAAGAACAGTTAGCCAGAAGTAGAACCAGAGAAGCCAAAAAGCAAGGCTAGTGCATTTTGAGACTTTCCCAGAACTTTGATGGATTGGGTCTTTGTTTCCATTTTGGCAGTGGTACTGTCTACTCGCTGAGTTTTATGGCCTGACATCATAGTGTCATTTCTTCATGAAGTCTGCTGTGCTAAGGTCTGGGGCTCTGTTTTGGTGGAGTTCTCAATACCGCGAGCAGGCGGCGTGGCAGGGACTGGATGAGTTCAGGCCTAGGAGACAGAGCAGTGGTTCTCAGCCTTCCTAATGCTGCTTCCTATCCGGTTCCTCATGTTGTGGCGACCCCCAACCATAACATCGTTTTGTTGCTACTTCATAACTGTCATCTTGCTGCCATTCTGAATCGTAATGTAAACATCTGATACGCGGGGTGTTGATGACCCATGGCTTGAGAACCGCTGTAGTAAGGGTTTCAGAGAGAGGAGGACAGTCACGAGCCGTAGTTAATGAGTAGTCAATGAAACGTGTCTGTAGTCAGGTTGCCTGGGCAGCTATAGAAGGCGGAAGCTATCCTCCTTAGCCGCAGCAGGGTCACAGCAGGGGGCTTATCAGGTTCCCAGAGCCCAGTAACCCGAGCTTGCTGAACTCCTAGAAAGGAAGGTTACAGTCCCGCAGACCTAGTAGGGTGCCTGCCATCTCTTTCACAGCCCCAGTGAGGGCAGAGAGGAGGCTGTTACAGATGAGTGTGGCCTAACCCCCCCCCCCCACACACACACACGCACCCTCAGAGGGAGGAAGCAGGGAGGGAGATCATTGATCAACAGTATTGGGTGGAGGGATAATCTGCAGTCAAGGAGACACTGAGTCATCTTGCCTGGTCCTCTGCAGACCTAACATGGCTCAAGCCAGGAGCTCTGTTGACGCCATTATACTGTTTCTGCCACCATTTTCTAACAACGTGCAAGGGCCTTTTTCACACATTTGCCAGGGCCCTGGACACACTGGGCAAGCCTCCACCACTGAGCTGGGACCCCAGTCCCCTAATAACCTTTGACACAGTAGGGGCAGGCGTTTTCGCTTCTAGATATGGAACGCAAGGCTGAACTGAGTTACTTTCCTGCCCCTAATGCTCTGGGCGAGCAAGGCAGAGCCAGGGTTTAGAGCAGTGGTCTCGCCCTGCTGATCCTGCCAATGACTCCTCCTGCAGCGTACAGTGCCTTCTTGATCATCGCCTGCCTCCGGAACTTCCAGAGGGCCCTGGCGCTGTTGGTCATCACCTGTGTGGTCCTCGTCTTCCTGGCCTATGATCTGCTGAAGAGGCTTCTGGGGCCCAGGCTGAGGAGGTGTGTGAGGTTTCAAGGCCATTCTCGCCTGAACCTCTGGCTGAAAAGGTGAGTGACCCCTCAGCCTCCGGCCTCCTGGAGGAATGTGTCCCACTCTGCTTGTCTCCTGGAGCCCTGGGCAGAGGTGCTGGGTGGCCTCAAAAGCATTGGCCAGCTCTGGTATTTTGCCAGTTTTTGTGATACAACAGGTAGCTGAGGGCTAAAGCCAGGCTGGTGAGAGAGGTTTCCATAGTCAAGAGCCTGGCCACTAAGCATGGAGGCCTTTCCATGATGTTTCGTTAGGTGGATCACCTGGGGCTAGCTTATCATCCAGCTGCAGAGACCACAGATGCCTGGGAACACGCCCGGAGCCCAGTTCAAAAGGCTAGTAGCTTGGGCCAGGTGCCAGCAGTTTAAATTAGCCCTCAGGGCATTCTGATATAATTAGCCATGTCCCTGAATTATAGTTTGGTGTTTGGTCCCTGGAGCCTGTGGTGGAAGGAGAGAACTCCCAAAAGTTGTCCTTTGACGTCTACATGTGCACACACACACACACACACACACACACACACACACACCCCAGTAATAAATCTTGTTGTATTTAGTATTGTGGGAGCACGTGCGTGTGTATGCACATGAATAGTCATGCGTGGATGTGTTTGTGTGGAGGTCAGAAGATAACTTTTGGGAGTTGGTTCTCTCTTTCCACCACGGGGGGTTGAATTCAGGTCGTCAAGCTGGTGTGGCAAGCAATTTTATCTGATGCACCATCTTGCCAGCGCAAGATCTTAAATCTTCAGATTCCAGAATCACTTTTCACTCCTCCGTGTGCTGTCTCCTGGGCACCCTGGGGTGGCTGGACAGCTCAGCCCTGTGGCTCTGCTGGGCTCAGTCGACGGGGCTGTTCCCATGGGTCGGAACTGTACATGAATGTCTGTGTCTTTCCCAGGCTAAGGTTCTATGTTGCTCCTAGAGCCACTGTTCTGGGGCCTCCAGAGTGGGCTTATTTCTGCCATAGTCCTCCATACCTGCACCCCCTAGACTGCTCCCAGCATCCTTTGCAGTCTACTGGAAGAAGCAGGCCTTACAGTTCTTGCATCCTGCATATCTGCAGAAGCAGCGCCATGTGGGCAGCTTGGATTGGGTCAAGGGTTATTATCTGTGCCTTCTACAGTGGTGGTACATTAAATGGAAATGCGGCAGTTACCCAGAAAGCTACAAGATTTCTCTGGCATATCCAGATGAGTTCGGATTAGTGAATGCCTCTGACGAAACTATCCCAATGAACCACCCCAAAGCTGGGAGCAATTGGGTCTGGCATTGCCAAGAACCAGGAAGAGGGCTGTTCCCAACTGTCAGAATAAAAAACCGGTAACACACAGGACATTGTGAGGAGTACTAAGGAGGCTCTCTCTTTCCCTGGGTCCCTAAGGGTGTGTTTGTATATACGTGTGCAAATGTGTGTGCGTGTGTGTGCATGTGTGTGTGATGCTAAAGCTGATGGCTTTTTATCTCTCTCTCTCCTGCAGAGGTCTTGCCCTTGCTGCAGGCCTGGGCCTGATCTTGTGGCTATCTCTGGATACCGCCCAGCGGCCGGAACAGCTGGTGTCCTTCGCGGGGATCTGCGTGTTCCTTGTCCTTCTCTTTGCTGGTTCTAAGCATCACCGGGCTGTAAGTGTTCAGCGGGCTACTCAGGCTGGAAGCCAGTGGATGCTCCCTGTGGTCTGGGGCTGGAGCTGGGGCGAGATGGATGCTCCCATTGGGAGAACACCTGAGGCTCAGCTGGGGAGGAACAATGTGTGCTGGGACACGTTCCCCATGCAGTTGTTGACTGGAGACCCAAAGTGAAAAGTTATCTAAGAAGTCCTTGAATCCCCCAGGGGACAGAAAACTCTCTGGGAGAGACGACTGACCTCTCTCCAAACTCACAGACCACTGGGGGTATTTATTTCCTTAGTGACATGTTCCTCAGGTCTGTGGGCTCAGGAATCACCCTGCCCCAGAAATAGGGGACCCAAGCTTCCAGTTCTGTGGGAGAATCCAAGGGTATTCTGAAATCATTAGCTTACTGGGAAGGTCTCCTTCCCAGTCCAGGGGCCATAGTATCATCTCCTTGGAATGCATTAGAAAGACTAAATCTTAGGCTTGACGCCTGACTATTGAGCTAAGAACTCCGCAGCAAGGCTGGCCTTCCAGGTGACTGGTACACAAAGGTCCCCGCTATCCTGATGGTGGGCTCTTCTCTCATCGTCTCCACAGCGAAGCAGCCAGGCCCCAGAATCTGGAGCCCTGTGCCCTTCAGAGCATGGCTGCACAAGGGTCTGAGGAAGGTGTCTAGGAGTCTTTCTGTGCTGAATGGGAAAGCAGACCTAGGGCCTGGCTCTCTGCTGTCGCCTGGGCCATCAAGAGACCTGAGGTCAGGGTGCTGAGATCCCACAGAGGGTAGATGATGGGGGTCCAAGCAGACAGAAGTCATACGCTAAGCTGGAGAGAAGCTGAGTCTGGACAGGCTCCTGCCTATACCCTAAGGCCAAAGTCTGAGAACTGAACTATGCCACGCTCGAGACCAGGTAAACAGCACATCAGTTTATACACTACTGTACTTTCCCTGTCTCCCCGCTGCCAAGAGCCTGGCCTGGTCTGAATCCCGTGTGACTGTTGACAGCAACCGCAGGCAGGACAAAGCTCATGGTGTCCTCCCCGAGGCCCTCCCACCACCCTGCACCCTACCCTGGACCTGCGGATTCCCCAAGCTTCTGAGCTCACTGGGACCTTTCTGTTGGCTGACAGGTGTCATGGCGGACCGTGGCCTGGGGCCTGGGGCTACAGTTTGTGCTTGGCCTCTTTGTCATAAGAACAGAGCCGGGGTTTGTAGCATTCCAGTGGCTAGGGGATCAGATCCAGGTGTGTATGTCGGGCCCTGCTTCCAGGGAGGTGGGGAGAGGCCACGTGATTTGGGAGAAGACAGATGTGGAAGTCTCAGAGATGGTTTGGGATCAGGAAGATGAGGGCCCCGTAGCTGGGGTGGGGATGGGGGTGCTCGCAGGAGTCACCAGCCTATGGAGTTCTCATCCTTTCAGAGGCTGGGTCTGGTGTTCCATGAATTTCCAGATGGTGAGGTTCTCAGGGTGTGCAGATGCCGGGCCATGTGACCTACAGGGGTTTTCAGTGGCTTAGGATGTGTATGAGTTCAAATTGCTAACAACAGAAATTACCCACTTGGCACTTGGGCTTAGAAATAATGTTTATTATGCCGGGTAGTGGTGGTGCACGCCTTTAATCCCAGCACTCAGGAGGCAGAGGCAGGCGGATCTCTGTGAGTTCGAGGCCAGCCTGGTCTACAAGAGCTAGTTCCAGGACAGGCTCCAAAGCTACAGAGAAACACTGTCTCAAAAAAAAAAAAAAAAGTTTATTGAAGTCAAACTTGGTTTCGTTTTTATTTTCTTTTCTGTTGCCTCTTTTTTTGTTTTCTATTTAGACAGGCTCTCATTATGTAGCCTTTGATGGTTTGAATCTCGCTCTGTAGACCAGGCTGGCTTCAAATTCACAAAGATCTGCCTACCTCTGCCTCCCAAGTGCCGGAATTCAAAGCGTGTGCCGTCATGCCTGGCTTATATCATCTGGCTTTTTACTGTTTTGAGCTGTTCCATGTAAAAATTCTTGGAGCTGGCCTGGTTTAGCCTGTGTACATGTGTGTGCATGTCCTCGTGGTGTGTAGTTACAAGTGTACACGTATGTAAAGAGCAGAGGACAGTCTTGGGTGTCCTCAGGCAGCATCTCTTGTGAGATAGCGTCTCTCACTGGCCTGCAGGTTGCCAAGTAAGATGGTGATCTGGAGATACTGAGGGCCCCGTGTCCACCTCCCCAGCACCGGGTTATAAGCACTTGCCCCAACACCTGGCTTTTTTAAAACTGTAGATTCTGGGGATCAAAGCCTAGGCCCTCGTTCCTACGAGCAAGCACTGTACCAAGTGAGTTCTCCCCTTCAACTTTAGGTTTGTTATTTGTTTGTTTTAGTTTTTGAGACAATCTCGCTATGTAGCCCAGGCTGGCCTTGAACACCTGGCAATTCCCCTGCCTCAGTTTCCCAGCTGAGATTACAGGCATGAAATAATCCATCTGTTTTGCTTTGACAGTGTCTCATGCTGTTCAGGTTAGCATCGAATCCACTATGATAAAGTATATATAACATAAAACTTACCATTTTCGCTCTTCTATGCTTCAGTAAGTTAAATTAAACACTGTTGTGGGAGGCCGCACGGTGGGACTGTGCCCCAGGCTGGCACATCTCGAGGCAGGAAGGCCTGTGGCACCTGGGCTGGACCTACTCACTCCAGCCTGGTTTCCGGCCATGGTTCTCCCCCATCTGTTCCTAGCCCCATCCCTGTGCTTGTGTTCCCTCTAGGTCTTCCTGAGCTACACGGAGGCTGGCTCCAGCTTTGTCTTCGGGGAGGCCCTGGTCAAGGATGTCTTTGCCTTTCAGGTCAGTGGACTCTTGGTCCAGCATGGGTGGGCAGTTGCTGCTCGGATCCCGGCTGCGGGAGCCAGCTGGGCGGAGAGGCCTTGAACTCAGGTGATGAGGGCTCCAGTGCGCACAGGCTGGTCCCTAGAATGCGAATAAAGCCGAAACTCAGGGTGGGAAAGAACCCAGCAACCTGTTTGTCTGATGATATTTGGGCTACATTTTGTAAAATGTGGGGAAGTTTGCTATTTCTGCATTGTCTCTCTGTCTTTCCTTCCTTCCTATCTTTGTTTTTTTGAGAAAGGGTTTATTTGTGTATCTCTGGCTGTCCTGGAACTCACTCTGTAGACCAGGCTGGCCTCGAACTCACAGAGATCCTCCTGCCTCTGCCTCCCGAGTGCTGTGAATTGTGCACCACCACTGCCCGGCTGCGTCATTTTTCTTAAGCACTAATCACAGAACTGCTAGAAGGCCGAGGGCAGGAAGTAGGGACCGAGAGATAGAGAGATAGCTCCCAGCTTGCTGTGGGGACACTGGCTCCATAGATGCAGTTTCCTGTCAGGCCCTCCTCCCCACCCCTCATGGCCAGCCTCCTCCACAGAAGCCTCCCACTCCTATTCCAGCCATAGACTGCAGCTCCTTCCTCTCCTTCCTCTTTCTCCCCCCCTTCTCTCTCTCTCCCCTTCTTCTCCTTCCCTCTCAACATTTTATTGTACATCTACAGTCATGAAAAATATTATAGTAAAGATTAAGATTAAAGTTACTCTTCTGTTTTTAAGACTCCATTGTCTCATGGCAGAGGCCATGACTAGAAAAACACAGAGCAGTTCCTGCTGGGGCCATTGCTAATGCAGTCCCCTTGCTGTTCTGGAAGGAGTTGTGAATGTGTTTCTTTTCCCTCTGGTAACCTGGCCAAGCCTCTGAAATGCCTTGGTTAGCAAGGACTTTGGTATGATTCCCCCTTTGGTATAGCCTGGTTTACAGCCAAACTGTCCGGAGGTCATGAAGCTCACTCCAGACTTACACTGAATTGCCAAAAGCCAGGCAGAGAGAGTGACAGTCTGGCCCCAGGGTTCTGCCTCTGGTGCCATAGCAACAAGGAGATGAATCATTGTTGCCTGTCTAGACCGCTAAGCCCCATGGAGGGGCTGCACAGATGATGTCGGTAGCTTCTGGAGTTGATGCCTTTGATAGCTGTTCTCGGAGCCTTTCTACATAGCTGGGGGTGTTGAACCCAGGGGCTTCTAGCCTCACCTAGAGATTTCTGGGCTTGTGGTGAGCTAAAGTCCAGCCCTTTCTTCTAGGCCTGAACCCTGACCTTTTACCATTTTTCCTTGGGGCTCAGGGTCTGTTGTACCAGTGACCCTGTGAGGAAGACCCAGCCTGTCCAAATAGTTTGAACGATGCAGGGTTACAAGGAAAGGGAAGGTCCCAGGTTCCTAGAGTCTGCCTGACCCTGGGCAGATTTGCCCCTTGAGATCAATTTTGTATAAAGACATTGGGAAGGCCTTGGCCATTCAACAAGCTCACCTGAATACCATTCCTGTAGGGTGTGGAGACTGTTCTCTTCATATCTGCACAACCAAGTAGGGGGCACCCAAAGTTCCAGGGGAAGAGGTGAAGATCTGGTGCAGGTCACTTCTAGAAGGAACCTCGTGGTACAGCCCTGACAGCTTCTCAGCTCCGAACAACATATGATGGTCCTACCTACCTCAAGTGTGTGTGGTTCAAGTGACTGAGACAGTTGCAGGAGGGAGAGTTTGTCACTAGGGATGCTGAGTGAGACTCTTTGAGAATATGGCAGAGTCCCAGGACACAGAAGATTGGGAGTTCGAAGCAGGAAGATTAAAGCAGTGTGGGTAGAGGCTGGAATGGAAGCTGAGAGGGAGCTGGGGCATCTGAGGTACAGGGCGAGCTTTGGTTTGAGGCATGGAAACATCTGGAAGGAAGCTTGAGACGGTCTTCAGTGAGTTCAGTGGGACTCTGGCTTGAAGGGTCTGAATGCCAGGCAGAGGCATCTGGGGATCTTTTGTTGAGATGTTACCCAAACTGGCCTTAAGCTTGCGATCCTTCTGAGTTCTGGGTTTGCAAGCCCATGCCACCATGTGTGCCTTGCATCTGGGTTTTCTCCACTAACTGAGGAACTGTTAAAGAGTTCTGAGCAGTCCTGACTACGTCGTTGGTTGGTTAACAAGTATGTCAACAGCAGATAAGACAATAGGCAGGATGCTGGTGTGTGCGCAGGGAAGGGGCCCAGCAAAGACGATGCATTATTGCCTAGGGATGCCAGGTTGGGGACATGCGTTGTTCCTCCCTCAGCTCCACATGCTGCTGTCGCAATAGCATTGGTCATTTGAGGACAGGGCTTGCTCTTACTTTGCATCCTTCATTCAGCCTTAAGCCTCACAAAGCCATGACCAGGGGCTCTGCTGTTTGCTGAATGAGGTCCTGGGAAGTCCCTCTGGGCCTGCTAGGAAGGTTGTGCAAGGGCACCGAGTCCCAGTGGCCGTGTGGCCCTGGAGTCATTTCCCTGTGGTCTAAGACAAATGGCTGAACTTCCTTTGTTTTTCAAGATAGGACTTCTCTGTGTATCCCTGGTTGTCCTGGAACTCTCTGTAGAGCAAAGTGGCCTCGAACTCACAGAGATCTGTCTGCCTCTGCCTCCTGAGTGCTGGGACAGGGTCTCATGTAGCCCAGGCTAGCCTTGACCTCATCACAGAGCTGAGTGTGAATTTAAATTCATGATCCTTCTACCAATACTGTGAAGCAACACTATGCCAGAGTCGAGGACCCTCCTCTCTAACTCCAGCAGTGCAGCCCAGGGCTTATCCCTCAAGGGCCAAACCCAGACTCTGAAGCAGTCCAGGGTTATTACAAACCACTCTGTCCCACTCAAGGCCGGATAATTCTAGTGAAAGAAAAAAAGAAAAGCTGAGGGGCGGGGAGTGGGACAGGGGTGGGGTGGGAGAAAGTCCTAATAGCTGCTCCAACTTACAGAGAGGAGATGTGGCTGGATGACTTTTCTGTCTCACACCAACCCTTCAGAGAAAATGCAATCGTCCCCTTTGTAGATGAGAGACCTGAGGCTCCATGTGGCTGTTGCTTGTGCGAAGTCAGAGGCCAGTGAGTTAAGACTGGAGCTCCAGCCCAGCGTTCTTGCTTTATAGTTTCTGTGCCCTGACATTGGAGCCCCTTTCTTAGGTGGCAAGAGCTCCCGGTCCTCCCGGCTTGTAAGAAATAGCATTATTTGGGATTGTTGGTTGAGTGGGACAGAAATCACCACCACCCCCCCCCCAGCTTGCACCTCACTTCCCAGGGAGAAGGGGGCCGGGCTGCTTCTTGGCTTACTGACTAGAAGGGCAGGTGGAGCAGGCAAAGGCTAGAATAGTAAGTGGCTCACCATTGATCAGCCTCAGCAGTTTGCAGTCCAGTTCTAGAAACTTCCTGGACTCTGGGAGGTCAGTCCTACACATAAATTCCTGGTCAGTGTGTTAGCCAATGGCAACCTTAGCAAGGTCAGGCCACAAACACACATACATAGACACACACACACACACCTTTCAACATTGAGAGGCCACACACACACACATACATTTCAACACTGAGACTTGCCCTCAAGGTATGGTGGTTCTGAATTTGAGGCTCTTCCCATGAGCCTCCCAAATCTAGCCTAAGTCTCTGGCCAGTGTCCACTCCAGAGAAGCCTTCCCTGAGTGCCTGCAGACTTTTAGAACCCAGGCTGTCTCCTGCTGGGACCTTGTCCAAACGATCTTGTGTCCAGGAAGTAGAATCACCCTGGGACCTCTTCAGCCTCCAGCTTCTCCGGGGCCCAGAGTTCTGCACGGTCCACGTGGTGTCCTGCTCCTGGCTGCATGTGCTTGCTTAGTCACCCTCTCACCCCGGTCCCCACCCCTGCTTTGGCTCCATCTCCTTTCTAGTAACTTTCCACCCAATCCCCCTGTTCCCCCCTCCTCACGTCCCCTGTTCCTGCTTTCTTGCTGGGTCTGGCTGACCCAAGATCATACGCCCCCCCCCCTCTCTCACAGTGGATGGCTCCAGCCTCTGGCACAGGCCCCACCTCCTCTGCTAAGCAGTGTCTGTCCTTCAACGGCTCCCCCTGAGGAGCCCCTGAGGTGAAAGAGACTTTTTATCTCCCCAGAGTTTGAGGGTATCTGCCTAATGCAGACGCTAATCCCCTCAGGTTTTCAGAGAGGGGTTGGGATGAGAGCCAGGGACTGATGGTCGGAAGGCTGAAAGGAAGGACGTGGGATGGCTGAGAAAAAACAGCCAGTTTGAACAGGTTTGACTTCCCAGCAGGATGAAGTTGGTTCCAAGGGTGTGGTTCTCAGGGTATGGGATGCTGTGATTAAAAACTATAGGCGGGCTGGCTCACAGACAACAGGAATTCACTCTGTAATCCAGAGGCCAGGGAGGTGAGCAGAGTGCTCCCGTGGTCACGTTCTGATGAGGACTCTCTCTTCCTGGTCATAGTCACATGATGGAAGACGGGGAACACTCCAGAGCCCTCTTGTATGGGGGGGGAGGGCTGACTGCATCCACGAGAGCTACACCCGTGACCCAGTCACCTCCTTGGCCCTTCTAATCCTGTTGTCACCCAGGCTTTGGTCTTATGATGTGAGTCTGGGAGACTCAGCCTATCGCGGGGACATGGGCTGCCCCTGAACACGGAGAGGCAAGCTTTCCCAGGGCAGATCCCTCAGCCGTGCAGGACTTTGGCAGCCTTCCTGGCAGAAGGCGGCCTCTGCCCGTTCTCAATTGTGTGACCTCAGACAGGCGGCTCACACCGCAGAGCCTCAGTGTACCCACTGGTTAGGCAGAAATGGCTACAAACATCTCAGTTGCTTTGAGGATCCACGAGCCACCATGTATCAGTGGATATTTGGCTCGTAGTAGGACTTCCCATCAGGCACATAGTAGGAGTTAATAGTTCTTCCTTCATCCTTCCTGATTGTCTGCCATCCCGGGCACTGTAGGTCCAAAGGTGGTTTTTGGGCTGTGAGGTCATGCTGGACATAGGGACATTATTACATACCCTACTTTAGAAAATCGGAACCTGTCTGCCTTCCCCCTCCCCACCCTCTCCCCTTCTCTCTCCTCTCCTCCCCCTTCCTTCTCCTTCTCTCCCCTTTATGCTTTTCTTCTATTATTTCTAGTGCTGGGGCTCCTTGGGTTCCAACCCAGGACCTCAAATGCTTTATCACTAAGCAACCCAAAGGCCACCCCTCTTCTCTTCCATTTCCCTTTCCCCCTTCCCTCCTTCTCCATTCACCACGTTACCCCAAAGGTGGCTTCTCTGTCACCAACAGCCCCCATCTGTAGTGAGAACAGGCCTTCTGATGCCCACCCTGCCAATCCTGGACGCATTTTCCTGCCTTGAGCCTGGGGTTATAGCCAGCCTGTTAGCTGCCCTGGAGTCCCTCACATGACCAATCACACTGGCTGACTAGATGGTATGAAGATCTGGCTCCTGGGAAAGCAGAATGACGTCACCACCCTGGGCTATGGCTAGTTCAGCTCCATGCATTGGTAAGGTGGAGTTATAGGGCAGGAATGGGGTTTCTGAAATCAGTACCTACGTTCCCTGCTGGGTTACAGCCCCAGCAGCAGGCATGCCAAAGTGTCGGGGGTGGAGAGGAAGAAGTCCAGAGAAGGCCAGTGATGCTGGTTGGGATGGGGGAGGGGAGCCCTCTGTCAGACTCCTCTTTCATCCCCAGCTGGGCTGCAGGAGCAGATCTTTGCTGCCACCTATGACCATCTGCTTGCTTTGGGAGATTGTGCAAGACTCTCGCCTTTCAAAACATAAATAACCAGCTCCTGCCCTTCAGCCTTCCCTGCCAGCTTGGCTTCCTGGAAATGCTGCCTGTCCTGGCCATCTCTGGGTGTCTTGTTCCTTCTCAGTGTTACTTGGCATCTGGTCTGTGTGTACATCCTTTCTCCGACACTGCTCGCCCCTAGCTAGGCTTCTTGCTAGTTTGACAGTCTGTCTTATCTTGCCAGAGCGCTGGGGCTCCCTCCCAGTTGACTGGCCAGGCCTGGTTTTGGCCACCCTGCCTCTGGACAACCTCAGGTTCCTAGGCTCTTTATTCTCCTCTCACTTAGCAATGCTGACTCCAGGATCAGGCTCTGCCTCCTTCAGTCTGTGAGTGGCGTTTGCTCTGTCATGTCAGCTAGACCTCATCATCCTTTTTCCTTTTAAAATAACTTTTAATGAACTAATTGGGTATGTGTGTGGGAGCTGGGGTATGTGTGTGTGTGTGTGCCACGTGTATGTGGAAGTCAGAGAACATCTCTCCTTCTGCATGTGGTTTTTAGACTTGATGACAAGCCTTTACCTGCTGAGCCATCCTGAAGGCCTCAACTGCATTTCTTATGGACTAAAGTCCCAAGTCTAGTTCTAGAGCAGTCTTTTTCTCTTGGGCCAATAACCAGCTCTCAAATCACGACATAGACTTCTTATTAGTTATGAACGCTTGTATGTGGAGACTTTTCGAGACAGGGTTTCTCTGTAGCTTTGGTTCCTGTCCTGGAACTAGCTCTTGTAGACCAGGCTGGTCTCGAACTCACAGAGATCCGCCTGCCTCTGCCTTTCGAGTGCTGGGATTAAAGGCGTGCGCCACCACCGCCCG